>NC_134406.1:204179409-204779409 GCF_038048845.1 Mixophyes fleayi
TTTAAAAAGTGGGGATGTTGCCTATAGCAACTAATCAGATTCTAGCTTTCATTTATTTAGTGCTTTTCTACAAAATGACAGCTAGAATCTGATTGGTTGCTATAGGCAACATCCCCACTTTTTCAAACCAGCAGCTTAGTAAATCTAGCCCTAAGAGTAGTTTGCAAGCCGTTACATCTATCAGCAAGGACTGCATTGCATCCTTTATTTGCAGCAGGTGACCTCTGATGAAATCACCATTCTTGAAATTTGTGGGCGGAGAAATACACCAATATACGCCAACGTATTTTCAGTGGATTCCTTGCTCGTTCATTCTTTCATTGTTATAGTTACTGTGAATGCTTTGGTTGACTAATTTGGAAACCGTCTATATCAGTGGTTCCCAAACTTTTGCAGTTCGCGGCACCCTTAGTCTCCATAATTTTTCCAAGGCACCCCTCCAAAATAATTACTGAGCAGTTCCGTTTTATAAGTAGTCAAATAAACGTAATAAGTATTTAGTTCAGGACAGAAATACTTATTTTGTTGTATGCAAAAATAATACACATAAATCCAAGGGAAAATAATATTTTTATATATTTTTTTCAATTATATTTGTCATAATAATTTACAGCTAACTCACACTGTGCCCCCTCTGCATCCCGCCGTGGCCAGGAAGAGAGAAAATAAACTTACCAATCCACGCAGCGCCCGGGACCCAGCATCCATCCTTCCTCGCTTCCCACTGAATGCCGGGCGTGACGTCATCACTCCCGTCATTCAGTGACAAGTGGCAGGAGAGAGGATGCTGGGTCCCGGGCGCCACCAGATTGGTAAGTTTATTTTGTTTGTTTTCTTCCTCTTCCTGTCCACGGCACCCCTGGGAGCCGCGGCACACAGTTTGGGAACCTAGGGTCTATATGGACAAATAACACTGCTTCTCCGAGTTACTGAGACACCAGGAATAGGCACGAATATCAACTGCAGCTTTCTGTACCCATAGTACATTGAAACTGCCGTGGATCTGTTCCTCTATTATCTTGCTATTTAAGGAAGCTAATTACCAACAGGTTTGTGTCTGTCTCTCTCGCTCTCTCATTATAGGCATTGTGGAGAGCATGTGAATTGACACAAACATCAATCTATTATCTAGCTACTTTCTCATTTGAAGCCCTTTGGGGAATTTATATACAAGTGAATCAGTACTATTATTCGACTGAGTGGTTTATTATTCCCACACTGGAAGTTTTCTATCAGTGACTGTGAAATTAGTGCATATGGAATTCTAATTTATTGGTACTGGTGATATATATTTTTTGAACGTATGGGCATTTTTCGAAAGTCAATTAAGTTGAGTGTTATGATTGTTTTATATTTATTTTAATATTTAAATTATCTGGTACAGCAGTCTTTTTCTTATTTTCCTGAGGGGATTCCTCATCTCTAGTGTTAACTCTTCTAAATGACTGTCTAAACTGAAAAGGGAGATTTTGGAACGGCAGGCCCAGCACCTTGAGGAGGTGTATATTATCTCAAACGTGGATGCTGATAGACTTAATTGGCTGCCTGCCTAGAGGGGGTGGTCAGATTATCTTCTGGATAAGTCAAGGCACAAACTTTTTTTTGTTTGTTAAATATGCCCAAAATTTGATTCTGGTAAATGTTAGATTTCTGGCATACTTGGCTAGGTCTGAGTCGGCTGCTACTGTGGTTGCCGAAATCAAAGATGCTGCGGGTTGTATTAGGACTTTGGCTCCAGAGATTGCTGACATTTTTATGACTACTTGAAGGATACACCTCTAAGGTCACTTATCTCAGGGATGTTTCTCTACCCAGACTGAGCTTAGCTAGTAATTTATGGATTCTTCTATTGCGTTAGAGGAGATTGATGATGTTTCTGCTTTTCCTAATGGGAAAGCTCCAGGCATGGACGATGTCCCTATTGGCCTTTACAACAAACATCTGTTTTGGGGGTTTTTTTTGTCGTCAAACGCTTGAACACATGGATGTTTAAGACTCCTGTGTCTCCAGCTATTGACTATATGTTTTAATTGGGTTATTAGTGAACTTGTACACCCTGACCAAACTGATTTCATGTCAGATAAGTCCCAGCCATTAATTTGCGTTGGCTGATCTGTCACCTGCAACTACAACACAAGGGGGATGACGAGGCAGTAGTGGTGTCAGGTGCTACGAAGCTCTTTGACTCCATGGAGTGGAAGCATTTATGGGCGATTTCATCTAAATTTGGCTTCAGGTCTGTCTTTGTCAATTGGGTACGACTGCTTTATTCTTCCTTCAATGCTTGGATAAGTGTCAATGTATATGTTTTCTGGGGTTTTAATCTTGGTAGGGGCACGAGGCAGGGATGCCCTCAGTTGCCCGTGTTATTTGCATTGGACAGCTAGCTTTTAGTGTGTGTGATAAGGATGCAGCCGGATACCCACGGTCTTGCTGTAGGGGATAGGACTGATACCATTGCACTTCAGCAGAACCTTCCTGCTACCATGTGGACCCTATGTGACAGGGTCAATTGGGCCATCCGATTCACAGGAATCTGCCCTAGAAGGGCTAGCAACCTCTGACTCTGTGAGGGAGTTGTTCAAAGGGTCCTACTGGCAAGGGGCGAAGTGAAGCAACAGCTTGTCTCACATTAGTGTAATCAGTATGGGACCGCCTGTAAGCAGTGTGGGAAAGAGAACAGTTGGGGGGGCCCTAAAGGAACGACTATGTCGACACCTTGTATGATCCCCCCTCTCCCGTCCTGGGAGGACTCTGCCCCAAGAATTCTGGCCCACAGCAGGCTTCCCCCTACCCCCTGTGTTCATGAAGAGGGGAAGGTCCAGTCAGGCTGACGGAAAATCCAGGCGCCTGGGGACTGGATGTCTTGTAGGGTATGGGTCTCTAACCCTCTGGGAATGACCTCTCGCCAAAGGCCCCCCCCAAAGGGTTGGTGAAAGGACCCAAACCTGGGATCCCTATTTGGTTTAGGAATACTCACTAGAAGGAAGGTATTCTTTCCGCCCTTGACCTAACAGATAATCTCTAATTCTGAGCCAAAGAGGACTGAACCCAAGTAGGGAAGAACCTCCCGAGATTTCTTTGCCTCTGCGTCGGCATCCCAAGAGTCCTACGGGCCACTACCACAGATGCCGAAAAAGATAAGCTGAGACTGTGTTTTGAGCAGCCTCATACAGGTAACCTGAGGCCTCCTTTAAATAATAGAGCCAGGGGAAGAAGATCTGAGTCTTGTAACCCTGCTGCCAGCTGGTCAGCTCAGGTCTCTATTGACTGGACAATACACGCTGAAGACAGCCTAGGTCTTAGTGAGGCATCTGCCGCCAGGAAGATGGTTTTAAGAAAGCCCTTCATCCTGCAGTCAGTTGCGATAAGGAGGGCCTGGGAATTTGCTTTGGGTCCGGTTAGTTACAAAGACTGGGGTAAGATACTTAAGAGCGCATATAAGGTCACTGCATCTGCGAAATTGAGACAAACTTTTGACAAATCAAAGTCAATCTGCTTAGGGCCTAGGAGACTCCTCACCGGCTCTCTAAATTTAGTGGGAGACGCGCAATGGCTAATATGTGGCCGAATAAGTCTTAACTGCTTGGAAGAAATGTATTAAGCCTTCCAAAACCTTGTGGAATACTTGGTGACATTGGACCAATTGAGCTTTATTTGCACCAGCAGATATACTTTTTCCAAAGTCTATAATAAATTGTTGAATTTTGTTTCCTAGTTTGTAACAAAACTTAAATTATTTAGCTTGCCCCCTTAGCAATGTGTGCTCAATTTCCACACCATCAAATAGAGTGCACTTAGGGGGGAACGGGCAATCCTGGCATCTACAACTCTAGCCAGACCTATTAAGTCAAAGACTTATCTTGGTTTAGGTCAGACTTTAACTGTGTTAAGACATGATCCTTCGAACTAAGGGTTTGTCTGAGTGTGGTGCAAACCATGCTTCGGGATCAGAAACTGGGTTCAGCAAAACTATATTGTGTCTGAAGTATATATGGCCTGGTGTGAAAAAGAAGGGGGTACCCTACGTTTTTCTTTTCGACTGACCAGGTTACTTATGTTCTTGCACAACGGGTTGGACCCTGGTTTGTGCTTTAGGTCACTTATAGGTCATGTGTCAGATCTTTCTGTATTCTTTCAATGAAGAATCCCTCTGATGCCAGATGTGCAAACATTCATACAGGGGGTACTTCATGTGCAGCCTCTATATGTTCCCCCTGTAGCACCTTGGAATTTTAACTTTAAGTTGAATGCTTTGCAGCATTTCCCTCTTGAACCCTTGGATACGGTGGAATTGAAATTTCTAACGTGGAAGTTGTCTTCCTTTTAGCCATTTCTTCGGCTAGAAGAGTTTTAGAGCTTGCAGCATTATCATCCTGCAAGTCTCCTCTTCATGTTTTTCATGTGATAGGGTGGTTCTTTGAAGCAAGCCCTCATTTCTCCCTAACGTGATGTGGAATCTAGACACAAGTCAGGACATTGTAATCCCAGCCCTAGCCAAATGTTGATCTTTGGAGGATGAGGTTTCTGTTCGTTCTCTGGATGTGGTCCAAGTTTTGCAATATTTTGGTTGCACACAATAGAAGCTGGCCAGCCTTTAAGGTGACTATTGCTTGCTTGATTATGGCTGTAATCCATCAGGTATATGGTGGGGCTAGGTACAGGCTGGTGACTCAAATTAGCAGCTGTGTAGGGCGGCCACCAGGTCCTTTGTTCACATGTTAACTCGGTTTTACAGGTTTCATGTGTTTGCATCAGAGGATGCCAGTTTTGTGAGAAAGGTGCATTGTACCTTAGTTTTTTTGATGGCAATTTGCATATACTTCAGAATGTAATGAAGAGAGATCAGATGAATTGCAATTAATTTCAAAGTTTCTCTTTGCCATGACAATGAACTTTATCCCAAAAACAACATTTCCACTGCATTTCAACCCTGACACAACAGGACTAGCTGACTTCAGGTCAGTGATTCTCACTCTGTCATGCTGATTGAGTTAGAACAGCAGACTGGAAGCTTTAAAAGGAGGGTGGTGCTTGAAATCATTGTTCTTCCTCTGTTAACCATGGTTATCTGCAAGGAAACACATGCAGTAATTATTGCTTTGCACAAAAAGGGCTTCACGGCAAGGATATTGCTCATAGTAAGATTGCACCTAAATCAACCATATATCGGATCATCAAGAACTTCCAAGGAGAGAGGTTCAATAGTTGTGAAGAAGGCTTCAGGGAGCCCAAGAACGTCCAGCAAGCGCCAGGACCGTCTCCTCAACTTGATTCATCTGCGGGATCGGGGCACGACCAGTGCAGAGCTTACGCAGGAATGGCAGCAGGCTGGTGTGAGTGCATCTGCACGAACAGTGAGGTGAAGACTTTTGGAGGATGGCCTGGTGTCAAGGCGGCCAGCAAAGATGCCACTTCTCTCCAGGAAAAACATCAGGGACAGACTGATATTCTGCAAAAGGGACAGGAATTGGACAGCTGAGGACTGGGGTAGTCATTTTCTCTGATGAATCGCCTTTGATTATTTTGGGCATCTGGAAAAACGCTTGTCCAGAGAAGGAAAGGTAAGCGCTATCAGTCTTGTGTCATGCCAACAGTAAAGCATCCTGAGACCATTCTTGTGTGGGGTTGCTTCTTAGCCAAAGGAGTAGGCTCACTCACAATTTTGCCTAAGAACACAGCCATGAATAAAGAATGGTACCAAAACATCCTCCTTCTCCCAACCATCCAAGAGCAGTTTGGTGATGAACAATGCCTTTCCCAGTATGATGGAGCACCTTGCCATAAGGCAAAAGTGATAACTAAGTGGCTTGGGTTTCAAAAGATCAAAATTTTGGGTCCATGGCCAGTAAAATCCCCAGACCTTAATCCCATTGAGAACTTGTGGTCAATCTTCAAGAGGCTGGTGGACAAACAAAAACACACAAATTCTGACAAACTCAAAACATTGATTAGGCATGAATGCGCGCCCATCACTCAGTATGTGGCTCAGAAGTATACGGACAGCACGCCAGGGTGAATTGCAGGGGTCTTCGAAGAGAAGGCTCAACACTGCAAATATTGACTCTTTGCATAAACTAAATGTAATTGTCAATAAAAATATTTGACACTTATGAAATGCTTGTAATTTTACTTCAGTATAACATAGCAACATGTGGCAAAAAGGTCTAAAAACACTGAAGTAGCAAACTTTGTAAAAACCAATACTTTTCATTCTTAAAACTTTTGGCCATGACTATCCATACAGGGCTGTGGTAAATAATTCATATCTAGCCCTCTATGTGACTTTTTAACACTTTGCATATATACATCTTACTCGGTTATAAAAGATTTTTTCATCCAGTCCATAAAGTCTCCAAATGTTTCCGGTGGCTGACCTGCCTCATTTATAATTTGAGCCTCACACAAAGGCTCTAAACATGCATTAGGTAAATCTTTATCACATGCTCCACAAATCCTATGTTGAGTAAACACTTTTTACTAATAAATCTTATTGCAAAAAATTACCAATGTGGCGTACCTTGGCTCCTTGGGCTTTAGCCTTTTTGGGGAAGGCCCCAAGTCCATTTTTCTTGTGATGCACTGCAGCTTTAGTTTAAATTTGACGCCTTTTTACCCTAGTGAGAAAATCATAAGTCTTTGTATGTTGCTTCCTTATGACACATTTCAAATGCAGACTCTTTGGCTTCAAAAAGCCAAAAGAAACATGCAGACACTTTTCTGTGATCAACTGAGAAAATGCTGCACTGAGTAGCAACCAAGCATGATGTGACCAAGGCCCTACTGATCCCTCCAGGTGAGTCCCACTTGCAAAAATAAGACGACACTCACATAGCACCTCTGTCTACTCAGCTGGGCAAGGTAGGAAAACATACACTGAGGAAGAGTCACATTATATAGCCTAAGGCAGGGGTAGACAACCTACGGCTCTCCAGGTGTTATAAAACTACAAATCCCAGCATGCCTTGCCATCTATCTGCTGGTTCTCTACTGGCAAAGCATGCTGGGACTTGTAGTTTTACAACACCTGGAGAGCCGCAGGTTACCTACCCCTGGCCTAAGGTATTTTCGTTTCTGTCTAGGCTCAGTCGGTAGGAAATTAACGCGTTGTTTAGAGCTTCCAGGGAGCCAAAATACGAACAAAGTACAGCTGCCTCAAGAAAATACACAGTACCACAAGGCAGAATTGAAACCAGGTATTGCTACAAAATCTGTAACAAGAGCACGAGAATTTGTGAAAGCAACCTTGAAAGGGCAGTTGTTGAATGGCAATATTGAAGGCAGTGAAAAAACTCAGAAGAACATGACACATGGCCAACAATAGTTTGACCACTCTAGGTATTGGCATTGTCATACTCGAAGACCCCAATCCCATGGAATGACTGTACCCAAACATGCCCAAAAAAATGAGCCCACAACAGTACTTTATTACAATCAAAAATTGCCATCAACTCTATATCAATGCATAACCTTTGGCAGTGGCATCTGGAACATTCAGGGTTGTGTTAATGATGTGCCAAAGAGAATAGACATCTACAATAATCTCAGAAAAGCAAGTGGTGTTGCTCATCAGTCTGGAAAGGGTTATAAGGCCATCTCCAAACCATTTGAAGTCAATCATTCTACAGTGAGAGATCTGTTTCATAAATAGAAATATTGAAGACAGTTTCCTATTATCACAGTAGTGGGTATCCCAGCAAAGCCATGCAAATATAATATATAATGCTCTGAATAATTGTAAAGAACCCCAAAGCTACGTCCTGGGATTTAGAAGCCTCTCTCAAAATGGTAAATGTTAAAGTTCATTACGCTACCATCAGAAAAAGACTGATGAAGTATGGATTTAGTGGAAGGGTAGCCAGGAGACTTGGAGGCTTACCTCCAAAATCTAAAATAAGTACTGTGGAACAAAAGTAGAGTAGTTTGGTCGTAACACATGTACCAATGTTTGCCTCAGTGTGTTTTGTATAAGTGCCATAAAAGTTATTTTGGCAACGATAAACTATGCAAGTAAAAGACGGACACAACTTGTTGCAATTGACAGACGTTTTATGATAACAAAACTTGCACTTACATGGGAGAAGTATTAATTTAAGATGTTTTATTTTAAGTATTTATATGAACAATCCATTAATAATAATGTCATGCTGCAATTTATAAAGGTATAAACAGTTTGTCAATTTAATTTTGTTCCGATAGGCAAAACCCAATATTTTGAGAGGATTACCACCATCATTTCATCTCTTGGGATACAGTGAAATTAATTTAAATTTGCCACTGAATGAATCTGTTGGTGAGATACAATACAAGCTGCATGTTTGCAGATTATGCTAATTTATATCAAGCAATCTGCTAGGCGGTTTTTCAGAGGAGGCTGCTTGTTATAAAGTACTTCTACCTCTGCATACATAATCAGCTTTGAGTGCCAGTCAAGCAAGCAGCCAGGTCAATTATGGTTTGCTATTGCAGGATACTTGCTGCCCAGCTCCTATCGAATTTACACAATTTATAGTACAGTACAAAAAAACAGCTTGCTCTGGAAGTCAAACATTGAGGAGGTTGCTTGCTATAAATGACTATGATCTGCACAAAGGTCACTGGCTACCAGTCATTGCTTACAGCAAGCAGCCTGTTCAGTCATTGATTTCCATTTGCTATAAACAGTGCCTGGCTCTAATTGAGGCCCCATTGAAGCTAAACATGGGCTGTGCAAGCGAGGAAGTAGAGGCAGGGTCAGTCTTAATAGGACCAGAGTTATGGCTCTGAGCATTGGATATAGACAAGCAATGTACTTAATTTACAACTCCCTTCCAGAGTAGGCCCTATGTTAACACTACCAGTCATGCCAAAATCCAACTATGTTTAAGGTTTATCACCCCTTTAAGTAATTTGAGTACACAACCATCTAAGAATGCCATCTACTAAAATTCAGGTGCACATACTACCCTTCTCATACCAGGTTTGCCTATTTTTCCCACTTAACATAGCAAGCATTAATGACAATTACATTTAGGACTTGTAGATCTCTGGTTGTTGACGAGTAAGACACACCATAGGTCACAGCGTCCAAAAGAAAAATTCACTCATGCAATACATGTATACATAATATATTATACTGTGAGAAAGACAATATGCAGGTTTACAATGTATTCTTTATTTGCTCTGTTGCATGATGTTTGGATAAGAAACATGAACTAAGAGACCTACATAAGCATGGGAGAAATAAAAACACGGACATGTGATATTATCAATTGAAGAAATAATCCAACTTCAGTAAATACAAAATGTTTGTGTAACAGACGGAGGGCAAATATTAACACTTTGACTATTTTTAAACAAGGAAAACAAAAGGAATATGACAAAACAAAGCAAATCAGCAATCTACATGTGTACACACCGACAGATAAATTTAGAATTTGTAGAGCTGTTAATTCCAGTTACATGATCACTTGCAGTAGGACTTCCTTTGTTATTTACACCTGGAAGAGGAAATGGCCATTCACCAGCACTGGGTGGTACAAGGCAATTTTTAATTTCAGAGCCAACCTTACATTGCAACCCCCGTTCATTAGTTGATAGTACTTGTTAAGTACTATAGACTACTTGTAACGACAGTACAAGTTCATTGTATAAACCCCAGCACCAAGGAACCCTGTATCTCCAAAATGGGACTGGAATGTGCTTTAATTGGCTCCAGCAATGTGTTGTGCAGTCCAGAAGTATTGCTGGGACTGCAGTATAAATTTTAATTTACAGTGAATATATAATACAGTTTTCACAGCTCTGGTGCAAGCCACAAGGCTTTAACAATTATGTGAAAGAAAATTAGCACAAAAAAGCCAAATGAAGCACAAATGCATACATTGATTTAGGGACATTATTTAATCTATGTCCTTTAGCTGCAATGAGTTTTGTTTTCTTCAGAGCCTATGGAATAAGTTTCCAACCATGGCACCAAGAGCAACAATGGATTTCATACCCACTACTCATATCTCACCCACAGTGTTGGCTTTCACGGTCACTTTGCAGAAGGACAGTCAAATCACTGTTCAGTAGACATGTTCTCATGCAAGATGATGGCGTGACCATGTACTTTTGGAGAGATCTGAAGAGTATGATATATAACCAGTGAACTGGCATTTGGCTTAAAAATGTATCACAAAAGGGAAGACCCATTCACAGACTTCAAAAAGTTTGAGCCTATATAGCAATGACACAAGAAACCCATCCCTACAGTAATTCCAGACTACAGCAAATATCAGATGCCTTAATCTCAAGTATCTGACACTAGTACATCACTCACAATTAAACATGATTCTCACATACAGAGTTGAGACATTATTCATGTCAATACACTTGCAAAGACTGATTGCTGTCCACTAAGCTCATACACTTGACCACTAAGAAATGTCCTAAGCAGCACATTACAAGGATGACTAATTAGACTTCAGTCATCTGTCTTCAATTTGAAGGAGGAATTGTCATACACCTGTGCGGCTTAATGCTCCTTTCTGTCAGTTCAGCTGTCTAACACAGGGAGATGATTGGGGCAGGCAAATCCAACACTTAGCTTGAAAATAAGGCATAGACGGCACAAGAAGGGAAAGTCTGGGGCTGAATGATAGAAGCTAATCACTTTATAATAGTTGTCATAAGCCTTTCACTGCCATTGCTCCCTATCTGGGTATAAAGTTACCACAAAGAAATGCTTGCCAAGTGAATAGATTTGGGTTAATGTGTATGTGCAACCATTCTGCCACTAAATAGCTGGCATTAATTATAATTCAGGATTCTCTTTAATACTAGCACTTACTAGGACCTCAAAGAGAATGTGAATGAATGATAATATGAGTATGAAAGCAATAGGTTACTTGCTTAATATTTTACATTTAGAAAGCGTTGCTCTCCAGTGAAGCTGACAAGAGCAGCCAAATTTGCGTCTTTGTGTACAAACGACACCTCCACCAGATACCCTTTCAGTTCGCTAAATACTATCCCCATGTGCAGCTACATATCTCATTTGAACACATTTCCTAGAGATGTTTTGCTGCAGGTCAGCACACCTCTGAATTGATCAATGCAACCACGGGATCTGTGACACAGTACTGTTGTATCACTTCTCCACAGCACTGTGTCTTGACCTGTAAACTACTATGTATCTACTAAACTGCTGTAGTAAAACAGTGTAGCAACTTCACCAAACCAACAAAAATGCAACCTGCACATCAGCAAGACTAAAAAGCTAATCTGATCATAGAAAACCATGTACCCTACCTAATACAATAACATTTTATCTGTAGTAGTCTCAAACTGGTGCATTCACAGCTGCAATATCCCTGGCTTCATTAAAAAATAAGAATGCAACATTTTAAAGCTGCTCTGATGCAAAGATACTCATGAATAAATAATATAATTTTGGTGTGTCTGGTAATAAAAAAAAAAAAAAGTATTATATTAGAAGGAAAAAAAAAGCAAACTTTATTTTCATAGCCACATTCTGTATAGAGGAGTATAGAAACACTTACTTGCTACAAGACCTCCAATCATTCAAAAAATTACATTCTCTTTTTTTCTCACTATTAATCTGTGTACAAAATAATAGCTATTTAATCTGTATTGTACGTAACCTGAGTCCAGGAAAGCCAGAACCCAAAAGAGAGCAGACTGGAGATGAAAATGTTTCCATCAGGAAGGAGATGCCTGTTTCATCAAAGAGCACAGCAATGGCCTGACAGGGTTAATAGGGAATACTGTCTTTATAGGGGATTTATTCTCAAATTAAGGTTTCCTTCCAGTCTTTAATTGGCGAGGGTCTCACTTGCTCCTTTGTCTTGTCTTTCGGTGCTTTTATTTCAGAGGCAGTGTCTCTCTGCAGCTGCGATCTGCTGCCCAGCTTTCCTGGCTCCTCTTCCTCCTGCAGCTGTTCAGATTTAATGCGCTGAAAAAGCCGGAGCTGTACTCGCAGCTCAATGATGGCTTCTCTCTCCTCGTGAATTGCCTGGTTCAAATGGTTGTTCTTGATCTGACAAAAAGACATGTAAGATTAATTGAAGGATGTAAGTGAACAGAAAGAAGCAAGAGAAAAGCCAAACACACTAAAAAGAATAATATAAGACAATAAAAGCCAATACAAAAATAAATCAAAACAGGAGTGAGATTTGCAGAGGGATATGTGCTTGTGATCCACATAAACTGGAAAATAAAAAAGCAGCAGGGGAACCAACCAAGTTGGCTGTACAATATGTTAGACATCTTTTCATAAACAATGTATTAAAAACCCCCAAAACAAAACAGATGTCAGATGACATTGGTTGTCCCTCTTCACTGTGCATAATGACTCACCTCCAGCTCTTCATTCTGCCGCTGAAGATCCTCCAGAATGATCTGCAGCTCCTCCTCATCCTCACTTTCACTCTCACTTTCCGACGAATACTCTTCTGTCTCACTCCGGCCGTGTTGCTGGCGGCTACAATCAGTGCGACACATTTATAATTACTTGTAAAACGCCAAACGAAAAGCATTATTCAAAATGTTGTTTCATTCTGCCTAAATATAGACACTATGGGGCATATTCAATTAGTGTTCCGGTTCGCGGGATCGCGCCATGAACTTAATCCACGTTACCGCACTAACGTGGATTTTCGTTCGCAGCCCATAGGGTTGCGTACGAAAATCTGCGTTATTGCGGTACCATAATACCGGCAAGTACACGCACTTTTACCGCGAACCGGAACCCTAATTGAATATGCCCCTATGTATGTAAAGCAAAATATTCTGAGAATACAAGTTATTTTCATTCAATAGAATGGTCATGTACATTAATGCCCTATTCACCATCGTCAACAAAAATAGTTTGTAACAAAAGAGACATAGTGAACCATGGCAATTTTTCTACCTTTGAATTTCAGAGATTTCTGCACGGAGACGATCTATCTCTTCCTTTTCTGTAGCAATTTGCCGCCGTAGAAATTGCTCCATCGCCACCAGTTCTTCTTGCTCAGTGAGTATCTCATTTTCCTAAGAAAATATATACGGTACAAGTTAGTGACAAGATGGGCCCCCACACGTACCCAAAGAGCCAGAAGCATTTTTTTCAACTGGTAAAACAGTGTGAGATTATACAAGTTGACCACATTAAAGTTTGCTCATGCTCAGTGAACATCAATTAAATTCCTTAAAAATCACAAGCTAGAATAGTAAAAACTGTATAGGAAAGTTAGATTTTAACAATAATAATCATCTATAAAATAGTATAAGCTTATTTAGGATCGATACATTTAGTAAAATGTTAATTCTCTAAAACTATATATGGGTGCATTTGACTAGGGTCAGAGCATCTAGCCAATTCATTACTAGGTACAAACAGGAGATGTAGGGATTTTCTAACAGTTTGTGGCTAAAACAACTTTAAGTAAAACGGAACATTGAAATGTCAACAGTCGCATAGCGTATGCACATGACACCAGAGATTTTACGTAGAGTAGCTATACTAAGGTGGCGCAGTGGAGAATATAAACAATGCAAAGCAGAACTCCACTGCTCTACTCTACTGATGTTACTGGACCGCTGTGGAATTTAATAGTAAATTGGATTTTTATACTTACGTAAAATCCGTTTCTCTTCGTTCATTGGGGGACACCGGGGACATTGGGGTATAGAGTAGTGACAGGGCGAACTGGCACTTTAAACTTCTGTTTACTAAGCCCTAGCTCCTCCCCCTCTATACCCCACTTCCTGTAAGCCTCAGTTTATGTTCAACAAAGCCAACAGAAAGCGGAGATAGAGAGAAACAGGAAAAGAGAATAAAATTAACAAACAACATTCTCTTAACAACAAGACATGTAAAACAGTAGGAGAAACCAGAGCGTTAAGAGTGGGAGCCTGGTGTCCACCAATGGACTAAGACACAAATTTTTCACAAGTATAAAAATTCAATTTTCTCTATCTTCCTTTGGGGGACACTGCAGACATTGGGGACATCCCAAAGCTGCCTCACGGGAAGGAACGCTCAGAAGAAATGTCACGAAGCACCTTTCTCCCAAAACTTGCATCCTTGGATGCAAACACATTAAACTTGTAAAACTTAATAAATGCGTGTACAGACGACCACGTGGCCGCTTTACACAGCTGTTCACTGGAGGCACCATGGCGGGCGGCCCAGGAAGTACTTACAGACCTTGTAGAGCGCGCCCGGAGATTATCTGGGACAGACTCCCCAGCCTCATTATAAGCCTGACGGATAACAGCCGTAATCCACCTAGCAATAGTTACCTTAGAAGCTGGCCAGCCTCTCTTGTGAGCATCATAGAGAATCAAAAAATTCTCAGTCTTGCGCACCTTCTGAAATCTTTTCACATAAATGTGCAAGGCTCGGACAACATCGAGATAACAAATAGAATTATTGTTATCGGAAGACGTAGATTTAGTCAGGGCAGGAATGACAATGTTCTGATTTAGATAAAATCTAGACACGAACTTCGGAAGGAAAGAGGACTTGATTCGAAGAACTGTCCTGTCTTCATGAAAAACAAGAGGATACTTGCAAGATAAAGAAGCTCTGAAACTCTGCGTGCCATAGATATGGCCAAAAGGAAAACAGTTTTCCAGGTTAGAAATTTGGATTCCACTGTATTCAAAGCTTCAAAAGGCGGATGCTGTAAAGCATTCAACACCAAATTCAAATTCCATGGTGCTACCAGAAGAACATTTGGAGGTTGTACATGAAGTATGCCCTGAATGAAAGTTTGCACATCATGTATGACAGCAAGTCTTCGATGAAAGAAGACCGAAAGAGCTGACACCTGACCCTTAAGAGAACCAAGACGCAAACCTGCATCCAACCCGTCCTGCAAGAACCCAAGTAACCTGGCCAAGCGAAAGGAAGAAGTAGGATATCCCTTCTTTTCACACCAGCCCATATATATGTCTTCCAGACTCCATGATAGATCTTTGCAGAACCCGGTTTACAAGCCCGAAGCATGGTTTGCACCACACGTTCGGAAAAACTCTTAGCTCTCAGGATCATGGCTTCAACAGTCACGCTGTTAAAGCAAGACGTTGTAAACCTAGATGACAAAAGGGACCTTGAGTTAATAGGTCTGTGCGTAGCGGCAACCGCCACCACCGAGCTCCCGCCATGGAGAGCACGTCGGTGTATCAGACCCTCCGTGGCCAATCCGGCGCTACTAGAAGAACTGGAACACCCTCTCTCTTTTTCTTTTTTTTAACACCCTTGGAAGCATGGCTACCGGTGGGAAAAGGTACACTAAGTGGTACCTCCAAGGGACAGACATGGCGTTTACCGCGACTGCCATAGGATCTCTTGCGCGGGAGCAGAAGAGGGGGATGCCATAATGTCGACACCTGGCTGACACCACCGTTCCACCAACTGACGAAACACCTCCGGATGGAAGGACCTTTCACCCGGATGCAGAGTCTGCCTGCTTAGGAAATCTGCTTGCCAATTTTCTATTCCGGGAATAAAGATGGCCATGAGCGCCGGAACGTGAGCCTTGGCCCACTAAAATATCTTGTGTGTCCCCTGCATGGCCAAGGGACTCTTGGTGCCACCCTGATGATTGAGGTATGCCACTGTTGTCTGACTGAATCTTCACTGGCCTTCCCTGCAGCAAGTGTTGTGCACTCATAAGAGCATGAAACACTGCTCGCAGTTCCAAAACATTGATTGGAAGCTTGGATTCCTTTTGAGTCCAAAGACCCTGAAACCGAGCGTAACAGACAGCCCCTCACCATCGAAGGCTGGCATCTGTTGTGATCAAAGTCCAATTCCAAATTGATAATTTGCATCCCCTGGCGAGATTCTGTTTGTGTAACCACCAAAGAAGCAACTGACGAGTCTGTGGAGACAGGTGGAATATCTGGCCTGCCAGATTCAGATGGGATTTGTTCCACTGCGACAGAAGTTCCAACTGGAACTGCCGTGCATGACACTGAGCAAACTTGCCGCCAACAGAGATTTCACCATCTTCTGCAAGGCTAGAATCTTGTCCTGGGGTAAGAACACCCGTCGTTGTCGGGTGTCGAATAAAAGACCCAAAAAGATCATCTGCTGGGATGGGATCAACTTGGACTTCTTGAAGTTGAGAATCCAACCGTGAGATTCTAGAGTCTGGATTACTACTTGGATATGCGACTGAAGCACATCTGGAGACTCTGCCTTTAAAAGATTGTCCAGGTAAGGGATGATTGTAATCCACTTGGACCTTAGCAGAGCAGCCATGACCGCCATGATCTTGGTGAAGATACGTGGAGCCATGGCCAGACCAAAGGAAAGAGCCTGAAATTGGAAGTGCTCTGATCGAACTGCAAACCTCAAAAATTGACTGATGACCCTTCCAGATAGGCATCCTTGATGTCTAGAGCCACCACAACTCCTTGTTCCATGCCGTGAATGCCCAAGTGCAAATACTCCATCTTGAACCTGGGCACTCTGACCTGGGTGTTCAAAGATTTCAGATTCAGAATTGGTCTGAATGAGCCGTTTGGTTTTGGCACAAGAAAAAGGTTGAAATAAAAACCCAAACCTCTGAGAATCTGGCACCGAAATAATCACTCCGGAAGAAAGGAGGGGTTGAATCGCTTCTCATAAAGTCAACAGTTTTCGCGGACAAGTGGGAAGCCCTGTGGAAAAGAACCGTATGGGAGGAAGACCGATCGATCTTGTATCCCCGGTCCACCCCACCCCAAACCCAGACATCGGTGGTAGACTGAAACCACCGATCCCTGAACAAGAGAAGACGGGCTCCCACCACTGGCAACAGTGGAGTAGCAAAATGCCCGTCATGCGGACTGCTTGTCTGCAGGCTTCGCTACTGGACATCGAGCAGAGCAGGCATGTCACCCACGCTGCAAACCACCCCCCCTGGAGGCGGATGACTGGCCTCTAGAAGATTGGTCCGAGGAATATAGACTCCATATCAGCATCCGTATAGAAATAACAGAAGTGGGCTGCTAATCATCACAGACGCAGCCCGTTCGCCGGGCGCTTAAACTAAACTGAGGCTTACAGGAAGTGGGGTATAGAGGGGAAGGAGCTAGGGCTTAGTAAACAGAAGTTTAAAGTGCCAATTCGCCCTGTCCCTACTCTATAGTCCAATGTCCCCAGTGTCCCCCAAAGGAGGATAGAGAAATTTCTAATTCTTTATACCTTTGCTCCTCTTCCTGAGCAAGAGACTACAGAGAAGGTGCTAAAGAGGAAAAGTAAATGGCTCGCCCTGAAAACCTCAAGTCACTGACTTTCTATCAAAACATACACTCTTATCTACATATTAATAGTAAATAAAGTACGACTTTTATGTGTGACTACTTTCTATGATGCCATTGACTGAGCAGGACACATCATATAGCAAATTAAAGGTCTTGGTCTGTAGATTTGTAGAAAAATATTGGCATATTGGCACTGCAATCTGTTGCATCATTTTGGGGTTATTTCACAAAACATCTGTCTGCCATTTACAACTATGCATTACCATTGTCCTTTGGAAAATGTGACAGTTGGCAATACACCTGTGCACCTGCTGGGTGGTCTGGAAACTGTGACAGTTATTTGTAGCCACATATATCAGCACATCTTGCGGGGACCATGCCCAGTAATGTAACTTTGAAAGAAGTTATACATATATTGTAGTGCAGGCCTGTCCAACCTGCGGCCCTCCAGATGTTGTGAAACTACAAGTCCCAGCTTGTAGTTTCACAACACCTGGAGGGCCGCAGGTTGGACAGGCCTGTTGTAGTGTATATATAAATTCTTTAGCTCCTTTAATATAGTGATGGATAATAGTTATTTATTTATTATACTCCTTTGCTAAAATTTCAACATGTAATGTTGTGCATAAAAAATAAAAAGTTATTGAATTCTGTTAAGTAATTTTGTCCTTACATTTCAGTTTAATTTAAGGCGGCTACCACAGGGTTTCTCTAGTGTCTATTAATTCTATAAAACATTCAATGTTGTAAAAATAATTGCCACTTTTCTTTGAAACTCACAACAGTCAAAGTTCATACTTATGAATACTATAATCTAAAGCAAGTACTTCAAAAGAGTTGTACATAACTTAGAACTAAATGGTTAAAGTCATACAAAAGGATCTATGAAGCTGATCAGAGAAGATAAAGGCCAAAATAAAGGAAAAAAAACAAAAACAATAACAACTTTGTTAAGCCCCAGTATAAGGGGATACATGTCATGCACAGGAAACAATTCCAACAACTGGCTACATAGACATACTATTGCTAGTTAGAATGATGTCCACATTATAAGCATTTTGCACTATCACAAACCTGTGCAAGCAATATATTAAGGACCTCCTGTTCATTTTCATTCATTTCTTCTTTTGAAACCTCTTCCTTTGAAAGACTGGCAATTTCTTGAGCAAACTTTGTTTCACAGTCCTGAGAAGATAAAGCAAAATGCCAATCAGATGTGGGAAACATAGAATTTAACAGCAGATAAGAAACACTTGGCCCATCTAGTCTGGCCACTTTTTTTTACCAAGGCAAAGTGGCGATTTACAATTTATCAGACGGATACATAGGTGCTTATGTACATAAAAAGCAAAAGCGGTTGCTCAGGCAGGGAGGGATAAAAAGGGGTCTGCACATTTTTTAACCTATGGCAACATCCAACCCATTTAATCTTTATTTCTTTGTAATAATATCCTTCTGTCTATTCAAAGCATGTTTAAATTTCGTTACTGAATTAGCTGCTACCACCTATGATGGGAGCCTATTCCACCAATCCACTACCCATTTTACTCATATTTCCTCTGTTCCTTCTTCCCTCCAGTTTCAGTACATGTCATCTTGTTTCAAAACTTCTCTTCCTTTGAAGAATGTTTCCCTCCTGTACCTTGTTAAAACCCTTTCTATACTTGAAACTTTCTATCCTGTCCCTCCATTCTCTTCACTGCTCCAAACTATACATATATCTGAGTAAGTTCTGCAATGTAGGCCATGCACCATTTTAGCTGCCCTTCTTTGTACAGTTTCTAGTGTGTTTATAACCTTCAGACAGCTCTGTGGGTGCTTGAGCAACCCCAATATTTGTACTACCTCTGCCTCTAACCAGGTCTATGCATGGCATTTTTCAACGATTTTTTGTTCCAATCCTCTGATTTTTTTGTTCACTATCCTCAGCACCAGCCAGCCACATCACAGTAACCGCGATAAACTGTTTGTGATTGGCTGAGAAGCGGAGCAGAATCCTGGTCAATTCGGTTCACTGTGATCCAGTTCACAGCAGTCCATAATCATGTTATTTGGGTGTTCCCTTCAAATACAAAAACAGGGAGCCCAGCTGATTAAAGAATTTTTTCTCTTTTTTTAATAACAAATTTGTGAATGAGGTTTAGGGGAGTTTTACTATAATTTTATTATCAAATGATTTATTTACATTTCTTTACTATTTTAATATAATGAAACAAGGCCTTATGGATCCCTTACCATTATACAGAAACCACTGAGGTGTCAAAGCTGGCACTCCAGTGTTCCCAACATTCTTCATTACACTGGTTCCATGTTTTTCTGGAAGTCTTTGGGGGGAAGCAACACTGTTTTTATTTGGGCCCCTCCCCTTTCCTCCAGGTACCAGCCCTGCTCTGACCGGCCTGGGACTGGTTCCCACTGTTTGTATTATCAATCATTTGTAAAGCACAAACCCATTACACAACATTGAGGGAAACATGATACAAACATATTACATACAATAACATGAAACAGGAGATAAAAGACGGCCCAGCCTAAATGAGCTGACAATCTAAGATTAAGGTAGCAGGACAACTGTTCATGGGAAAACCAGTCAACTCTGCACAGGGAGACCTATACCTCAAATGCATCACTATTTTCACTGGGTGCCAAGCTGTCTAGCACTGGGAAAGGTTAAGGTATTTGGGGACATGGGAGTTAAAATTCTGATTTTCTACAGTGTTTTTCCCATTCAATACAATGGGGTTTCTACATGTAGTCCACACACTGAAAAACACCATTGAAATGACTGGGTTAGTAAAATGAATGGGAAAAGCTCTGTACCGCTTGCTTTCATCCAGTTCATATCAACTGCATGTGAAATCCACATCAAAGACATGCACACACACACGTGGGGCTTAAATGCTTTTTCACATGCCGTTTGAACGCCAGTAGATAAAGACCTTTAGTTATTTAGTATGCAACATTTCCAAGTAACCAAACAGCACGGTGAAACTTCATGATTGTGTGAAATATAGCAAAATGTATTACACATTGTAACATTTATCAAGCAGCAATATCTCAAACTTTAAGAGAGGGTTTGTCTATATAGGTGACGTAACAAATTAGGCAAAACAGAGGCTTTAAACCGGTTGCTAACACAGGAAATGTCCAATGTAATGGACACTGATGTTTAGAAGAGCATAATCATAAAACTTTATAAGCATATTTAAATACACTTGAACTAAGGACCACATCTGGAGCTCTCATATGTCATAACTGCAGTAAAAACAAAAAGTGGTTTAGCAATTATAGTCTCAACAACTATTAAATCAAAATACTGTTCCCAGTAATGCTGCTCAGCAGCATTTTATGCTCGGGTGCTGAAATACAATGACTGTTAAAAGTGAATACAAAACATTGTAGATTGTCCTTACTTTTAACAGAGCATTCAAAGATTGTTCTGAAAGCTCCGCAGCATAGTACAATGAATACCAAGCAGTAATGCACATGAATTCTGCAGGAGATGGTGAAATTGACACAAAACAAAGTCAAATTTTGCCAGAAAGTGTGTGCGCGCATGTGTACAGGTCTATTCACTTACACTATTTTTTCTACTATCAGCATCAAAAGATATTTAGCTATACTTAAAATTGTATGATGGACTTCTGTTTTTCAAACTAAAGTCCTATAGCAGCATAGAGAGGATGTCTCATCCATCATATACAGGGTATCACACACTCATAAGTAAAGTAGGATGTGAATGGAAGAGGTGCACTGGTTATAGACCTGCTCAATTTTCAGTGCACTAGCAATGCAGTCAGACCACAGACAAATACAATGCACACAGCGCACATATCTCAACCAGCCTGCAGAGATTATGCTCACCTAAACTAACAAAATACCCACTTGTGCTTCTAGTAACACTGAACATGAATAACTACTTACATAAAGTGTGAGATTATAATCACAACAGTATCTGATAATACATTTGTATTATGGTACAACGGTTTAAGCAAGTGTGTTGAGAGTTCTACAAGCATTCCCTTGGCAAAAACTATATGCAAAGACTTGTAGAGGCACAGCATTGATACTCTGTTAGTAATAGCATAGGCAACTGTTAATAAAGGCATGTTATAGTGTAATGAATGTATTAATTATGTAGAGCACAAAGAAATCAAATAAACATATAGGAAGAAAGAGAAGTGTATTTTAGGAGATGGATACCATGAGAATTGGGTGCAGCTGTGCTGGACAAGTGACAGTTCAACAAATCACATGACACATTTATTCAGCACCTTGGGCGCTAGCCAAGAACCATACAAGGGTACGCCTTGTCCCTTCCATGCCATTATGCATGCCTGCTGAGGAGATGTTTAGCTAATCGGACAGGCAGAGTCTAGGAATACCACACACCTGCCTTTTAGCTTCCCGCAACTTCCTTTTAAGCGCAGTCAAAATCCTCTGCACCTCCCACAGCCTTTCTTCCTTAGACAGATCTTTTATGCCGGCCTGAAGATCTCGATGCAAGCAGTTCAATAGGAATTCCTATGGAACAACAGGAATAAAATGCATTTTACAGTTGCATCGTTATTTATTGATAAGATCTGTGAATCTATAGTCCACCTGCACAAGTACATTTGTATGTGGAAAAGTTCTGTGAAATGTTTCCACAGTCTCATTATTTAAAAGAGAAGCATGCCCTATAAAGGAGATTTGTTTTCTTATGTGAAATATTACCTCAAAGGAAATGATAAAACACATACAATGAAATAACTGTATTAAAATGGTTTAAAAAAAAGTGCCTTTGAATTCTTGGGAACGTGGCTAAAGAGGGGGATCCCAAATATCACAGTCAGAGGACACCAATAACATGAATCTATTTTTAATCTAGTCAACCAAATGGATGTATACATTAAGTTAATCACCTAGAAATACTACTAGAATTCATTTGCTGCACTGATACAATAAAGACTGACAGCAGATAGACTCAGATCATGAATTCATATTTACAATTAAAAGCAAATCGAACAATTTGAGCAATGTTTATGTCTGTACATCAAACACATAAAATGTTATGTCCCTTTCGACTGAACACCATTGAAAAACTAAAAATAAAAAGGAGTAAAAAAAAAAAAAAAAGAAAGAAAAGAAAAATTAACTAATTGTTGACAGTGGTGTATTCAATCTTCAGTAGTAACAATAATAAATACTGTAAGAGTTACAAACCTGTCGTCTAATTTCCTCTTTAATAGTTTCTTGTGTTTCTGGCAGCGCAGGCATGGTGGCCATATTAGACCAGCGCAGAGGTTTTATCACTTTCTTTATAACAATCCCGCCAAAGAGCTCTTGAACGTGTGTAAAAAACACATAGAGGACACGGTTACTGATCTGGAAGAAAGGAGAAGGACTAGTGTTCATTTTTACATATTGGACTGCAACAAATGGGTTGTTATCAGAATTACCTTTTGGAAATGATCTACTGTGCACAGATTTATGGCAACCCCTCCCTCCCCAATCCTTTATTTTTAATAGTCTACTTCAGAAAAATACCCATCGTTAAAAAGTCTCATGTAATCAATCATCGAAGAGTTCACCCATAGAAATTACTGACAACTTATTATGCATCTCAACTAACACACAGAGGATGGTTTCAAATAGACTGCTGGAAGTTAGACACGGCGGAGTCCAGCAAAGACATAATTGGTAGTTATAGATCTGCACCACCAACGCCTACTCACTATGGTAGCCCAATAATCTAGCCAGTTGAGTTTAGAATTCCATTAGTCTATTGTAGAATTGGAGCATCATGATTTTGGAGGAAATCAGGATATTTTGGAGCTTTTTAGATGGTTTATGGATATGCAAATTAGCTGTATTGATACCAGTATGTATAGTATATAGAGTGTCATCATTACTACTGAGATGCACAGTCATCTTAAAGAAGGGTAACATTAGCTAAAAGGTAACTTTTACACTCTTCGTAACTTATAAGACTTTAGGAAGGGGGGGGGGGGGGGGGGCTGGAAACATATGCTGAGTTTGGAAACGCATACCATGCTATTTCCCATATCAGCTTGTGAAACGCATCCACAACAATACTACAATGCTTTTATCTCACTTCAGCTGGATTACCCATTCACACTTTGTCTGCCCCCATGTGCCAACATCAATTTGTTCTGTATTGTGTGTTGGCTGTCAATGCTCATCGGATTACGGAATAACAATCATTTTCATGCCTACCATTCAAGGTGTCAAACACCGCAATTAAAATGTAACTGTCTATAAAATATTTATTTACAAAAAAAACATTGCCTGTAAATATGCACATAATTAATCTCACAAATATATAGTTAAATGGAATGAGATTTTTTTTTTAGCCGTCTGTATATCACATCTCAACCCATCTGTATTAGTCTCCCCCTCCTGCACTTGTCTTCAGCCACTGTATTTCTAGCTTCTAGCCTAGTGATATGAAAGAGATGTTTAACAATAATAAAAGTTTTGAACACACAATACTGGCATAGATCAAGTGCTCTATGGAAAGCATATGTTGCTCATACAATACAAAGGGAATTGTACTGAATAGTTTCATTGTTTAAGCATGATAACCTGAGAAATCAAGGAGATCTGTACCTGAACAGTTGGGCTGAGCACAATAGAAATATTCTGTATATTCATTTTAGTTTCAAGTTCTTTCTCTATGACATGGTCCATGTGCACAATCAGCCACGAAATCAAGTATAAGTTGCATTCTGGCAGTTCCTTCAACAGGCGCAGGCAGTCCTGCAGCCTCTCGGCCTCCGTGCTCTTGCCACAGGCCTCTTCAAATTTAGGCATCAAATCTTTGGTGAGGACGTTCTCAGGTAGCTCACGCAGGTATTGCTTCAGTAGGCTGGCAACTGTGTAAGGCTCATAGTCATCAAGATTTGGGGACTCCTGACGGTCATAGGCTGCTTTTAATTCATCTACCTTTGACTTGATACCTGAGAACAGAATATCAATCAAAACATAAAAATAAAAGAATAAAAATGAGCAGAAAATGTTAGGTAAAGGAAAGTCTAGATACAGAATACATTGTCCTGCATGAAACACAATTTTAGGTTCCCTGTGAATGATGGCTGAGTGCAATGGGCTAGCATGGTCTTTCTGTTAGATTAGATAAACATGGTTCTTTAGTGAGTTCCATGTGGCCTATACACATATGTATTGGGTGTAGGGATTTATATTAAAAAAACAAAACAAAAAAAACCGAAACCATTTAATATTGTATTTCATTTGGCCCCGTTTACTGAAACTGAAAAATAAGTGGGGAAAAAATAATAAATCACCCATTGTTTGTATCAGGTAAGTTAGAGAGAATTCCCCCCCCCCCCCCCCAAAAAAAAACAAGAGAGCACTGAATGCTGGTATACACTGTCAGACATCACATTTATGTCAATTATATGATTTCACAAACACCCAAAATAAGTTGTTTTTTTTTTGCACACTATGACCCTAGTTAGCTTCATGCTACAAGCACCAAGAAAGGGACACAGAGCCACACAGTTCATTATTATTATTTTCATTGATTTGTAAAGCACCATAGTGCTCCCTAGCGCGGGCAGAGCAGGGGTGGAACAGATGCTCTAGGTGCTAGCCGCCAGGGTTGGACGCCGACACAGGCAAATTGGAAACCAGCATTTTTATTTCTACTAGACCATGGGGGCTTTACCAAGAGCATTACATTGGTGTTATGGCGGTTCTGGTACTTCCGTTAACAATAGGTTTATTTAAATACCACTGTAGTGGAAATGATAGCCCAAATCTGGCAAGCAGATCCAAAGACTGGACAGGCGAAGTGGTAAGTTAACCCTTACCACCGTGCTAGTATAACTTGCTTTTTTCCATGACATAAGGATTTTCTTTTGGGGAGATAGATAGAGATTATATATATATATATATATATATATATATATATATATATATATATATATATATATATACACACATACTGTATGTCCTGCTTCAAACTGCTCTGCCCGTGAAGGGGGATCTTTTAGGAGCATGCAACAGTGCCCATGTATGTTAAGGATGGGGTTGCCATGTGGAAGAGTTTGGGATAAGAAATGTGAGCATGGCAACCATTTTCAGAGGGGGAATGCTTGCCCGTTTCATTTACACTGGGCCCCACAATTTCTGATGGAGGCCTTGTGCATGGTTACCTTAGTGAATCTCAAAACTACGTAAAACACTTATTGGATGCAAATACTGTAAAAGCAATTACTGCAAAGTTAAAAGGGTTGTCCACTTATAGAACTCTTCCTCCCCCTCAGATGTAGCAAATAGTAATCCGCCAACATGGGAAACAACTCATTTACAGAGGCTGCAAACGTACGAATACTTCCTGTGGCCTAGCTGCCCCTCACTGCCGAGAATTACAATCGGCCCATTCCCCTTCCACAGAGCTCTGTAGAAAAGGAAAGGGCACATGGAGTCCATCAGCGATGTGCGCTGCAGCACAATCCAGCTCCTAGCAATGGGTGGGGGCAGGAAGGTAGAGTTCCATGTCTGTAACACAGTGCTGGTGGGGGTGGATAACCACTTTAACTGTAAACATGAAAGCTCCTGCACAGATTCCACAATTAAACACAAGAGAATAGCAGTCTGCAATACCTCCACTGGCAAGTAAAAGACTAAGAGCCTGTCTGAGGGTAGTAGACCAAATAATTTTACCTGACACTCTGTAGATGCCTTCACATTTCATGCCATGTTGCTCAATGAAATCAATGCATTCCCGGAAAACTGTTGGCAGCCGGATGCCATCACACATCATGGTTCTTTCTACAGCATCCGCCAGTGGGATGCCAAAAACTGGCCTCAGCCTGGGTATATCTACAGGAGGCAGCTCTGGCTCTGGGGTGGGTTTCTTTTTTTTCTTCTTCTCTTTCCATTGCTTGACTACATCTGCAGCAGTCAGATCCTTAGACTTCTTTTCTTTGTGCTTATCTTCCTTGTGCTTCTCTTCCTTGGGCTTCTCCTTTATTTTAAAATCTTTCTCCTTTTTCTTAGAAAAACTAGGCTTCTTAAACACATGGATACCCTTGGACCTCTTCATTTTGGACGGGCTCTCTGCTTCATCACCGGAACTGTCCTCCTGGAAGGCAGCATAACCTTCCGCTGGCAAAGACAGCAAGTTCAATGTTACAAATGTGGACATAAGATAGAAACTGCTTTTTTCAGAGTCATGATTTAAGCATTTAAGTAAAAGTTATGCCTAGTACTTCAATGGTCAAACATGAGGGAATCTGAAGGAACATACGAGTACAAGAGTCCTTCAATGAACAGTGAACAATATAAAAGGTAAAATCAATATATTTATTCTTTTACGTTTTGCGCCTTTGTGACATTTCTCCAGGATGTTATCCTGTAAATGAGTTGGCTATTCGACCTTTGTGGCACACCTAGATGGCTGCCATCACCAAAATAACCGTTTCATACATGGGAGCTTTAGTTTTGCTTCTACCTTGGAGAGTGTAACCCCATCTCTGTATGAGAGCCAGTCAGTGGTGAACCTCCTTGATGGTTATGAGAAAGGCAGAGAAAAAAGGCATGTGTGCTAGAAGGGGCTTTCCAAAGACTATCAGCTCACTACATCATATGCTATGTGGCTGTTGTTACTATGGTAGTGCATAACAGCAAGCAAACAGTACATTTTATATAGCTGTTTGAGTCACAACTCAAAAAGGTAAAAAAAACATTAAAAAGCAAAACAAAAAAATAATCAGCAAGACATTGTGCCTTCTTAAAAGGTAACCAGAATGATTTACGGTAAACAATCACACACCTCTCCTCCTTTTATAGGGGATTTCATATTCAAAAGTAATAAAGAAAGAAAAAAGAAAAGTGTGGTAATATTTAGCCAGCTAACGTGCCATCACGTAATATTCCTATTATAGCCAATGAAAAAAATACAACTTGACCATTAGTGAATCTTACCCAACAGCAGTCTGCAGCAGTTCTCACAGGTAATGAAAAGTGATTAGGTGCACACACTATCTATTGAGCATATTATTCAGACCTGTATACTTACATTTATAAGCATAAAGTGTGTTTACATTTTTAATAATAAATAAATGTTATATTAAGACAGAACAAGGTTAATAAAAGTGTATTGTTCTCACTAGAAAAGCCTGGAAAAATCTGTGCACAGATTTATTTTGGGTTCCTTTTTATATGGTTTTAAAAATGGGCCACAGCTTAATATAAATAATTCAGTCATTTCACATTTCTAGAGTACAAGACAGAAGATTGTATATTCTGTTTACTGGCCTACAATAAAATGAATGCATTTCACATGGGTTGTAAAAGTGTTTTTCATGTAATGTAAATAGGATAAAACTGGGCAAATGCTGACAAACTGTCCAAAAGTAGAGGAATCCCTGAAGCCTCAGAAACATCTTCCCGAAGCATGCAAGAGGGAGACAGATTTTGCAGGATTACATCTTTCCATTAATCTTTGTTCGTAATATTAGAAAATGAAATCCTCTTACTTTGGACAAATTTCCTAAGGGATTAATGGTTTAAATATGCAAAGTGGGACTTTATAAATGTAAATCGGTGCTAAGGAGAAGGTATATTCTGACATATTTACTACAGAAGTATTTACAAAATCATTTATGTGATCAACTATTGCACAAGTTATGACCACATTTAAAATGAATGATTCACTAAGGTTTTGTGAATCAACAGAAGAAAGTATTGATAGAAAACAATTATCTTATTACATTCCAGTTTATTTGATAGTTGAGGTAGATTGAGAATGTTATTTTGAAAGGGAGCACTCCCCCATATATATATATATATAACAAAGATTTCGAACCCCCAAGAAATAGCCAATCTCTTTGCCAAGTATAATGAGGGCCTTTACAACCTTAGAAATGACCCAGCTGTCCCGCAACCCCCAACTATCCACATTCATGACTTCCTACACCAACTTAATCTTCCCTCCCTCGATGCCAATACCTTACAATCATTAAATACTCCCTGGACCCCTCAGTAAATTTTAGAGGTGAAAAAAGGCCTCCCGAAATGTAAGGCACCAGGTCCTGATGGGTACATTAATGACTTCTATACTACCTTCAAGAATGATATTCTCCCCATATTGGTTGAACTATATAACGCGGCCACCGACTGGTGAATTTCTCTGGATGCGGAGAAGGCAGACTCCACTGGGGATATATGCAGCAAGTCTTGTTGAAATTTGGTTTTGCTGGCAATATTTTGAAGGCGATCCTAGCACTTTATGGTGGTCCGTCCGCCAAAATTTTTAGCAATGGCTTTCTCTCTGACAAATTGCCATCTCTAATGGCACCAGACAAGGTTGCCCCTTGTCTCCTCTAATATATATATATATTAGCCATTAAGTAATTGGCAGAACGCATACGCCTCTCCAATGCTTGCAAGGGTTTCAACCTCCGAGGGAGTGACCAGTCTTTGTCCGTTTGCGGACAACGTGCTTCTTTATGTGTCCAGCCTGGAGACTTCATTACTCAAATTACATAAAATCTGAATAGGGCCATCTTACCTCCTTGTATTTAATTAGTAGGTTGCCATAATTAGGTTTCCTATAGATTGTAAGCAGGGCCCTCATACCTTCTTGTATGTAATTAGTAAGTTGAAATAATTAGGTTTCCTATAGATTGTAAGCTTGTGAGCAGGGCCCTCTTAATTCTGTCTTAATACTCTTCTTTTATTACTGTGATTGTTCTCAATTGTAAAGCACTGCAGTGTATGTTGGTGACAAATAAATGTTAATAAGTGTGTGCGAAACACTGTCCACAGTAATGAATTGGTCTTTAAAAATAAGAGCAAGTAGCCTTTAAGCACAGACTACACCCAACTGCACCTCTGCAATTATAGTATCAGATGTAATTCCTGTTTACAACACAGTTCAGCTGTTGCACAATTCAAAAAAAGCAACAGCATTTCCCATAACTTGTAGCCTCACCTGCATTAAAACCAGTGGGAAAACCCATCAGAGTATTAGATCGTATAAGAAGAAATAGTCACAAAATAGAGATGTTTTAGCGGAATTCACTTCACCCTGACCAGGGTGTGATTGCCTGTGAAGAATTGGGATTGCCTGTGAAGATTTTGGGAAACACAAAGCAGCATTTCACAAAAGGCAAATTAAGACAGCAATCCCATGATAAAAAAAAAATAATAAAAAAAAATGATATATTTTTTTTATTTTTTTTATATAAATCACTGTGTAGGATATAAAGAAGAATGTAGATAGTTACCATATTTCCTTTTTTGTTTCTTCAGGCTGCTATTAATGATTTATGATTATGCCCAGTATCATAGACTACCATGGCAACCTGTTACATGGCACATGATGTAGCGAGCAGAGGTATGTTAGAACACTCCTGAGCTCTATATAATGTAAAATCCTCCCCCTCCTTTTCCCCTACCCCCCCCCCCCCCCATCTGTCTTCGCATGACATGCTGAGAGCTGAGAGTCTGTATGATTGGCAGAAATATTTTTTAAAACTCCAGAGAGATTATGAAAAGGAGATAATGATTTGTAGAATGAATCTAAGAAAAATGACAGATTAGATGTATGCTTAAAAAAATGTACTAAATTTGCTATTTAAAGGGATTGCTGCTTTGAAATGAAACGTTCCATCAGTGCATAGGGGGTTTACATTCCAACCTGTCTTTTTCTCTCCTCTCCATTTATTATATTTTAGAACAAAACATGTCGAGGTGATAGAGAAGGCAGTCTATTTGGAGTATTAAGAGTGGAAAACATTCTATAATCACAGTAAGTAAATACATAACAAATATAATGAATCTCATTTAGAGTTGGGCGTTAAGATATGTCGAGAACATGCATGAAAACTCACTAATAGGGGGATAATGAACATGGAGTAGTCCTTTTAAAAGTGAAAAAACCAGCACTAGGCTAGACCAGATGGTCACAAGGAACTACTATCAGCATGTTCAGTGCAGGACTGGAGTCTGTATTGGATACCTGGGCTGCAGGTGCTGGATCCCTAAATACCCTCTCTCATAGTAATATAGTATAAATAAATAATATAGTACACTAACACAAAAACACCTTTCTTCTGTCTTGCCACAGTCCAATCGGAAATAAAATAGTTTCATAAAAATAAAGTACAACATGACAGCTTCACTCGGAGCTCGGATGCTGTATGACTGTATTCACAATTGAGCGGGAAGGTCAATAGCCGCTCAGTCAATCATATGTGCTCTCCTATGCTAGTAGCTTCTTATTGTTTAATTACCCTGGTACCCGCAGCTAAGGGATTTTCGAGAAAGGCCACAGTGCTTTTCTTACAGGGCTTCTAGCAGGTAGATGTCCTGAAGTTTGTATTTTTCCCACATTTCACCTTCCCCCCCTTTAGAGAATCTACCTGCTGAGCAGGCTGGTGCCCACTTATGCGGGTGGAACGCACATTCTTTGTCCCACTGTTTTAGTGGGAGCCAGTCTAGGCTTTCTAGCACTGGTGCTGGTTATGGATTTTAGTGGTGTAGAGTTAAAAAGGTTTTGGTTATTTTTTTTATAAGAATGAAAGAAATGCAAGACATCATTATCAATGTGTAAACTAGGCTTATAGATACTTGAAATTAAAATGGGATGCATCTCTGATGGGTGTGCTTAACTAGTGTGTGCATGACTTTACTGTACTCTACTAGGGTGTGAATGCCCCCATCCACCTGTCTAGATGCAAGGGGCTGCAAGTGCAAGATACCTTAAATACAAATGCAAGTTTAGCGCATGAACAGTGCTGCAAACCGCATTTTTAGATTGCGTAAATGGACTTAAATGCAACTCTAGGGCTCATTCAGAGTGAGTACTATGCCAGTTTGCGTATTGTATCTTGCGTGAAATTGCTATATGCATGCCCAGAAAAGCGGATGCATGTGTATACAGATTTGTTTGATTCTCGCACTTATACCCTCGTGCACCTGGCAAAGCGGGAGAAGGGAGGGAACAGGCGTTCTAACGTAGGCTGACTACAGTAAGCACTTGCTCACACAATAGATACAGACCGGAACAAAGACACATGTAAGCCCGTCCGAACCGTATTAATTGTGGGTGGTCAAGGGTAGGTTTACATAATGGATGATGAAGATGGTCACCAGCAACAGCAAACCGTTTGGTGCTTTTTTTCATTCCACACGCTATGCTTTTGTGTGCCTGTTTAAGCAATCATTTTCACATACACAAGACGGGGAATTATTTCTCCTATATTTTAAGTTTTATTGATGCCCAGCAGCAAATACATATTTTGCAAACAAAATAAATAATCACGAACAGTGGGGAAGTGTATGAGACGTATGCCTGGCATAAACCAGCACATATGCTACTGGTGGAGACTTGCATGTGTCTTGGGATAGTTGCAGCATATGCCCACAATTACATCTTTTTTAGATAACTATATTTTTGCCTGCAATTTTGGGTACATTTGCGGCCAACTCTATGCATTGTGGGGGCTGATGCTGACTTTACAATGATAACTAATGTAATGTCAGTCTGCAGTTATTAAAACTTAAAGGAGCAAAATATTTTCAGGGATATTAGATTACAAGATGCACAAGTTTTGGTGGTCTCTAGAAACACCTAATTTCAGACAAAAACAATTACATTTTTAGAAAACAATTTTAAGAAATGGCATCTCACTGAGTAAATCTTGATACATGTGCAACAGGACATTCAAGTACTAATCCAGTAATATGTTTTATATATTTCACCCTGAATTGAAAAATATTAAATCATATTCCACAAATCGGGCTCTACCATCCTGAGACACTTTGATAATTGAAGACCATAGGATGAAAAACATCCAAGGATTTATCTGGTTTTCTAATGTAAATCTAATAAGTAAAATATTAAATATACTCATCGCCTATATACTTGTTTTGTACTACTGGTGACCAGAAAGTCTATGTAAAAGTTAAGACTCACTTCTTTTCTCTTTTTTCTTAAACTTTCCTTTCTTCTTGCCATGGTCTTTCTCATCATCAGACACTATATCAGGGGGCTCATGGAGGATGTCATGGGGAGGCGAGGGCTCTCCAGTGCGGTACAGTCCAGGGAACTTAGTAGGGCTGATTTCTTCTGAGCTAGGTGTACGAGTCAATCCTCCACCATGCTCAGCCCTGCGGTGCTCGCTGGGGCTGCTGGTGGGAGGCAGGAAGCACTCCGTCATTCTGCTGATGACAACCTACTGTACGAACGGAGCCCAGGTCTCTGTTACCTGTCCATGGCACCTAGGGTAAAAAAACAAACATCATTGCAATAAATGAGAAAAAAAATGTTTTCCTTATTTTAATCCTAAAACCAAAATTAGTGGTCTGAATACTAATTCTTGCTGTAACTATTTGATATATTTATATAGGTTTTCAGATATATCAGATTGCTGCATGAAAATAGTTTTGTAACCCATAGCAACCAAACTGTCTTACAAAATGACATTTAAAATCGGTTTGGTTGCTATGGGTTAAAGCACCTTACAGATATCCGCTGTTCCCATTGCTAACCAAGGGGGAGTGGCAGTCTACAAAAATTAGTTTCAAAAAAAGAACTGGATTTTATTTCACAAATAAAGCACTCAAAACATTGAAACATATTCCATTAAGAAACAGGAAACTGCAATGTAGCCTACTTGTTAACACACACATGAAAGTGGAAGGACTTATATGAATCTCAAACACAGAATGTAACAGCACTGTAGATATAGGACACTGGTAGTATGTTGCATGTTAGCATGTTGTATGATTGCATGTTGTTAGGGCCACTCCAAACACACTAATAAGGAAAACAGTTTTAACAAATCAAATTGTGCTAAATATAAAAATGTCATCTATAACAGCTACATGAAAAAACAGTCAGTATCTAACTTATTTGCAAAACAGAATACTAATTTGCAGCCCTTGCATTGTAACATGTTTTTTTCCAGGAGACTGAAATAAGATACCTCTTCATTTAAGATCCTTAATGAATCAGGCCCAAGGTCATGAATACAGCACCAGAAACTCATGATCTTAGGGTAGGTACACCAAATATGAATAAAAGCCATCTCTCCCGCAGTTTCTCCAACAAGATTTGGAAGAATTTTGATAGATCGCGTGTAGACAGGAAGGGACCAAGTACCTCCTATAGTGTAGTTTATAAGCGTTTTCTTTAGTACAATCACAAATAGAACTCTTGAAAATGTATTCCTTAAATTTGGGCATTCCTCTAGCATGAGAGTCTTCCCCATGTCCTCCGCACATATCAGTTCTTATCTATCACCATCTGGTTGGCAGTGAGCTATAAGGAGTCAGGAAAAGGAATGAGTTGACAGAGTGTTTTAAGCTCTGAGATTGAGTGGTACAGAAGTCTAATTTGCAGGAATTGGGAAAAAATGGTTGTGTGGGATATGGAACGGACGCAGAATGTTCACAAATTCAGGAAGACCAGTAGAGGGGTAATATCAGGTGTTATATTGTGCTGGAACAAACCGCAAAAAAGCTGTTATCCCTGCTGGGGGAAATGGTGGGGTTATTCCATAAGGGGGTCATCATGGGAAGGTTGCAGATAAGTTGGTAAGTACACGTACAAAAGTTCCAAATGTCAACAAAAAAAAATAGTCACATAGTGGGGAATTAAAGCAGGGGAAGTGGTCTAGGTTTAATGGAGATCCACAGAAGCGTGTACAGAGAAAACATGTTTAAAAGATTAGCCTAAATGTCCACCCAGCATTTTGTATGGATAGGACTCATTCTCCTGGACCACTCTGCTGCTTTTGACACTGTTGATCACCAACTTCACACAACTTTCACTCCATTGGCCTTTGCAACACAGTTCCTGGTTCCCATCCTACATATTGAACAGCTTTTTAGTGATTCTACGTCTGGCACATCCTCCCCTCCACTTCCACTAACTGTTGGGGTCCCCCACAAGGCTCCGTTTTTGGCGCTTTAATTTTTTCATTCTATGCCTCTTCTCTTAGGGCACTAATTTGCTCATTCGCCCTCCAATACCACCTCTATGCTGATGACATCCAAATCTAAATCTCTTCCCTTAAGCTCTCTTCTTCTGTTGTATCTCGTGTAACCATCTTTCTGCTATCTCCACATGGATGTCCCACCGCTACCTAAAACTCAACATGTTCAAAACAGATATTATTATCTTCCTTCCTGCCAGAGTCACCACCTGCCCTTAAATCTTCATCACTGTCAATAACATCACAATTTCCTCAGTCTCCCAAGCCCGCTGCCTTGGTGTCACACTTGCCTCCACCCTCTGCTCTATTCCTCACATCCAGACTCTCTCACAGTCTGGTTGACTCCACCTTGAAAACCTTGCCATAATACGCCCTTTTCTTACTCAACATACTACCAAAACTCTTATCCATTCTCTCATCTCCCGTCTTGACTATTGCAACCTCCTGCTATCTGGCATTCCCGACACCCATATAGCCACACAATACATCCTAAATGATGCTGCATGACTGATCTTCCTCTCTCACCACTCCACATCTGCTGCACCACTTTGCAAATCCCTACACTGGCTCCTTGTGTCCTCCAGAATCCAATTCAAGTTACTCACCCTTACCTACAAAGACCTCAACAACAATACCCCTGCATACATCGCAAATCTATTATCAAAATACTCTGCCTCGCGCCCTCTTAGATCTACCTCTGACCTGCGCATTGTCTCGTCTCTGGTACCCACCACTCACTCCTGCCTACAAAATTCCTCCCCACTTATGGAATCCCCTACAATGCTCAATCAGACTTTCCCACAGCCTTCAAATCTTTAGACACTCTTTGAAAAGCCATCACTTTTTTTTTTTTTTTTCTTTAGAGGTAACCTTAACCCTGATAACACTACTCACACTAATGCTCCCTCTCAACTGTCCCAATCTTCACTCTGAACCACATTTGCTCCTCTTGATTCACCTCTGCCCTCTTCCACTTAGAATATAAGCTCTCTAATGAGCAGGGTCCTTCATACGCTTTGTTTTCATGTCTGCGTTTATTTTGTCAACCTTGTATGTCCCTATTTTATGTATGTATGGCGCTTTACAAATCTACAATAATACAAACATTTTTAACGCTAGTACAAGGCACTAAAATGGGTCTCAAAATTGGTTACGAGATTTATTATCGTTTGTAAGATTTTTGGGGGGAAAAAAACCCCGGCCAATCTACGTTCCATTTGGATGCTTTATGCTGATTTCATCGCAATATTTTTTGTCTTTCGATGATTACATCACAACTTCAATATTTCGTTTCTTGTATGCTTTTGTTTGGTTGACTGTTTAAAATAATGTATTATAATAAAAAAATAAATAAAAAAAATTGGTTACGAGATGTTACTTTCAAACCGGAGGGTAGAGGTTACCTGAATGCTGCCTGCTCCATTCAATGCGTTTGATCTTCCAAATATGAGTAAAATGTGAGTTAAGTGGCATTTGAACTTTTTTTTTTTTTAACACAAATTAAATGCCCGTGGGTATGTGGACTAATAAGCATCAATAGTTTTCATAATTTAGGATGATAAATAAGAACTTTGCACCCAGCTGCTTTACAGCTTGAAAGCACTAGTATCCCTAGAAATGCTTCCTCCACCAATCACAGATTTATCTCAAATAACTTATGAAAAGTTACTTCAAATGTGCATAAATATTTGTGAATGTGGATAGGAAATTTTCCATATACATAGATTTTCAATTGCATCTATATATATATATTTATTCTACGTGGCCCTTTAACTTGACTTTATTTGTATAATTTGACATGTCTCCTTTTTGGTGTACTTTTCTCTAGATTTATGCATTTCATTTTAGAAATTAAAAATGGAAATTGCATTTATTTGGCGATTTATGGGTCAATATCATGCCATTGACAAAAAGTTTCAACATTATAACTATTTGAAGACCTCTTAATGGAAAGAAATACTAAGAAAGGTCATAATATATTCGATAAACTGGAAACATTTTCTTGGGAATGGGGAGAGACAAACACTTCTATGGATTAAAACAGGAGCTTTGTTCAACACTATTTCAGGCTATGACGTTGCTTTGAAACTCCAAGCAGTTAAATTACAAATTGTTGCTTTCTTATGCACACGATGGTTAGGACGCTGTTACTCAGCATATTATCTACTTCTGAAAGGCAACAGTTAATTCAGGGATTTTTACAAGCAACACAAAAATGTTAAAAATAAAATTGCTGCTACATAGCTACCATAATATTATAAGTAAACGAGAAAGCTCATTGAAGTTTTACCAAGAGACATTTGTGACTATATTTACCACAAATAATAAAATGACTGGAATCTAGTGGCAAGGAGAGGCTGAAGGAAAGGAAGACCAGGTTCAAGGGAGTAAAGTGGGAGATGATAAGGTCAAGGGAGAGACCATTCCAGTGGGTGGGAGAGGCCAAAGAAGCAAGGGGATTTTGGCAGAGTTGGTGGACTCTTGAAATCACAAAGGGAGGAAGCCAGGTGGAAAGTTATGAAGGAATTGGGAGACAAGGCTGTGGGGTGGTCAGGGGTCAGTGATAGAGGACTGCAACACCATTTAATTGAACAGATGAACAGTGTGGACCTCAAACATGATGAAAAGAAGTACTCCGGAGAAATAATCGGAACGAGCTGTGGAAAGAGAGTAAGATACACAGGACGCCACCTTGTCTACCTTCCGGCTCGGGAATGCGGGTGAATGAGATTAAGCCATAGGAGAGAGCTGCAGTGAAAGCAACTTAGTGTGTAACTTGACATTTGCAGGTCAGGAACAAAAATAAACAAACAGCAAACAAAAGACTTTCAGTTACCATTTTCTCATTTCAAGTCTGGAATAATGAAGTACTTATCCAACATTCATGCTGCATACACACAGTATAGGCAGCCATTTGTGGGGTGACCCAATGTAGCTTTTCAATCCTCATGCCTAGGGGATGTCACTGGTTTCTGGGTAACCAATAGGCTGCATTATCACAAATTTTGGTTCAGTCCACAAAATAGCTGCCTCCACTATGTGAAGCAATATTATGTATATAAAGACATCAGGATGTGAAATTTTTTAATCCTTAATTAGAAACAAAATCGTTACAAATTAAAGTAAAAATACAATAAGTCACAAAAATATTAATGTGACAAAAGGCAAGCACACCACACCCAAATTTGTAGATCAGAGTACATCAATCAATGACAAATGGTTGTGTAATTAACCAGTTTAATGAAAGGCGTACAGGCTAAGGCAAGTTCTGCCTTGCTTGTTTTCACTAGAGAAACCAGATTTCTCTTTACAATGTTATAACAGCTTTAGTTTTAAATGCAGCCCCATACAGCTCAGTTAGCAAGCAGCACTATTAACCAGTTAAATGCCAGTAGTTTTCTTTTCCTTAAATGTTTAGTTCATTTGAACTTGGTGGTGTCCTTTTATGGAATGTTTATAAAAATATTTACCGTTAACTGTAGTAAATAAATGCTCAAGCATACGTCATTATAAAGAAAGTATCGGTGGTAGGGGTGTCATCGGCTCTGACAAAGCCGACACACTTCAGCACTACAAAAATGAACCCCAAAAGCAATAACATCCATAGGGGCATATTCAATTGACGGCGGGAGCGCCGAAAATCCCGCGCTCAAAAAATATTACCGTTATTACGGTAATCCTGCACGGGAAAACCGTTAATACGGTAATTTACTCTCTGGATTTCAGCTCGCAGCTCAGAGAGCTGCGAGCTGAAATCCAGCGAGATATTACCGTATTAACGGTAATATTTTTTGAGCGCAGGATTTTTGGCGATCCCGCCGTCAATTGAATATGCCCCAGAGTATGAGCTTTTAAAGCGGCAATGGCCGGCCCCACCTCCTGTATAATGCAATACAGGCAGTGGGGCCAGCCATTGCCGCTTTAAAAGCGCCATTTGCACTCAGTCTATTAAAAATTACGTCATTTCTTTATTTAGATCTTTGTCACAGTCGCTTTTTAGATGTGTAGATCGTTACAGCTGCCGGACAGAATGACTGCCTGCTATATGGTAACTCTACATTCTCATACTATAGATGTTATTGCTTTCAGGGTTAATTTGTAGTGCTTAAGTGTGTCGGCTTTGTCAGAGCCGATAATTTGTACAACACCCGAAAGTATTATCAACATTGTACAGATATATAGCTCTTCCACGTATGTTTGTGGCAGAGATTTTATTGGAAATCCCTAGCTGTTCTATTCATTGACACCAAACTAAAATGCCCCGGGTATGTAGTGTGTGACTATTCCTTCCCAGGTGTCCTGAAAAATATAAACAGACAGTACAGGTGGGAATATTGAGCTGCCATGCAGTATGTCAAAGAAATGAAAGATAATAATGCTCACAATTCCTTATCAACGCCATGGCAGTCATAACAAAAGGGCCATACAAAAGCAATACATGAAAGAAAAAGTGGGCGCAAGCAAAATCAACAGTGCCCAGTGAATTATTTTTTTTAATTAATAACTTCTTGAAGGATTTTCTTTCCAAATTGAGCATCAGCAAATGATGTTACCTACAGAAGATAATAATATCTGGTAAAGGTGTGACTTGAGATCATCTGCCGAGGTCGGAGCCCTGCATGCCCAGGAGGTTGCCAAAACCTGTGTACAATGCGCTCTTATAATTTACAGCACCTCACGTCCATTACTCTTATAGACCTGTAGAATGACCTCTCTTGTCCACCTTGCAAGAATATGTTTGGAGGACGTGCTCTTGTCAAGGTCCTACAGGAAGGACAAAATTTATATTTTCCTGAATTCCTTTGTTCTGGAAAGATAAACCGAAATTGCCCTTTCAATATCCAATATATGAACCTTTCCACCGTGTCCTTAATTGGTTGTGGGCAGAGAGATGAAAGAAGTACAATCTCCCAACATACATGAAAAGTGGAAACCACTAACTTCAACTTGTGTGTATAGATATTCAGAAATGGCTCCTAACACCACAAGACATGTAATTTCACCACTCGTTGGGCACACTAAACTTCCGGATGGGAATTTGAACAATTTTATAGTCCAATGACCAACCCCTGGATGGATCTGGGATCTGCTTAGATAATCTGCTTCACTGTTGTCTTTGCCTACCACGCCGTCTCCTGCACTCATCTCCAGAATGTTTGCATGCAGCTGCATTTTGCTTATTATTCATGCGAGCAGACCCAGCAGAAGGTTCATCATATGTCACTGTGCCCATGGGACCACGAGAGCAACTCCTTTTTTCTTGAGAGCAGCCATGCATTGAATTAAATATAAGTGTCCTTTAGGTTTATGAAAGTAAGAAAGTCTTGTTTCTTCATTGGGTGGAAAATGAACTTCACTGGTTCCATATGAGGATTGATGAATAAATTGTAAGTGTCTAAAACAATGTATAATTTGAAATTCTGCCACCTATAAAACTGATTGGAGGTTATGCCAGGAAAGTTTCATTTAGAGGGTTTCAGCCCAGGCCTTTGTTCCTTACCCTGGAAAGGGTAGAAGCACTGACACCATTAGTGCCTGAAATACTGTTCTATAAGCCAATAGCTCCATACTTCCTTGAAGTGCTGTTGAGAAGAAGACAAAGACAAAACTCTTGCTCTCTGATATTGAGGTAAATTATAATATTTACCCATGGTAATCTTTAGAATCAATTTTATCCCAGAAAGTGCCTTCAAAAGGAAGGATTCACACTATATACCTTGCAGAGGGGGCTCTTTTTCCAGTGTATACTCTACTGACTAGGGAGTTAACCCATTCATTCTGGCTACCATGGCGTTGATAAGACAGAAGTAGAAAAATGTTTCCCAAAATCCATATTGTGCATGCACCAGGCATCTTGGCTATGTTTAATGAAAAAAGTGCAGTGATGGGTACCTTGATACATTTGGAGGTTGTATGCATCGCGATCTATCCTTCAAAAGGGACGCACATTACCTTTAATCTCAGTAATAAATTAAAACAATACAATACATAAAGATGCTTAGAATAGATTCCACATGCACTTCAAAAGACTTTTCAGATCTTCCTTCATATCCCAAACCACCCCTTAGACCAACACAATGCCCACTCACCAAAAACCCTCCTCATATGCCCTTTTAAAAAATGTATCCATAGACGTCTCTCATACCTATCACTTGCCCTTAACAACCCTCAGTCCACCCACCCACCCACCCCTCAAATTCCTCATGTCCCACTGACTCCACACAAAACACTTCTTAATCCCCCCCCCCCCCCATCAATGGGAATACCTGTGACAGACTACTAATCTGATATCTAATAAAACCCTACCTAACAATTCCTTACCTTACTTTAATTAAGTAATAGGCAATAACCTTGCTCTTTCCAACAATGGAAGGATGGAGACCACGTGGTGTAGAGTGCACGCCCTTCCTCACCTGATCTCAGAGGCGCTGTTGAGCGCAGCTTGTGCAGAGGTCATGTTATGTGGAGGTCACATGATATGGAGATGGATTTCTCCAGGCAAATAAATCAAATAAACGTCAATCTTATTCTCTACTTTAGGACCCATCAAGCTTGGCCCCTGCTCTTATTCAGCAAGACTTGACCCATGGGTGAAACTCGGCAGGGTATAAAGTAAAAAATAAGAGCTGGGCATAAAGCAGAGAAAGGGACCAATGGGGCTTAAAACTGAAAGGTGGAGAGCTGGAGGCTGCAAGTGAAGGCTCGGCCGGCCGCCTGTTGCCCATTACTTTATCTAGTGCAGGGTTTCCCAAACCCAGTCCTCAGGGCTCCCCAACAGTGCAGGTTTTCCGGATCCCATGTGACATAATTAGGACCACCTGTGGATCTGTTACAATGTGTCAGTCAGTAATGAATACACATGTGCTCCAGCAAGGAGATATGGAAAACCTGCACTGTTAGGGAGCCCTGAGGACTGGGTTTGGAAAACCCTGATCTAGTGTAATATACCGTAGATCCTACCAACTCAGATGTCAAATTTTATAATTCATTGCCCAATGTCTGCTGATTTAACATTTTGCTTTCAACTCAAAAACCCAAAACTGTGTTATAAACATAAATAGGGCACACTTGTACATACACAAGATATTAGTAATATTTACCTTACACCAAAAGATATGTTCTTCTCAATATACTTTCACAGAAATATATATATTTATTTTGTAAACCCATATGCACATAACTATGTACAGTTAGAGAACAAAGAAATCAAAGTTCACACATAAAGTTAGTGCTAACTGAGAGACTTTTATCTGCCAAAGCCCTTCATATATTAAATGTTTTTAATCTGCAGGAGAAGAGCAATGGAATTCTGCCAGGTGTTTTACAGAACATAACAAACAGGTGAAGTTCAATGTCTTTTTTCAGTTCACACATTTATGTAAGAAAAACGTAATAGCAATATTTTATTTTAGCCTTTAGATGACCTGCACAAAAGTCCCAGCATGATTGATTCTTATGTAGGTTGCTATGCCATTAAGTATAGTTGAAATTCAACAAGCCAATTAGCATTTGTTTTCATGAAAAGGCTTGCTCTATGTGATCCAAGTGTGATTCTGACAGATGTTTCAATATCTTGTTGCAATATTTACTTTCTGAATTGGCAACTATTGTAATTATTTTAACACTTTGGAGAAATATGCACAACCAACTTATTGTCACTTTTTATAAGTATAAAGCAGTAGTAGCATCTAAGGGAGAATCACACTTAAGATTTGAAAGTTAAGGGTTTAACACAGTCCCAAACCTATTGGCAGGACGTCTTTTGTGCCAATATAAAAAAATGTGGGGAATGTCATAATTTTATTGACTGGAGAAAATAATTGACTTAAGAGAACAGCCTCTTATGCAGGACAATCCAAAGTGCACACGTTGAACAAAATAGGCTATTAAAATTATTAGTAATAAAATCACAGACATCATAAATCAACATAACATAAATGTTGCAAAATTTCACACCAGCAAGTTTCCAGAAGGATGGTGCCTGTAATAAACAGTACATAGAGCATATGTGTGCACCACAGATATACAAACACACTACAGTATGAGTTTTGTATATATACGTGCATACAATAACCAATATGATATTGGATTTGCTTAAGCATAAAAGTACAACAATAAACCTAAAAACATATATTCTGAATAATACATATGACATTGACAAATCTGATCACGTGTAGGTAATGTTTTTATAAATAATCACAAGCAAATGATCCTGACAGGTAGAAATGCTGCAGAGTACACATAGTTCCTCTCTTACCTGTGTCCTCCCCCTCCGCCTCGTTCTGTCAGTATGAGAGACTCTTCCTCTTCCTCCTATGCTCAGTACGAGGCAGGAAGCGGCGTAGATCACACGATCTCATAGTTCTTTCTACAGGACATTGAGCGTATCAATTACAACTATGCTAAAAAAAAAATGTCCCCAATTGCTTGGCGCTGCAATCTAGGAGAGTGTCCATGTTTCCGAAGACAACAATAGGCTGAGTTATATGTAGTAGATTTCTGTTAAGTGATTCATAGATTGGAGACAGAGCACCCAATCGCAGTTGGGTCTCTAGTAGACATACTGGATTTTTCATAATAGCGTATAGTATGTGATAGTGTGTGATACATTGATATATCAGAAGGAGCTTCCATAATATGACTAGCATACGTCAAAGTATAGTATATTCATGTGTTTCAGTATGCAAGATACATGTTTGACAGTTATATAATATTTTGACAGTTTGCTGTTATTGTGCCTTGATTCCCTTTAATCTGAAAGGAGAGGAATGCTAATGCAGGGAATCTGCAAGTAATGGTGAATTTATAATAATAAAAATGTATGACAATTACTTATTTAGATTAGATTTTGTTCATGTAGTTTACTAATCATTACTCCCTGTAACCCATGTGTCCTGTAACTAAAAAAGTTTACAGTTGCACAACACTGTATTGAAACAGCAGTTCAGTGCTACCCACGTCACTGTTATACATGCCTACATTTGAAAAATCATTTTGGGGAGATTGTGAAAGAAACACATAGGCGCTACATGTAGCCGAAAGAGGAATGCTCTGCTCCACCCAAGGAGTGTGTTTGGCTCCACTTGTGTGTGTATTTAGTGCCCAGTACAATAAGGTGGAACTATGCACCGCATGTCGCCAGATGGGTTTTGGGTATGGGTGGCACACTTTATTTAGTGAAGGAGGACTTAAAGGAAGATTATTCTTATTTTACTGTAAATGTTATGGGAACCACTGCGATAACTGAGCGGCACAGCAGCAAAACTACTGCAGCACTTCTTGATAAATAATAGGGTTTCCCATGCTGAAGCATGGAGCCTCAATGATAACTGGGTAAAGAAATAAAGCAAAGCAAAAATAAAAAAAGCCCAAGTGCTGTGATGTTGTGTTGATATGGCATGATAAATAGGCAAGAGAATCCTGCTATTTGTCAGTCCATATAATGACTAGTTTACAATGGATATTCTGGTGGCAAGTATACTATACAAAAAGGATGTGATCTGAAAATAGAATAGTTAAACACATAATCTAACAAGAAATCAGCCCCTAAGGTCTGTACTGAGATGCTTCTGTTGAATGGAACTGCAAATTGAGTACCTAACAATATAAAGCTACATATACCTTAGTTAAAGCATTTCAATATGTATTCACTTTAACAGCATTTAGTGCACGTTAATAACATTCCTTTACATGTTTCAAAACTTTCCTGAGTCTTTGCTACAGCATTGTGTACAATGAGCTTAGAAAAAGAGCACATACATCCTGTTAAAGACATATATCCTCCAAAACACAGGATGTGGAATTGTATGTATCAGGAAGTAATTTGTTGACCAGGTGTGGAGAAATTGCTGTGTGACTCCTTTTTGCTGTTGTTGCCCATTCCAAAATCAATTTTATACCATGACTTATGCTACATTTGATCACTCTGAAGGTAATGATGGATGAAAGGAGGAGTTTGAGAGAGTGGTCAAAATAATTTAGGTACTGAGCCATACTTTTCTGTTGCTCAGAACCACTACCCCCCCCCCCCCCCCCCCCAACACACACACAGACGCCACCTTTTTTTTTTTACTACAGATTAGCCTGATGTATTCCTACATGCATGGGGCTATTTTGACAGCCACACAGCCTTGTCAGAGTTTTGTCTGAGTGCTTAAGAAGTTGAGTTATATTTCAGTGGGATCAGTACTTATATTCCAGAATGCCAAGTATATGCGTCAGAATCCTAATGCGTCAATCAGACATGTGCAGAGAGGGAGTAGGTTCATATTTAGGGGGCACAGAGGATAGCTACGAGAGGATCCAGTGAAGATAGCAATGACAGTTAGGAGAGGGGCAATTATTATTATTATTATCTTTTATTTAGAAGGCGCCAGAAAGGGTCTGTAGCGCTATATATAGAGTAAACAGTAAAACATTGCATTGCTAAACAGGAAAAAACAATAAAGTCAACAAAATAGTAGAGTAACAATATAGGCAGTGTACTACAATATAGGCAGAACAGTATACTGGCAAGGAATAGATTAACACTGAGGAGCTAGGAGGGGAATGACCTCACACTAAAGCATGAGGAAAGGGGAAAATAAAAGGGAGTACTGTACCTGTACCTAGTAGAGTGGACACAGCAAACAGGATCAGAGTCCCTGACTGAGGAAAGGCACTACCCTTCTGTTGGTAAGGTAGTGGAGAAATACAAGTGAAGGATACAAGAGAAGAGGGCTCTGCTCATTAGAGCTTATAACCTAAAGGGCAGACGAACAGGAGTGATATAAAAAGAGTGAGTATGGGTAAGTTAGGAAGAAAGCTGATAGGCTTTGAGTAAGAAATGGTTTTTAGAGCCTGCTTGGAAACCTGGAGCTTGATTCAGAGAGGGAGTGAGCTCCAAAGGAGGGGTGCAGCACAGGAGAAGTTTTAGAGGCAGGAGTGCAAGGAGGTAATGAGTAAGAGAGTGAGGCGTGGTCATTGGCAGAGTGAAGAGGTTGGGAGTGAGATAAGATTGGAGATGTAGGAGGGGGATTGTGTAAGATGGGCTTTATAGGTGAGGATAAGAAGTTTCAACTGGACTCTGTAGTGGAGAGGGAGACAGTGAAGAGATTGACAGAGAGGAAATGCAAATGTAGGAAATAAAAGTCAGATGAACAGCAGTGTTGAGGATGGATTGGAGTGGGGAGAGGTGGGAGGAAGAGAGACCAGTGAGAAGGAGGTTGCAATAGTCCAGATGAGAGATGACAAGCGAGTCGATGAAGGTCTTAGTTGCTCTACTATGAAAGGTGAAAAGGGTCTAATCCTGGAAACGTTTCAACGGTGGAAGCAGCAGGATTTGGAGAGGGATTGAATGTTGGGTCAATGAGAGGGAGCAATGGGGGTGGCAGAGAGAAAGATGAGGGTGGGGATCTACCACCTTTTCAAAGGAAATTCAAAATAACTTTATTGGCTAGTTTAAAGAATGTATTTGCTTACTCTTTATTTAGTATAATGGATCTAATATATTTTTTAGGTAAGACCATCAATTTAACATGGATTACTGTACCCAACTTGAATATATCAAAATATCACAATTGTTGCAATATGGTTTTAAATTCTTGTAATAGAGGGTGAAGTTAAGGTCAAATATAACTAACTGGGTATAAGGTATTTGAATACCTAAGTATTTAGATTTAAGGTATGTTAGAGTGTGCATAAGAGGTTGAAATGTAGAGTATTGTTTTAGTAGTATTCAATTTGGTGTTAAGCTGGGTACACACTACAGAAATTTCAACCAACTTTTTATGTCGAGCGATTTTACATGCGATCGATGTTCCGATCGCTCGGTCCATGGACTGCATACACACTAGCCTTGTTTAGGACGATAAAGGGAAGAGCGGACGTCCCTTTAGCGACTTTTTACAGCCATGTTGTCGTGAGCAATGACTGTAATTTTGTACTCACTGTTGTGGATCGGTCGGAAGTTTATACACACTACACAACGGAAACGAGATTGGAACGAAAATATTAAACAGTACGACCAACCAAATGAGGCGACAATCGTCCATTTGGGCAGACTTTCCACCATCGTGTCACTGCTCACACTGACCCTACTTTTGAATGAGCGGTCGTATGTCGGCTGTTTCAGCCGATTATTGGACGAAAACAGTGTAGTGTGTACCCAGCTTAAGACACTCTATTGTAGGAGTTTAGTGCTTTATTGAGGGTGTTTGGGAACATTTTTTATTAGTAACTGCAATTACAATATAATCTGTGATTTGACAAATTGTGGTTGTTCAGCTACAATTGGCCTATAGATTAGGGAATTGGATGCTGTTGTTGCTGCCAGTGGTTTGAAGCCAAGAGCAAATATCAGAAGGGAGAGACCCCTGGCGTGTCCTGTATGTGATCAGGAATTTATGGGATGTAAAGCATGTGATATTATATCCCACTGACGTAAGATAATTACAGAACTTCAAGTCCCTTTTAAAATATTTATGTAAACAATCCCCCTATAATAGCAAGATTTTCAATGCTTGTCTTAACATAGACGGAAATAGCCTCCACACACCGCTGTCCAATTATGGATTGTACTCACTGAAATAGTCGTCCTATTACCCAGCTTTGTGGGTGATGTTTCATCGAATCTTAATATCAGAAAAAAATAGCGGTGTGCTACACTCCCCTCCTGGGGGTGGAGGATAAATAGTGGAACCCTTATTTCGATGACGGTGATGTCTCTTCTTAAGGCACAGCAATCTGGTCAGGTGTTAGAATACAAATCTATTGTCAGGCGCCGCCCCGCTGCTCCTTCGGAACGACTGCCTGTCACTGCTCCCGTTGCGTCTGGTTGCCAGGCAACCAGACGCAATACTTCAGGCCGGACCGCCAGTTCATCTGCGCATGCACGTCCCGTTGCCTAGCAATGGGACGCTATTCCAGCGGTGGCCGATGACAGCGCTGTCGCCTCTCTCTCCATTGGCTGTCAGCACTATTTAAGGCAGCCCCTGTCCCCATGCCTGTGCTAGAGTATCAGGTCTTTTCCTGCTCCAGCATCCTAGTGTGTTTTTGGCTTGTCTGACTACCCTCTGATCTCCAGTGACCTTAGTACCCGGATTGTTTGACTACCCCTTTGGATATCCTCTGTGTATTGTTCGCTCCCGAAAGTTACCGACTCAGCAGTGTTTGACCTCTCTTCTGGATTCCCTATTGTACCTCGTTGCCAGCACGTTACCAGATCGGCACACTTGACTATTCTCATTCTGTGCCTCGCTATATGACTCAGCGAAGGACCGCGACCTGCGTGTCTCCTGCAGCGGAGCCCATACTTCCTTGCGGGGGTTCTTGGTGAAAACCAGGGGCACGAAAACACCTGTGTAATGGTGAGATCGTTTCTCACAGGTGCTTATTTGTTAGGTGGTATTTGGTGGCTACAATAAAATCAGTTTTAAAAAACAATATATCATTATGTATTAATTTCTCATTATAAATAGTCATTCATTACATCTATCAAATTGTTATGTACCATACTAAAAACCATTTGTATAAGGCAAAAAAAAAATATATGCCATACTTGCCTACTTTTTAAATCTGTACTCCGGGAGATTGGAGTACAGATCATGTGACAGAGGGTAGGAGGGGGCATGACGACGTTGTTACGTCACTATAGCCCCACCCTGCTATAATATACATAAAATTATCGTCATTGAATAGCGGGGGCGAGGCTTAATGACGCGCTTAAATTCGGGAGTAGGCAAGTATGACATATGCATAGAAAAGGGGATATAAAGAAAAAAGGAAACTTTATTCCAAACTGGGAATCGAACTTCCAACCTTTGATATCCCAGACTGTTCAATGAACCTCTTTGCTATCACAGTATTGAAAAACAAAGTTGCAGATAGCAATCAATTTTTGAATTTTCATAGATGTCATTTAGATGCTTGGCAGAGAAATATTCCCAAAGGGAAGCTTTTAAGATTACATAGAAACTGTAGCTCGGATAAAGCTTTCTTTCAACAAGCAGGGGTACTTATAAGTTCATTTAAAGATCAAGGTTATCCTCAACATCTTTTGGATAAAGCACTATGTGAAACAAAGAAAGTAGATGGAACTGCTTTATTGAAAAAGAAAACTACAGATATAACAGATAATATGAGTCATTTAGATACCAATGAATGTGTTTTTTTTGTGAGCCAATATAACTCTTTCTCAAGACAAATTAAGGGGATTATAAATAAAAATGTCTCTATCTTAAGACACAATGAGGTGCTAATGTCTTCTGTGGATAATATTCCGAGGGTTATATTTAGAAGTGGTATGACTATAAAAAATAAATTGGTACCTAGCCATTTTAGAAGAGAAAAAATAGATTCCACTTAAGATGAGTTTTTAAAAAATAATGAATGGCTTTTATAAATGTAATAAAGGATTTTGTATCACTTGTAAATTTGTACAAAACAAGAAGTGCAATTTTCAATCTTCTGTGACCAAAGAGGTTTATGAGTTCAAAACATTTATAAATTGTCAATTGAAATATGTGATTTACTTAATAGATTGTGATTGTGGGGCCCAATATATAGGAAGAACAACTAGAACACTCAATACAAGGTTCTTGGAGCACAGAAGAAATATTTCAAATAAAATTAGGTTAAAATTACAGAAAGGGGGGGTCTCTGAGGCGTTCTGGATTTTCGCTATGGGTTCAATGTATCCTAAAGGATTAAATGACTGTGTAGAATTAAACATGCTCTAAGTGTAAACAGGATTTTTATTTTATTTTAATATATGCCGCTGAAATGAAAATAGGTTGAATACATAACAGTAGATAAGTTGTGTCATTGTGTTTACTATTTTATTATTATTATATTGCTGTTAACGACTAAAGGGAGTTTTTGAGAGAATTTCTGCCATTTCTCTAATAGCAGTAATAATAGCAATAGGGAATATTTATAACGTTATTTTTTATATTAGGGTTTATTTCCTTTTTGCTATCTCTAAGGCAAATTAATGGTTGCCATTTGATAAGTGGTCCTTTTTTAAAGCCTTAATATGATAAAAGAATTTATGGGACAAATTAAATGAATATGTAGGATAGAAGGAAAAAGAGAGAGATTCTTTTTTCAATACTGTGATAGCAAAGAGGTTTAGTGGGATATCAAAGATTGGAAGTTTGAATCCTAGTTTGGAATAATGTTTCCTTTTTTTGTTTATATCCCCTTTTTATGCATATGTATTTTTTGCCTTATACAAATGGTTTTTTAGTATGGTACATAAAAATTTGACAGATGTAATGGATGACTATTTATAATGAGAAATTAATACATAATGAGATATTGTTTTTTAAAACTGATTTTATTGTAGCCACCAAATAATACCTAACAAATAAGCACCTGTGAGAAACGATCTCACCACTACACAGGTGTTTTCAGTTTTATTATAATTTTCTTGTATGATGATTGGTTCAAGCAGATTTAAAAAGAGCCTTCTTACCTGGACTTGTATCTCTGAGGAAACCACAACTGACTGTGGAGAAACGCGTCAGGGGGTTTACTAATTTATGGTTATTATAATTTTGGAATTACAAGCATTTCTGAGCTCATTGTTTGATTAACAAAGAAAGCAAGATAGATTTGTATTCTAACACCTGACCAGATTGCTGTGCCTTAAGAAGAGATATTACCCACATCACCGGCATCGGAATAGGGGTTCCACTATACATCCTCCGCCCCCCCCAGAGGGGAGTGTAGCAAACCGCTATTTTTTTCTGCTATTAAGATCAGATGAAACGTCACCCACAAAGCTGGGTAATAGGACGACTATTTCAGTGAGTACAATCCATAATTGGACAGTGGTGTGTGGAGGCTATTTCCATCTATGTTTAGACAAGCATTGAAAATCTTGCTATTATAGGAGGCTTGTTTACATAAACATTTTAAGAGGGACTTGTAGTCCCGTAATTATTTTACGCCTGTGGGATATAAGATTTATATGGCACAGAAAAATAAATAATATCTACCAGATCACTGGTAACGTAAAAAAATTATACATGTATCCAACTAATTACCGCGGTAATAGATATTTTCAATAATTCTATCTAATGTGCATCATCAAGCTCTACATTTTGAGACTGTTGTGAATTTTTTTTTTATTTGAGCCTTCAAGTGAACAACTGTTTGTTTCTCCATATTTTATAGAATTACCTTATAATTTGTTTTATGGTTATATACATACATGGTACATGTATGTAATATATGGTTACTTCAATGGTTTTAATAAAATGTTTTTATGGATATTATTGTGTTGATGGTATATATCTGCTGAGGAGAAGATTTTTTCAATCTACCTGATCATATTAAACTCTACCAGATGTCTTCATCTTCCTTCCCCATTTTCTGGAGAAACTGTGGGAACTAAGCTGGGCTATCTCACATAAACTAGTCCTATACAAAGGTAATCCCACTTCGGCTACCACTTTCTAATTCATTTCTGATTTTCTGAACACAAACATTCGCTTAGAACCCTCTATAGAACGTCTCCACACACTGTCCTCTGACTGTAGGAATGGAATATGTAGTCAGACAAATATTTCTTGTTACTAAAGCAGTAATAGCACAAACTTAGAAATGCCTTAACGCTCCCACAAACAATATAATTATCTTATGAGCTCAATCGTGTTATAAAATGGAAACTCAGATGGTTTGCTTCAAAATCTCCCTTTTTCTTGACCTCCATCTGCACCAAAGTTCACCCTCCCCTAACAAGGTATATGTACTTTTAACATAGGACCTCCTGGATCACCTTCCCCCCCCCCACACACACACACACACACTCACACACACCTTCCACAACTAGTGATTCTATATTGTTACATGTTGGCCACTGAATAATTATTGCTAAAACAAAAAATGGAAAATCTATGTACCTCCCCCTCCACCATACATTCAACTAAAACTTTTTACATGATGTGTGCCTTTTTCCCCACCCTACATTTAATTCTCATCCTTTCCCTTAAATATAAATGAAATCGGGTGGTGGCCTAACCACCATTTTGAGCAGTCGCCTGGATCTGGAGCTCGGGACCGGAGGTGGAGCGCTCTGTCTCTAACTAGAGAATCTGTCTCTAACTTTGAATTGTCGGGCTTCACCAAAGACTTGTTTCAAAAACTGCTCCCTGAAGTCTCTGTTCAGGATCTTCTTTTGGACCATATACACAGACTCCCGAGGCCGAGATCTAGTTTGGAGTCCACGTCTAGAGACACAATTATGTGTGTACACTATACACCATATTAAGGAACAGATCTTACGGGCAGCTAGAACATACCAGTCTGAAAGGATTCTCCAAGGCCTTCAACTTTTCCCTGATTTTACTCCGGCTACTGTTGCCAAAAGATGTACCTTCCAGTCCATCACCAGAGCAATGCGGGATACTCAGATTCAATATCGTTGGGGCTTTCCAGTTAAGCTTATTATACAGCGTAACTATTCTACCCACATAATCGCTTTAGTGGAATATGGAGCACAGCTTCTGACATCCTGGGATATCCAGATGCCAGCTTCTGACTCAGACCCTGAACAAGAGTCCCGAGAGAGTGGTCACGAGTCGATGACTCGATGGAGATTGAAGAATGGACTATTTCTTGCATCTTTATTATGTTGCTCCCCCCCCCCCCCCCCGATTGTTCTTATGATCTAATTTTAAAAACACCTCGTGGCTCATACTCACTCCTTTATGACATTGTTTTTTTTCTCTGGAGAGTTGGAATCCATATTACTTGAGATTCTGGAGCAGGAATGACTTTCCCTAGAGTGAGGGGTTTCTCCAGTTGGTAAGCGGAACTGTATCTCTCTCTTGCTTCCCTCAACAGGATTCATGTTATTTTCGGAACTGATGCTAATATATGTAACTGTTATAATGTTGAATTCACGGATGTTGGCTACACTGTTCAGTTATTGGTATGGGTGGGAACCCCCTGGTTAGGGCCATGTTCCCACACCACAATTACTGATTCATTACTTTCCCTACCAGCAACTACTTTAACCCCAAGATTGGGGTTATTTCTGTTTGCTTTTCTACTGTACACCCCTCTCCCCATACTCACCTCTCCCCAATCCCCTACCTCCATATTAGGCAAGTACACCTTCACTCTACGCTTGTACTACTGTTTGAGTTATAACTCTCATTACCTAATACACACTTAACATTAAATACATACTTTGCCACTAATTCCCCGGGGGATACCTCTGTCTTCAACTTCTAGTGTACACTTAAAGCGGTCCTACGAGGCGCAGCTATCCAAACGGGAGCGAGACTCAAAGGCGCATCTTATATTATCAGAAGAAGTTGGAGGTGGAGCTCTCTTCCCTGGAATCCACTAATAAGAGGCACCCTTTGGTCGATCTTAAGATGCGTATTGTTCAAATTAAGACTGAGCTGCAATAACTACTCCTTGCTCGCACCCAATTAGTAATGAGCAGACTATGGTAAAAATATTATGTCTCAGGCAATAGGGCAGGAAGAATGGTTGCTAGGAAACTGGGAGGACAGAGGGCACAAAACCGCATTATACACTTGATAGACAATTCTTGAAAAATGTAAGCATGAACAGTTGTTAGGAATCAAGGACATACAATCGAAATAAGAGACAACTTTGGACATTATTTTATTTCTCCTGATAGGAAGTTATCCAGGCAGTATAATTGCATTTAGCCTTCAAATATTCTTGATTTATTAAAAATTATTTATATAGTTCCATCTTATTATGCAGCGCTGTACAGAAAATATTCAATCATTCACACCAGTCCCTGCCATGTTGGAGCTTACAGTCTAAATTATATTTAATATATATGTTACGGTGAAACACCGAAATTGGAGAATGTCGACTTTCACCAGTGAATGTCAACATTCACATAGTCGCTTGGTGTATGTCCGAAATATTTGTTAAATATCCTTATTTCTGACTTACACCGGTGAATGTCGACATTCACCATGCACTAATGGTGAATGTTGAACATGTTCGAGATTCATATTTCTTTCTCCGTAGTTCAGTCGCGATAAATTAGTTTTAGCAGAAACCACTTCAGAAAGTATTTTCGAGTACTTTTCTTGAGAAAAATAAAAACAATTGTCTTCTCGTTTACTCGCAATTAATGCATTTAACTTTTCAAGAAAAAGATCACAATCCACTCCAGTATCCATTCTGTATAAATTAGGGTATCGGAATCACTCATTCCACCAGAACATTGGGATTTGACAGGAAACAACCTGTCGCCTATATGTCGGCTCCTCCCTTTTCGTCCTTCACCAGAGCATGTCTGTGATTGTCGACATACACCAGTGAGGGTCCGAATGTACAAGAATGTAATGAAATATTCGATCTTTCACCGACGTATTTGGTGTTTGTTGACATTCACTGGTGAAAGTCGACATTCTCCAATTTCGGTCTTTCACGGTAACATATATACATCACATACACAATAGGTGTCACCCCAAAGAACTGAGAGGGCCACAGTCAGCACCTGTTTTCTAAAGGGGATGGGAACAGCCAATTGTCATTTAATATTATGCAAACCAACATAATTTTTATTAGTTGCAACACTAGATGGTGCAACTCTCTCTCCCTGTCACACGCTGCTCATTCGGCTTCCATAGACCAAGACTGAGACACTCACAGGTGTCTCATTAACAGACTTCAAACCTCTAGTGCTGATCTGCGCAAGTGCAGACTGATTACCTGTCTATTTCTAATCGGATTCTTTTTGGTTCGTGTGTTGGCTCCAGACTTGAAAAGGCACTTCCTCCCTTTACTCTGGGCCTGTTGATCAAGTTACCTGTCTGGTTAGGTCTCTACCTATTCTATGAGCTCTCATCTGGATCGTCAGTGCCTCTGCTGTATCGTTACTCTGCGGTCTGTACCGCTCAAGCTGCACCTGTTTCCATTGTGTTGCTACTCCACGGGTTATACCACTCAGCTGCACCTGTCCTACTGTGTTGTCATTCCACGGGCTATACCACTCAAGCTGCAACCAACTTTGCTGTGTGCTACACCATGGACTAACTCGCTTCAGCTGCACCCGTGTCTGCTGGGTTACTACTCTACAGGTTGTACCACTCAAGCCACATCTACCTCTGCTGTGTTGCTATACTGCTCCAGCTGCACCTGTTTCTAATGTGTTGCTACTCTACGGGCTATACCGCTCAAGCTGCAACTACCTCCGCTGTGTGCTACTCTGTGAGTTATACCGCTCAAGCTGCAACCACCGTCGCTGTGTGCTATATCACGGGCTATACCGCTCAAGCTGCAAACCATCTCTACTGTGTGTCACGCCTCGGGCTATACTGCTCCAGCCGCATCTCCCCTCGCTGTATCGTTGACCCTGGAACGGGACTGTTTAAACCACACCTGACTCTGTCAGCTTGCTCCTTCAAGTCATCTCTCGGAGCCCTTCTATCCAGCTTCATCTGTTCCGCATTGGTCACACCGGCTCAGTGGCACTACAGGTCGTATCACCAAGCTGCTTGTTGTCCTCTTTCCTGGCTGAACTGTTCAAGTATCATTGAAAGCATTAAGGCACTATTTGGTATCGGGCCTCTGCCGCATCTACTGTGTATCTACGGCTACCTGGACTGTTAAACTCTCCTTTCATGTGTGCTGTGCTATTGTGATACCATACTCTTGTGCCTAATTCTTTCCACCCTATTGCTGGACTGTTCATTTAAAGCCATATCCATTTACTTATTGATTATTCATATTGCCTATGACATTGCCGGTGGCTCCGCCCACCTTTTACCACATTTCCAGTGTATATTCATCTACCAAGACTTTTCTGTATATTCATTCAGTCATCATTAAACCGCTGATTGTACTTTTATCCTGCATCTGTCATCTGTTTGAACCTTGGGGTACCATTACCACTTACCAGTGTATAGTTAGACTCTCCCTGAGGATCCGTTCTCACAACATCATTGAACGGATCCAGAGTCCAGAATACCAAACCGTGACACTCCCACTAGAACTTCTCGTGAGACCCAGTCCTTATGGTCCTTAATTTTTGGGTTTTTTACTCAGCTTAGAAATAAATTAGGTGCAAATGGAAATGTCTCTCCTAATGGCTCAAGAAACAATCTTTTTCTTCACAGTTTCACAAAGGGCCAGAAAGCCCAGCCCATACCGGCCTAGAGGAACAAGAGCTGGTAAACAAGGACAAACCCCCAACCTCAAATTAGCAATTTTCTTTAATGGGTAAAGAAACCAAAGCAATCATATTGGTTGTATCCATGGAAATCCAAAAGTCTCCATGGATACAACTAATATGAATAGGGTTATGTTGTGAAATTATTTCTGTTTGTTTTTCCATCTGCTCGATTTGGGTCTGTTGCTGCTGCACTGCATGTACTTCCAGCTCCTTAACATGTGCTAAGAACTGCTGCATCACTGCTGGCTAAATATTTGCTGATGACCCCAAGCTATGTAGGTTTAGGAACACAGAATACAGTAACTTGTTGCAGAATGATTCATAGAAAATAGCCATGAAATAGCAAATTAAGTTTAATGTAGAAAAATGCAGGTGTTTTGTACCTAACCTGTGATAACATCTCTGCAACTTAAACTTTAACTGGAATACAATTTGGACATCTGAGATGAAAAAAAATTGAGGAATAATAATTTACAGAAAATAGAGCAGACAGCAACTGCAAAGCAAATACATTAAAAATGGGAATAAATGTAGGTGAAAAATAGCTTTATTATTGGATAAGTTAGACCACATCTTGAATATATAGTACACTATTGGCTCCTTACTACCACCACCACAGGGTCATAGGATAATTTATTACAATGTAGATGAAAATGGGACATCAATTGTGAATGGAAGAGTGGCAATTTCACCATAAGCAATGGAAGGGTATTCTGTGGAATTGCTGAGGATGTGTCCATGGGTGACAACAGACCAGGCCATCTGACACTGACAGACTGTTAGTGACAGGCTTCCTGGTGGCTGGCTCCTCCGCGGGAACCAGAAAAAAGTGTGTGTGTGTTTGGGGGGGGAGGGAGAGAAAGGATGCCACACAGAAAAAGGGGGGGGGGGGGAGAGAAAGGATGCCACACAGAAAAACAGGAGGGAAAGCTGTATAGTCCATACAAATATAATTTAGTGGTGTTAATATGTTCACTTTGTGGCATAATATGATTTGGGGGCACTACTGTATGGCATAATATGATATGGGGCATTACTGTATGGCATAATATGATTTGTGGGCTCTATGGTGGCTTAATATCAATTGGGGGCACATACTCAGGCATGAGGGAAGGGGGAGAGTGTTAATATATACATATATTTAGGTGGGGGCTAATTATTTAATTGGTGCCATTTTATTTGTGGGGTAATGTGGGTCACTTTAATTTAATATTGCAGCCTAGCAATTTAAGAAGGGGTGATTGGGCCTTCAATTTAATGCTGGGGTGGTTTGGGGGCTATTAATTGAAAGTGGGGCTGTTTGGGGAAAAAATAACATCTATTTATTAAATGTGAATATGAATTATTTAATGGCAGTGATGGTAAATTCTATTTAATTTATTGCTGGGGTTGTTTGGAGGCAGGGGAATAGGTTGATTTATTAAATAGGAATACTATTATTTTAATGTTGGGTCTGGAGGCCTAATTATAAAAAATGGGTTGTATTGATTAAACACAAGGGCTGGTTGGAGTTTTTTACATTACATGTACCCATTTTTTTTCCAAATAGTGCCTCCAACATTCCAGGATCCAGACAAGCAGCAACTAAAGACACCAGCAGTCACAGGTGGGGAAAGTGACAAGAACAGGTAAAACAGAGCAAGATTGTATGCCAAGTGTCCTGAATCTGGTGGGGAAGTACCGAATTTTGTTGACTGTCTCATTTAGTGAGATTTGGTCTGACTACAAGGACAGTTGGGAGGTATGTCCCACTTCACACTGTACTGCTTGTGAAGGCAGAACTGCATGCAACGAACAGTATTGTCTGTGTATTTGTCTAACATTTGTCTAAAATGATAACCATGTTACATAATAGGGGCCCCTGAGCGTTAATCCACCTCTGGTTAGGGGAAGGGAATTGATAACTGCTCCCAGTTCCCGTGCAGGACACAGCCTGCAGAGCAAGTCGAGGAGCTCTAAGTCTTACAAGATTTGATTATCTCGTGAGACTAAGAGCTTCCCTGCTCACTCTACAGGAAGTTCCCACCCTTATGGATGTCAGCAGCACCAGAAACATAGATAAGTACAGTTGGCTTGGAGTGTCATAATGTGCCTGGGGGGATGGCGTGATGTGGCTGGGAGGGCATGATAAATGTAATGTTTTATGATAATGTATGTATCAATGCCCCATGTTGGCCACACCTACAAAACAATGTGGTCACGCCCTTGCTGAAATTGTGGGCTGTAGTAAGTGTCCTTTGTGCATGAAGATTAAGTGAACGTGGCTGCATTCTGTGGCATAAGAGACGGCTTTGGGCATGCGCAGTGAGATTTTGCAGAGTGTATGCACAAAATCGCAGTTTAAGTCTTGATAAATCAGGCCCAATATATAGACGAGTTATTTACTTTAGGAATTATTAGCCCTCGGAAATAAATAAAAACGTCATATGAAGAGTCAATTATTAGTACATCTAGATTGTTGGTAGGGAAGGCATATATTCCTTCCTACAAATATATCCTTTTGAAAACAGACTTGTCAGATAAATGTAGTCAGTCATGTAGACTGATTGCTACATGTATAGAATGATTGGAATGTGAGCAATTGAAAATCATTTTCTACAAAACAGTGTAGCAAGGTAGGAGACAAAATATTTGGTGAACTATCGGTCCTCTTAACTATGCAGTAAATATTCAGGGGATAAAATAACAACCACCATTACATTTTTTTAATTTTTTTTTTAATCAAGGGCATAAATATAATCATAGTAGCACAAGCAGGATTGTAACAAGCAATCACCAAGCCCCATTGCAGGTTAAGGGTGAGACAGGAATATGTCCATTTTCTCGGGAGACCCTTGCTGCGTTCTCACTGAACATGTACAGATCCTCATGTGGGGGCCCCATAGTCCCTGCACCCCCTACAGTGTCTCTAATTCAGACCAAGAACTCAAGTGTTTGCTTTAGGATGGGTATCCCTGGGCCCAAGAGCTAGACCAGGAAAACTGTGACTCAGGGCGGTGTTTAGACCTTTCCCAGGTCTGCACTGCAGAAAATATCTAACAGAAATGAAAAAATATAAAGGCATTTTTATGATGCCCCCCCTTAAACAGTGCTACTAAGATTGCTGTAAGGGGAAATTTGATTTGAAATTAATATCCCAATTACTATCAAAATGATTTTGCAGAACATTGTTATAACATGTGTGTAAATATAAAGTTATTATGTTTACCTGCGAGTTTGCCTGACAGCTTGTCCACACAAGCATCTTTAGATCAGTCTGCCCCTGTTCTACTTTACAGTGCCCCCTGCTCCAGTATCTGCTTCTGCAAAGCATTTGCGTACACTGCAACTATGTCTTTCCCTAGAGATCAATCATCTTTATGTTAGTATCCATCTCTCCCGCTCACAGGTCAGAGAAAGAGACCAGAACTGAGAATGATATAAAGATCATACTTGCCATGTCCGGGAGACTCCCGCATTTTGCGAGAGTCTCACGGACTCCCGGGAGAGTGTGGCAATCTCTTCCTAGTGAAGTGGGCAGAATTAGGTCCCAAACGCTGCGATTCCTGGTGAATCGCGGCAGTTGGCCCCGCCCTCCGCTGTCAAATGCGCCATGACGTCACGGGGGGCGGGGTCCAAAATGAAGCACATTTTGGAGGCCCGCCCCCCATCACGCCCACCTCCACCGCAGGCTCCCAGATACCAACATTTCAAAGTTGGTAAGTATGATAAAGATGTCTCAGTAATATTTTATATTGGTCTTGGTGCTCATATATTTGGCAGGATGTAGAACAAATATGTACCTTGGATTTATATAATAGTACAAATCAGTGGCAGACCAAAGCCCCAATGACACATTACAAATGCTCACTGTTATTATACAGCATATGTAAACAGAAAATAGAATACAAATTGGTAATTAGCTCGATATACAGCCACATTATCCCTACTATTAGTGTGACAATAAGCAACTGATTATGTACCTATAACATACACTCAGTGGGACAATTACACAATATTAGCATACCTGCCTACTCTCCCGGGATTTCCGTGAGGCTCCCCGGCAAACCTCCCCAACCCTGTAAAGTGCCGAAATTCATGGCATTGAAGAGCGGGGACAGGGCTTAATCACGTCATTAAGCCCCGCCCCCCGCTGTTCAATACCTTGAATTTCTGTATTTTATGGAAGGGGCAGGGCTATAGGGACATAATGACATCATCACGCCCCCTCCTACCCTCTGTCACATGATCTGTACTCCGATCTCCCAGAGTACAGATTTATAAAGTAGGCAAGTATGAATATAAGGCACAAAATTTCAATCATCCAATATGCAGGTAAAACAGTAGTAGTATACATTTTTGGAAAGGATTTTTTTTTTTAGTTTCTTAAAATTAGTTTATATCTGGCCTATCCAATAAATGTAAAAGATTACAACTATTTTAATTCCTCCCTGATTTTGAGATGTGTAAATGTGATAAAATACATCTTCTATCTAATTAACTATAACTGACTGGCAACGCTCGTTTCCCATAATGCATTGCATTTTTCAACTTGCTACAACCTTGAAGAAGCATTCCATGTTGTTTTAATGCATGAGTACAAGGGAGTATGTAAAAATGTTGCTTTATACTTCAATTTGACATTTTAAGTTAGTCTGTGATCAATTAAAAACAGTTATGATAAACAGAGTTTTTATTGCTGTTTAGGCCTACATAAATATGTAGAGATAGGCAAAACAAAGAATACAAAGTTATTAAAATTGATGGTATCGGGCTAACTTGGCCATTTCATGTTCATAGCCAATATTGGTTTCCAATTCATGTAGATCCCTATTTAATTTATTGCACATGTAAGCTAAACTTAACCTCAAACATGGTTTGGGTAAGTTAGAGATGTATAATGGGATATGAAGCTATTTATTTATTATTATTATTATTATTATTTTTTTTTTAAATACAGTGATGCAATTATACCAATTATTGAGACACAGAAAGTGTCAGAACCCCCATCAATCCTCTGTTTGTACAGTTATCATGTCATTCTAGAACTTCTGCTGCACGCTAATCATTCTTCCTAAACATTCCACAATTAAAGTTAAGGGGGTACCTGATGTGCCAGAAGAGTAAAGTTTAGAACTGTGCGTTACAGAAATGATGCATACAAAGGCAAAGTGTCCAAATTTTTAATTAATGCTGAAGAGGAAGTCCTTTCACGTGAAATAACCTATCTACAGTGGTGAAGCAACAGTAAGGACAGTCAGTGTGTGTGTTCAGTTAGAAGGAACTATTTGCTCATGCAGTCAAGATGATAAAAGAGCAACTCCCACAAGTTTTGTGAAGAAGCAGCAGGCAGATTATTTTCTTGTACTATTAAAAACAGGAGGAAGGGTCTGTGCTGCTTTAAACAATGTCCGTGAACTTTTCAAATCATTCACCAAGATGAGGTGAAATTATTAGGCTCTCTCAGATAGTGCTAGGCAACATTTCAAACTCTCTAAATACCAATATAGTGACAGTATTTAAAAAATACTTTACATACTATTACTTTTTAAAAACTATCAGTACCTTTAAATACTAATTACTTCTCTAGAGATCCCTGTTGATTGGCATTTCTTTGCCACTCCACATGGTAAAGGACACTTGATGGCATAGGGCGGTACCTTGAAGGGGATGATGCATGACAAAGTTCACGTTAACATGAATTTGAATGTCCAAGGAAATCAGTTTGTTAATGAAGGTTTGTGTTAACCTAGTGCTCAAGTTACACAGGTTTTGTATTAATAATGTTATGTTTAATATGAATATATAATGTTTAATATTCTGTACTAATTATGTTTTTTCCTTCTTTTCTCTCTAACAAGAAATGAATTTAGAAGAGAAAAAAAAAGAAAAAAAGATTTATAGACTGATTTTTCATAATGTTAATCTGTGGCCACTTATTTTCACTGCCTCCTGAAAAGGTTCAATAAATATTTTACGAAAACCACATTTTCATCATCTAATACAGGGATAGAACTAAACTTATTTTGAAAATACCCCTCAATCCACAGAATTGTAACAATTTCTATTGCAGTTAATATCCCTGTTTAATACATGTTAGTCAGTGACCACAAAACATTTATGGTGAGCAAATGTCAATATGAACACAAAATGGTTAAACCTTATTGGACATCATAGTGCATCCTTATGTAACACCTTGGTTTATGTTTTTCATTCCTCTTTGAGAAATTTCCAAACTTACTAAAATTGATATCAGGAGATGTGTTCGTATGCGACTGTGGATTTGCCACTTTAGCAGGTACACCTGCTCATTAATGCAAGTGTCTACTCAGCCAATTATGTGAAGGATAATGGAAAAAAAAATAAAAAAAAATGATATGAGGCTCGTGGCCAATGAATGCAGGAAATTGCCAACTCATGGCTACAGATCTTTGGTAATTACATGTACATCTTGGTTCCTAGCTCTGGGCATTTGGGGATTACATGCGCTGTGGTTGTTCCTGGCTCTCGGCATTTGGCGATTACTAGCCAAGTGTCTTCACTGAAAATGGGCATGGCTTGCTTAGACTGGGGTGTATACCAATTGGTCCTGATTTTCCTGCAATGTTGTGAGTTACTCATTTAGATTAAAATCTGTCTGTACAAACACATAAATGGTAAAACAGGACCTTAATCATAATGATAAATGCCCCTCAAAAAGGGGTTTATGTATATTTTATATCATACAACATTTGCATAGAAATACTATGAGAGTCGTTGATATAGTATTCATATAGCAGGTATTAATTGTGAATATTTAACACTATGTACATATATGAAAACAATGCAAATTCTAGGTTTTTCAATAAAGTAGTATTGTATGAGCTTATATAACCATCTTTGATTTATGACAAATTAAGTGATGGAAGTATTGAGTAAATACTGTTTGTATTAATTCATTTTCCATGATTTCATTATATTGTATTATATAATAAAATAGTTGTAGATGTGTATTGCCTATTAACTTGAGTCTAGTAGTCGTAACATTTTATTCTATTTTACCTTTATTCTTTTCAATATAATTAAGATTACACATTGTTTAATGGATGGATGGCCAGTAGGTTGATTAATGTAGAGGTTTATTTTAATATGAATATCTGATGCTTTTTAATAAGATCATTGTGTATAGGTCTACCCATCTTTTAACACTCTGTATTTTTCTTGATTTAAAATTGTAGCAATTATATAAAAGTGCATGAGTCCTTTCTCCAACCAGCCACTGCACTTACAGACCAGTACTACAACACAACACAAGTATCTTTATAATTATTCACACTAAAAGGGTTTGTATTATCCCACATAATTTTGTTTTAGACATCAGATCCTATGGAGATTATCATCATAATAAATAACAGCAACATTTTCATAGTTTACAAAATTTATGTACAAAAATTCATCAAAAAGTGACATGTTACATATTTTGCTGTGGGAATAAAACCAATTTGACAAGAAAAACAGTGTGCAACTTGAAAAAGGCCTATAGGGGTGAGGTGACCAAAGTCTACATATTTTGGCCTTTTAGAAAATGAGTTTTCATACATGGTTTCTGCTAAAAACAGAACTAAAAATACAAGCACACAACTGGTACACAGGTATCTGGGAACATGTTTTACTGCAACCAAACATTTGCTTTTGTTTGTAAACAGTACTAGCAAAATAATAATTAGAAAGTCATTAGCTGCTGCTATGGGTGACTGCACTTTTTTTTTTTTTTTTTTAAATAAGTGTCCCCCAAACAATTTATAAAGTAGAATTAGTTTTCCCATCTGCATAACACAGACACACATTATTCTGCACAAATGTCCCCCCCGCTTTCATGAGTGGGAGCTGCCATATTGACTCTTCTGGGTTTACATGCTGAAGACAACAGAACAGTTCCCCAATGGCAAAATCATCATGAAACACAGGTAAAGTGCAGCATTTTTTACTGTTATGCATTGGGAAGACTAAAAATAGACAATTTCCTAGCATGGGCATGAAAAATATATTATTTGTGAAAAGGGTTTATCTATTCATAGGACAGTCTTATAAAAATGTAAAACAGAACAAAAAAAGTCAAATACAGGTTTGATTAAATATAGAAAAATAAAGTAAAGATTGATATGTCTACATTAATTAAAATACACGCTAGCCTTATTGTTTTTTTGTACCCAAATGAATGAATGTTTTGCTGCATTGATTTTTTAATGCAGTCATACTGTTATTTTGGCTTAAGAACGCAAGTTTCTCTGTGCACGAACTAGAAAACTTAAAATACATAATTGGATAGAGAAAGCAGTCAACACTGATTTATGGCAACATTTTGGAACATTGGCTGAAAGTGCAAGAAATTATATATAAAAAAATAAAATAAAATAAAAAGACATTCCTCAGAATAAAGAGGATAATGACAGAAAAGATATAGAATACACTTTTTTTTTTTTCAATAAAAAAAAACCCCAAAAACTTTCCAATAGAAAAATAACCATTACTAGCAGTATTGCAATAGAACAAGTAAACATATGGAACTCACAATATCCTTGGTACCATCAAGCATACCATTACAGGAATTCTATTGCCTTTTCTCTATTTAGCAGGTGATGTGGGAGCCCGCCAAAAAAAATTTACATTTAAAAAATGGCATAGATATTCTAAACTATAATATAAAACTTAAATTTTACATGTTTATAAAAATACATTCTGTGAAACTGAAACGCTAATCCACAATCTAAAACATTTACATAAATTTGGCATATAAGGAAAACAAAACACATTTGCTCAAAATTGGATTATTATTTTTTTTACGTAGTAGTTGATATCCCTCTTCTTTAATTGTTTCACTGCTCAAGACAATGGCAATTTACTAGTTTCCAGAATAGATCATATTTTAGTGGAACGAAAGGAGTTCTATACAGTGAGCAGTGAAAGTACTGTTGCTGTGATGGTCTAGAGATCAACCTCAAAACATGCAGTTCATACACTTCACGGTTTTGCTGCCATAATCGATGCATTCTGGGCCAACACATTCACAGCACGCATTGTGAAACCACCGGTATTTGGATGCTCCCATAGACTCGCAGGAAACCTTGCACTGATGGATAGACATGCAGTCATCAAAGTACACTACTGTGCACATGTGCTCTGCAAAAACAAAAAAACAGAGGGGTAATGAAAAAGGAAAGAACAACATGTCTGACACAAAAAGAAAGGCTGTATTGTGAGATCCTATTAGATGACAATTTCAATACAATTTCCAGGGACATATTTTAAGAACTATACTCTAGACATAAGAGACTATCCAACTTGATGATAGCTGAACAATAATAATTAATAGTAATATAAAAAATATATTAATAAAATGTCCATATATAAATCTGAAATTAAATTCTCCAATGGAAACAAACCCTGTGTTTGTTAGCAGTAAGGAGGGGGTTATGAGGTCTGGTTCCCCTTTTAAGGGCTGGAGAAGAGGAGGCTAGCAAGGTGTTGTCTTATGTGGGAGGCTCTATAAATGGGACTGGTCAGCTTGTATTTCAATAGTGGTTTAAAATGGCTTTGGAAGGTGGGGGGGGGGGGGGGGGGTGTAAAAATAAATAAATTGCACCTGTCCCACCTGGAAAGCACCTTGAGCTGTGTTTCCTGGACCAAACTACTAGAAGAGCTGCTGGAGGTGTGCATCTGAGATTGGGTTGTTTTTACATATTTGGAGGAATTGCCACAAATTCTCTCCTTTTTGGCTTAAAGTAAAAGAAACATCTGAAAAAATTATGACTTGCCCAGTTCCATCTGGTCCGAATTTTTGGCTGCTTAACCACACAAGTATTCCGGTATCCAGATACAAGAAATCACTTCTCAAACATCTTAATGCAGCTAAAGCTGTGATTCCTTTCCACTGGAGAGATCCTCTGTCCCCCCTTCCCTTGAGTGGATAGTAAGAATTGATTTTTATATGGTGATTGATGATCTCTCCTTCTCCAGTACGGACCGTTCTAGAAACTATGTTTCCACCTGGACTAGCTGGTTGGCATTCAAAGACTCAACTGTCCCGGTCACTGGTCATTTTGTGAGGGGCGAGTTCGAAATAGAATTGGGATTTTGTTTGGTCTTTGGTCACTTCTGGGTCGGCTTGCACGTTTGAGTTATGGGCCAACTCTAATGATTACACTATTACACTATTTCACGACTACATCTCATCTTTCCCATTACATAATTTTTGCTAATTGGCTGCGGCACTATTTTGAGGATCTAAATTCCCCCTCCCCATCCTTCCCCTTCCCCCAAAATACGTTTGTTTGTAACTGCGTTTACAATCTACACTGTATGGAGTTCTTTGACCTCTAGATGTATATGATACCTCTATGCTGTGTTTGTTTATTCTTCTTTTCAATAAAAAGATTATACAAATAACATATCAAAAACATATACAGGTGTTAAATAAAATAAACTACCACATTCAGATCTCTGTACATTTCTCAAATCTACCCTTACGGGACAGAGCTCAGAGAGACACGCAGAGGCTGGCAGGGGTGGGAATGCAGGAAGAGGAGGATCTAGAGAGCCGAGAGGAGGCTTTGTAAGAGACCTTGGGAGCCAGGAGACAGCCATTAAGAGAGGGAGAATTGGAGAAAGGTGCACTGTGGAACCAGGAATTGGGTTCATTACTCAAGAGTCCCAGTCAATGAGAGTAGAGGAGAAGAAGTGTGAAGGGAAGGTCATTTGGAGAAGGGTGGGTCAGACTGACAGACATCATTGCAGAGAGGAGCTGTGCTGAATGTGACAGTTGGAGAACTGTGGGCCAAGTTCTGATTATTTATTGAATTATCTATTTGCTGGACTGAGATTTGTGGCTACAGTTTAATAAGTGTTGAAAGCCGCGTCTCACACCGGTCTTCTGTCCCAGCAACAGCTGCTACGTCACTTCCAGTTTTCCCGTTCCGGCTGTCACTAGAGCAACAGCTGGGACGCTTTCTCAATCAGCGCCAAATCCCAGCATCTGTAGCAGCTGGGCGTGTGCACAAATAGTATATATTAATTAGGCATCTCCTGGGAGCCAATTATCCACATTAGGGTCCCAACTCCTGATTGGCTAGTTCTTATATTCAAGAACTAGCCAGGGAGGAAGGGCTTAACCTCCCTGTCGGTTATAGCGTCATGTGTGCTGCCCATTTTGCTGTTCCTGTGGATACTCTGAACTATTGACTCAATTCCTATTGTAACCTTTGGCTTGTTGTGGACCCTGCATGATTGCCAATTGTCCCTGACCTCTGCCTCTCCCTCAGTGGCTCTGTTTGCTACTGACCCACGACCTATGGCCTGTCCCTGGTATTTGATTCCTGTATTCCGGTTGCCCTCCAATCTGCACTACGGCTACCATTGATTAGCTTTTACTGCTCTAGAGTGAAGTTCATCTAAATAGCTATTAGTCCTAACAGTAAGACAGGGAACTGGTAGGGAGACCCAAAGATATGGATCTAAAACCCTTATGCAGGACTGTGTTTTAGTTTCAAGCGTAATAGCAAGGAGTTTGGGACTGATATATTTAGGCGAAATACCTTGCTAAATGTAAAATGACAAGTGATTCAGTGAGTAAACTGCAAGATTAAAGTGTGATACACTCTAGAAGAAAGTAGTGAAGTTTCATCATCATAGCTAATAGAAGCTGATGCAAACAAAATGGTGGCTCCTTTCTCCTACCTCCATTTTGAGAAATATTAAGTGAGAGGTGAGAATTGGATGTTATATCTGTGAGAAATATATATCTTTCAGGAGGAAAGATTACACAAGTTGTGTTATTGCTGCTGTTTTTTATGCTCTGCCAAGCCCAGTAATTCCAGTGAGCTGTGTTATTTGTTTATTGATCTGATTTGCATACTATATGTCTATATTTATATCTATATATTCCTAAAGTCTTGGACCAAGCAAGCAAGGATTTACACCTCTGATACTACCGAATATAAAAAGTTTGGACATTACCGCATTACAGTCTTAATGCACGATTTAGATTTCAATGTATGAACAAATTTAAAAAGAGAGTCAGCAGCTTCTGTTTAGTGAATACTGTCTGTGCAATTAGAGCATGATATACGGTTCTATAACTAGTGTTTAGTTGGTGAACAAACCGCTAAATGGGCCTGAAGTACCTCTTCGTTTAACAAGGCCTAGAAGGGGGGAGAACGTGAGGCACTCTATAGTATAAAATATATCTAACCACAATTGTTCCATAAAATTAAAAACAGACCAACACCAGTTATTAAAAAATCTTTAGCATTTTAATAAATGAAAGATATATTACAAAATAATACCCTGCCTTTTAGTAATGTATTGTGGATCTGTTTTTGTCAGTGTTGAATATTTTTGAACTGAGTGTGTCCTCTTTTGTAATTATATAACCCACGTTTTAGAAATAAACTTTCCGGTGCGGCTTCTAAAGACCAGCCTGAAGTGCCACTATTTGATTTGTGTATCTGAGGTCATAGATAGGAGGTGGGCAGGTGGTTTCCTCAGTCTCCCCCTGGTGTTGAAGGTTTCCGGGACATTACCCAAGACGTTAGTCTGACTAAGGTGGAGGCACTGCATAAGAGAGATAACGGCGAAAGCAAAAATTCTACTTTTCTAGCAGTATATATTGGCTTCCTAATAACGTTTGGCTGCATAATTAAACTAGTCAAAATCCAGAAAAACAAAGCTACAACCCAAAAATGTCAATGCCAACATCCAACATAGCAGAGATGATGTTCTACACAAAACAGTTTTTGTGACCAACACTTCCCCTTTAAGCCTTATAAAAGCAGAATAGTTTGCCAGCTAGTCACTAACACCATTCATATGAAAAATAAGGGTGTGAGGTGACTTGGAAGCAAAAATAAAAAAAATAAAAAAAACCAACAAAAAAAACAGCATAGCAATTAAATATAAAATAGTGACTGGAAAATATGACAAGACCCAAGCCAAGTCACTTGGCAAACCATAAATACTGTGGGTGGCTGACACACAGCACGCTGAGCTTATGAATAGATTTAGAAAACAAAAAGAATGGATGTGCAGTATACATTTTAACAGTTTCCCTAATAAAAACATTTCGTTTTCCTTCTCCAGCACCCATTCTGAAGGAAGTTCTCTCCCGACACTTCTGAAATGTTTGTTCAACTACGTCACCTCCGGAGTCCTAGTTTAGATTTAGACACTGGGTTATATTAGGACGTCCGGAAAGGACACAGCTGCACAGCCAAACTCAAGGAGGTCAGACTTGGTAGAGAGAAGATAAATCCAGCATAATAGCCATTAGTCATAAAGTAAACACTAGCTTCTCAAAGGAAACACTGCCTCAGTGCAGTGGTTCCCAAACTTTTGCAGTTCGCGGCACCCTTAGAGTCTCCAAATTTTTTCAAGGCACCCCTTCTAAAACAGGACTGCTCAATAATTATTTTGAAGTAGTTGGGTCAAAAAATTGTAATAAGTATTTAGGTCAGGACAGAAATACTTATTTAGTTGTATGCAAAAATGCCCCTCTGCATCCAGGCACGCTGTTACCCTCCTCTGCCCCTGTTACACTCCTCTGTCCCATTGGGCGCCCCTGTCACACTCCTCTGTCCCATTGGGCGCCCCTGTCACCCTCCCCTGCCCCTGTTACACTCCTGTCCCGTTGTGCCCCGCTGTCACCCTCCCCTGCCCCTGTTACACTCCTGTCCCGTTGTGCCCCACTGTCACCCTCCCCTGCCCCTGTTACACTCCTGTCCCGTTGTGCCCCGCTGTCACCCTCCCCTGCCCCTGTTACACTCCTGTCCCGTTGTGCCCCGCTGTCACCCTCCCCTGCCCCACTCCTGTCCCATTGTGCCCCGCTGTCACGCTCCCTCTCACTCCTCTGCCACGCGCCAGCCATAGAAAAAAAAAAAGAAAGAGCACATAAACTTACCAATCCGCCCGGCGCCGGGACCCAGCAGACTCCTCTCTCCCGCAGCTGTCACTGACGTCGATATTCAGTGACTGCTGCGGGAGAGATAAAGCTTCTGGGTCCCGGCGGATTGGTAAGTTTCTGTGCTCTTTTTTTTTTTTTAATGCTTGGCCCGTGGCACCCCAGTGACAGCGCCGCGGCACCCCTGGGAGCGCGGCGCGCAGTTTGGGAACCGCCGTCATAGTGTATGAATACTGATACTTAAGGGTTTAGCAATGCTAGCCCAAAGAGCAAAAAAATGCATTGGCATGCATTATAAAATGTCCGACACCCAAGCAGAACAGAAAGGCCATGAAAAGCTAGATCGGCTTCCCTTTATGCTCACCTTGAATTATTAGCGATGGCTTATGTTCAAATGGAAATACTTGCACCTGTGCATTATTTTCTTATTATTAAACAATAAATGAAAGGATTTTGTTCCACACTGATTAAGACAATGTTCTAAACGAGGCTCATGCAGTAACATCAATACATCTTATCTAACTCCGTATTAACGTCCATTTATTTACTGTTGGACAAAAATATTGCAATATTGCCTGTCATCTTGGGACATTAGCCTGGTACCACAGCTTGTGGCCAATTGGAGACAGATTTAAATTGATTGGATTAGTATCAGTGTAAGGTATTCAGAAGACCAGGTCTGCAACCACACGAAGGGGGAGATTCAATTCAGTTGAGGCAGAGGTGGGCTGGGCGCACACACACACAGCTGGGGCCAAATTATTGGGTGCTGTTTTATTTGTGAGTTGATGGTGGGGCAATTTAATTTAATACTGGGGCCTATGAATTTAAGATGGGGTTACTGAACCTTTAATTTAATGCTGGGATGGTTTGGGAGCTATTAATTGATTGTGGGGCTATTTGGGAAAAATGAGGTCTACTTATTAAATGTGATTATGAATTATTTAATGCCTGGGATGGTTGTGGAAAATAGTTATATTTATTAAACACAAACATTATTTAATTTATTGCTGGGGCTGTTTGAAGGGAAGGAAATTTATTTATTAAATGGGTATGCTATTTAAATTAATGTCAGGGCTGGTTGAAGGGAAATTGATCTATTTATCAAATGTGAATACTATTATTTTAATTTTGGGGCTGAAGGGAAGCCTAATTATATTGTTTCTTAATTTCATGTACCAATTTAATTTTCAAAATAGGGCCCCGAAATTCCAAAATCCAGACAAGCAGCAACTGATCTAAATACACCAGCAGCCACAGGTGGTGAATGTGACAAGAACAGGTAGGAGAGAGCAGGACAGTCTGCCAATGATCCTGAATCTGGGGAGCAGTCCCAAATTTGGGCAACTGTCTCTCTTAGTCAGGATTTGGTCTGACTACAAGGACAGTTGGGAGGTATGTCTTGCTTCACACTGTACTGCAGAAGGCAGAGCTGCGTGCACACAGTATGGCCTTTGTCTAAAACGATAACTATGTTACATCATAGCGGCCCCCCTGTCTAAAGTACCCCGGGCCCCCCGAGAGCCTTAATCCAGCTCTGTCCAAGGGTGTCAGATTGACACCTAGTGCTCTGCTCCTCCTCCCAGTAGCACCCCTCATATTTGTTTTAGGTTAACCCTAAAACAAATAATCCTATTGGTATATAGTGCAAAACAAAAACAATCACTTTTGCTGGCAAAAACCATCAGGTTTTTAAAACAAATGGGCTTTTTGCATTTGGAAATCAGCTCCTTGTTAAGTACTGTAATAGAACATTATTATATAATCTATTGCTATAGTGCGATTGATATTTCCCATTGTAATCAGCCAACTGTGTGTGTTAAAAGAAAAAAAAGGGGCTGTAGGGAGAAGGAACATAAAATTAAATGCTATATAAAGTGAGGCTTGCTTTTTGTTGCATTATTTGTTTTATTGTATATTGTTGTATTATTTATAATAAAGTATCGCTGGGGTTAGCAACACTGAATAGTCTCTTTTTATATTGATAAGTATTTATTACACCGAGACTAATCCTTGGGATGGGCGGCTACTTATGGACTAGAACTATGTGCTTGCGCCCCCCCCCCCCCCCCGGCTAAAGTCTGCCAGCCTCTGGCACGAGTTTATTTAAAAATGCAAGTTCCAAAAGCAGTGAAACAGCATGTTGTATGCAAACACATTTCACATGCTGCAAGTGCATTTTGATTCACGTTCGGGAGGTAATATTGCAATTGGGTATGTGGTCATTGGAAACGATTTCCATTTACAGACCCAGTGTGCTGCACTGGCGTTATACTCACAACATTTGCACCAGTGGACATGAAGCCTAAAAATCTTTTAACTCTTTAACCTATTCAATTTAAGAAGCTGTGCAAAGCAGCAAGATCTTACCTGTACTCATGGTGTACAAAGCATAGTTGCCCATCTGATTAAAAGAAAAAACGCATCATGAAATATTTTTCGTCATCCCTAACCACGGTTACATTTCACCTTTTGCTTCTAGAACATATGATTCTTAGAGGGGAATTCAATTGGCCACGTTACTCTCGAAAGTACTGCACACTATTACTGTTACTACGGTAATGGTGCGCATTTTTATCGTTACTGCGGCAGTAGTGCGTGATTTTACTATTACTACGCCAATTTGTAATGCTGATTTTTGAAATCCAGGTTAAAATTACTGAATGAATGGTAATAGTTTGCAGTACTTTCGAGAGTAACGTTGCCAATTGACTTCCCCTCTAAGAATCATGTTTTAGAAGCAAAAGATGAAATGCAATCGCGGTTATGCATGGCGAAAATTTGAATTGAAGCCAACTGAACCCCCCCCCCTCCCCCAAGATCCAATTGTAAAGCACTATTGAATCTGCTGGTGCTATATAACTAAATGTTGATGACAATGAAGACCAAGTTTAGTTGGTCATCTATATCTAAGTAAAACACAAACAACTTGCACAGAGCTACGTCGTCCATCAACACATGCGTAAACGAAGACACATATCATCCAAATAGTTTTTACATATGATCTGCTAAACGGTCAGTTTTTATGTTCAGTAGCTCCGTGTGATCATACATTCCTAAACCGTAGGAATTACAAATATGTTTCCTGCCCTCTGGATTTTTATGTGCTCTTTACCAAAGATCAAAAGACTACTTCTCTAATACATTACATTAACATGATACATCTGCCTATTGCCTCTAAAGTTAAAAATTGTTAAGTTCCAAGTTTCCTGCTGTGAAACATGTTCAGGATTAAAGAAAAGAAGGTCCTAGAGTAAAAAATAAATAGAAAGAACCCTCAATTTAAAGCACTTATAGTAAAATGCATTGTAAGAGGCATCTGTCGATACATGCAAGATAAATTGGTAGTATATACAAAATTTATGTTAAAGGTGGAGTTTGCTGCTCACTGGTGACTGGTGAAGTCAAGTTGGAAAAAAAACACCAAAATTTATATAAATGCTATAGAAAACATTCCAACTATCTTTGCTGGTTATGAACTAAAAATCAATGACAAATGATGTAGGGTGGACTGTCCAATAAATATATAAGTACGTCATGAGTAACACCTTAATCATTTTCTAATTAACCAGCATGATTAAAAGATTTGAGGTAAAGAAGAGAGACAGTTCGGCTTCCACTACTATAAGGTGCAATTTGGCCACAAAAATAAAAAAACATTAGGAAAAAAATATAGAGGTCGATAACACAACTGACTCACTTTTTTCTTTTAAATTGGGAGTCGAGACGCAAAAATTATTTTTAAACCATCAAAATCAATTTTGTAAAGCAAATGTAATAAACAGTATACTGAAATCTGTAGCTGCAAATATAAAGATACATATTTTATAGAGAATGTCAAAACAAATTATAAAGAAAGATTTAGTAACTAACTCAATTTTGAAACTTAAAACCCGCTGTGTCTATCAAATAGAATATAGTCACATTTTTGAACCAAACAAAAACTTATTATCAGTTGCAGACTAGTGGGAAAAAAAGAAGGGAGAGGGGGTGTCACAAAATACATTTTGTGCACTTTAAAGTCTGTTTGTTATTTGTATTATTTTGTGACAAATTCATTATACATTGTAAAATTAATCGTTTTGATGCCAGAGATCTTCCAACATTTTACATTTCTGTTGGCTGTGCCAATTTTCATATTTTTCTATATAAAACAATACAACATGTACTACAGACTCCAAAATTCACTGCAGACGGACACACACATTTGCTAAAGTTAGACATAAATATAAGTATAGAATATAGAACTGGAGACATGATACTTTAACTCTATGCTCCAGCAAATGTTAGTACAAATATTATAATGAAAAGTATCCTGCAAACACAATGTAATATATAAAATGCCTACTAAACTAGGTGTTTAAAATGTGTACTAAACAGGTCTAGTTTTAAAATTATGTGCATTTGCAAAATAAACATAATCACAGGCATGCACAATCATGCATCAAACTATTCCCCTTTGCTATTTTACCACAAGTAATAGAATGCAAAAATAGTGAATTTATCCTGCAACTTCTCACGTTTTTTGGGAACTCTAAGTATGTAAACTGTATTAGGTTTGTGGTCCATAACATGTGTATTTTGTGTATTGGTTTCTTTTTAATATAACTTTTATCTTACCACTATCTAAATGGGGTTAGATCTGCAAGTCATGTGATGGTGTAAATAGGCCATCAGAAAGCAGCTATGATGAGCCCAGGGAGTAAACAGACGAGCATAAGTTGACCAAGGTTCGCCTGGTAAAGGAACTAAACTTGTAAATTTGTCTTGGCAGAGAATAATAAATACAAAGTTTTGACATACATAGAGGCATATTGAATTAGCCACTTTACTCGCAAAAGTAACGCGCCATTAAAAGTATATGTTATTACATTAATTCTAACCCGGATTTCAGTTCGCAGCTCCCTGAGCTGCAAGCAGAAAGCCAGCGTTAAAGGTACTGTATCAACGGTAATTACGCCCACTATTACCATAATGAGGAAAAGAGTAAAATAGCTGCAAGGGGAAAGGGGGGGGAAGGGGGAGTGATGGATGCAGGGTAGAAGTAAGGAAAATTGTTGATGGGCGGGCATTGGCTGCATGGGCGAGGTAAGGAAAATAGCTCAGGGATGGGGAATGGATGCTGGGTGAGAAATAAGGAAAATTTCTGCAGGGGGCACATTGGCTGCATTGGGAAGCTAAGTAAAATAGCTGCGGGGGGGGGGGGGTTAGGGGGTGAGGTAATGAAAATATCTGCGTGGGGTGGGTTAAGGTAATGAAAATGGCTGCGGAAGGGGGGGGTTGCGGTAATGAAAATGGCTGAGGGTTTTTTTTAAAAAAAATAGAGCAGCATCAACATTTTGCATTATAATACAATTTTGCATTTTTAAAACAGGAACCCAACTTTCCAGAGGTCAGCTAGAAGACACTAGAAGACAAAAAAAGCTGTAAGAAAAAGCAAGAGAGAAGATCAAGAACAGGTAAGAGAGAACGACAAAATCTGCCTATAAATATTCAGGAGTATCCTCCAACATTCAGATTTACTCAGGAATATTACTATACACCTATACATGGGGGGGTTAGGGGGCGCTACGGATGTATTAGCCTAGGGCGGACAGAACCCTTAATCAGGACCTGTTGAGGTGACCAGTCCTATTAAAAGAACTACTCTGTTCAAATATTTTTGTTACTCTTTATTTGGGGTCCAGCATCCCTTTTTTTCAGGAGGTCATTAGATATACAATAGGGGAGTGATGCTTTCATTGCTTCTGACGTTTCCCGGTCTTAAAACTGGTAGCTGTGTTTTAATGCCCCTCCTCAACAACTTCCCATTCATATGAAGGTGCACTGACAACACACTGCCTGTTTAAAGAAAAGCCCGCCTTAGCAGGGGAGCATCGCTGAACTCTAACAGGTTTCGGGGAAGCCCCAGTATCAGTGTAATTATTTTGGTTGCTGAACTCCCCTCAAAACTGAAGTCATCCTTTACCAGATTTGCATCATACAAATTTTTAAAGTTATCAAATGTAAAGAAGATAATCATTTTTGAAATCAGCATACATGACACGTTAAATATAAAGTGTAAATGACAGAATGATCAGCGCAAAACTATGCACCTGGTTTCCAATCACTAAACAGCGACAAATAAATATTTAAAAATGTTAATGCTTTTAGGATTGCTACACCTGGGATTCCTTGCTGAAATTATACAAGCACAGAAAATTTATTCAGAGCTAAAGCTATGGTGATTGTGAGAGAAATATCTTGCCGGCTGGTTTTAGATCTAGTTTTTCTTGTTAAGCCGTTATACTAAAACAGGACTTCTGTGAAAATAAAAAAAGCAGACGTTCTCATTGCAGAAGTCTTTTGGATAGATAAAATAAGGATCCCACCGTGTGTGATATAGGCTTTTTCCATAAAGGCAAATTCTATATTATCACAATATCACATAATAACCTATCTGTGGCCTGGAATTCCTTGGGATCTGGCAGATTCCCCAATGTCTGCCGTGTGCTTTACTCACTCTTACTGGAAGGACTGCATCCTTTATCTAATCAAAAACCTCACACCGTCAGAGCATGAGGAGAGCCTGCAACACCCTGGGGCCGATTCAACCTGGATTTTTACTTGTGGCCCAGAGAGCAAAAATCTGTAATAGTGCGTAGGCCACGTTATTCCTAGAATAACACAGCCGAATTGAATTGGCTCCACTGTTTCACCCCTGTATTCTACCACGTAATATGATAATTTGGGGCTCTAGTATTTTGGAAAGAGATCAATACTGGAGCAAGTCATATTTTAGGATTGCAAAACCAATTCAGGGTTTAAAAGATTATATAAATTGTATATGAAAAAGGGAGCACATAAAATACTAATAGTCATTATCTGACCAACAATTCAAGATAGAAAGGGTGTATTATATTTCATTATTAAAATAGGTTTAGATACGATCAGTAATTGGAAGATAACTATAGGGTATGTCACATATTGGGAATATTTGCACAGTGTTGGACTGGGGTACACAAGGCCTAATAAATCTGGTTTGAATGGCCTACGTGCAGTGCACAAAAACCTCAGCACATCACACAAGCCAAGGCACTGGCACCACATTCTGTACAGTACAGTACACCAGTAGGTGGACACCAAATAAAGACAGCCCATACATAGTACTGAAACTCAGTAGTAATCCTCCAGATTTACTGTAGTCCATGTCTGTCATATACCAAATATTGCTTCCAATCAGTGCACAGATGATCAAGTGCTGTGATTGGTTGGGAAACAGTCATCTCTCACTGGTTGGACTGGTGCTCCAATTAATCAAAGTGCACTAAACTCCAGGTAAACGTGACATTGGCCAATACACAAGAGTAATGGCTGTCACCACTTACCAACCAATCACAGTAGTCTTTTTGCATCGCCTTGAATGGAATAGACACAGTTCTATACAAAGTAAGAAGTGCAGCAAATGGCTTACACTACACTACTATTACAGCACAGTGTTTTCTCCTTCATCCTATCTGGGGACACTGCTACCATGGGGTTGTAGTTGGAGTGTGGAGTTGGCACTTATCTAGTTAATTTTGTGGCTGCTGGCAGACTCCTCCCTCCTGCAACCCCCTGTAGCTAGTCGGTGTAGTCTAAGTGCTCAAGGAGTTGGGCTGTCTTTTCTTTTTCTGCTCTTTATTTTTATAGGCCAAGTTTTATAATTGTTCAAAATGTAAAATAAAATTATCTGTGGGACAACAGGACCCGGGGGCCCTCTGCGTGGGCTATGAGGCGGGGTCTAAGGCAGCGCAGTCGCAGGTTTCGGTTCCTATAGCCATGGAGGAACCAAGGTAGGCAATGTTTTTACAACAGTCAGTGGATTCTCTGGTGTAGCTTTTGAACCACTGGAGAGAAACCTCAGTGGCTGAACACCCCTCTACCTCGTTAGTAGAGGTAGCCCAGACAGCAACACTGTCCCAACAAGAGGAGAATACAGGGTTAGGTTCAAGTGGTCTTCCATCCTCTAACTCCTTCAGGGCTTTCCCAGGGGGAACCGGCCTGGTCCAGTGCCTTTGTTAGTGGTATAGATAAATTAAGCCGTTATTTAGACAACCCAGCACTATCAGGGTCTAGAAACAAAAAGACAGAGTGAGCCATGCTCTCTTCTCTGTCTCTGACTCCGAGGCATCAGAAGAGGACGGGGAACTTCTGGACGAGTCAGATTTCCAGACACAGGTCTTAGACTTGCATGACAAACAGAAACCAGGGCATGGAGGATCTAGTTCTGGCAGTACAGCGGGCGATAGACCTTGTGGACATGGACGAGCCTAAACCAGTTAACCAGGGGTTGTTCAAGAAGGTTAAAAAACCCCATGGTTAATTTTCCCCCCTCTTCATAATTAAGGGAGATTGCATAATCGACCTTGTCACAGCCAAGATAGCAAGAGTGGTTCCACATAGGTTTTTGTCCCTGTACCCATTATAGCCAGATGACATTGTACGCTGGGAACAAGTTCCTAGAGTGGATACTCCGGTGGCAATGAAAACTTGGGTTGACCGACTGGCAGAGGCATTACAGGATTCAGATCTTTTTCCCCTGGCTATACACCTGAAAGAGGCTTCATGGTAGGTCAGCTGCTGCGGTGGCAGCTAGAAGAACCCTCTAGCTTAGGTCCTGGGAAGCTGATGTGGGGAATCCAAGAGAGCTTTGGAAGGTCCTCAATTGGCAGTAGACGCCAGGCCAGACTCCCAGCAAAACTGGCAGTCCGACTCACACCCTCCTCTCCTCACGGCCGTGGGAGTGGAGGGCGTCTGCGACTGTTCACAGAACAGTGGATGAAATCCTCTCCAGATCCAAGGGAATCATGGCAAGGGGAGATATCCTAGATCTTTTATGTCAAGCCCCTCATCGGTATTTTACAACTTCTTTGCCCCTCAACCAGAACACATGGCAAGCGATATTGCACTGTGTAGATTCTCTTTTTAGCGGGAGTAATCTGCCTGGTCCCAGAGAATCAGAAACGCCAGGGATTCTATTCAAATCTTTTTCTGGTCTCCAAGCCGGATGGTTCTTTATGTCCCATTTTGAAGTTAAAGTCTCTAAATCTACTCCTGAGAATAGACAGGTTTCGAATGGAGTCTCTTTGTTCAGTGATAAATGGATTGGAGGGGGGAGAATTCCTGGTTTCCATAGATATTCAGGACACATATCTTCATGTGCCTATCTGGTAAGGGCACCAACCATTGATTGCTCCCCTTCATGGTAGAAGCGACCCATTACCAACTAAGGGCGCTCCCTCTTGGCTTGGCCACAGTGCCCAGAGTATTTACAAAAATCATGGCAGTAATGGCTTCCCGCCTCCGTTCTATGGGGGTGAGCATAGTGCCCTAACTCGACAACTTGCTGATCAAAGCCCCCTCAGATCAGCTTCTTCATCAGCATTTACACCTCACTATAGAGACCCTGCAACTTCATGGTTGGTTGATAAATGCCCAGAGGTCTCAGTTAATACCAGTCCAGAGGATGATTTTCTCAAGTCTCATAATGGACACCAAAAGGCAGAAAATGTTCCTTCCACAGCACAAGGTTTGCTCGGTACAAGACCTAGTGACCAGGGTCATAGACAGTCACAAACCTTCCATGCTTCTTTGCATGAGGTGACTGGGCAAGATGGTCTCGACCTTAGAGACAATTCCCTATGCAAGGTTTCACTCAAGATGCTTCCAGGGGAATCTCCTAAAAAAGTGGTCAAGTTCATCTCTCCACTTGGAGCACCAGAGTTTACTGTTGTCCCCAGAGGCTCGTCTATCTCTCAGGTGGTGGAAGAGTCAAGAATACCTAAACATGGGCAGATCCTTTGCCCCGTGCTCCTGGATCATCTTAATAACGGATGCCAGTCTAAAGGGCTGGGATGCAGTGACGATACATTTGCACCTTCAGAGTCTTTGGTGGGAACAAGAAAGTTCCCTTCCAATAAATATTCTGGAGTTAATGGCTCTCAAAGAGGCTTCATCGCCAATTCAGGGATTCCCAGTGTGATTACAATCGGACAATGCCACGGCAGTGGCATATGTCAAACAGGGGAGGGGACAAGGAGTCCAAGGGCATTGGGCCATATCAGCCCAGATATTTGCTTGGGCAGAACAGTTTGTCCCATCTGTCAGTCGTATTCATTCCAGGCATTCTAAATTGGGAAGCAGACTTCCTAAATCGTCACACAGCAATGCCAGGGGAATTGTCCCTCCACCCAAAGGTATTTCAGATGTTAGTCCGGAAGTGGGGCCTTCGGATCTGGATCTTATGGCACCCAGAGACAAAAATCGGCAACTTCCCAGGTTCTGTGCAAGAGCAAGGGACCCGCTGGCAGTGGACATAATGACAATGCACTGGAATTTTCGGCTAGGGTATCTTTTCCCTCCCATTCCAATGCTACCCCGAGTACTATGGAGGGTCAAGCAGGGAGAACTCCCAGTTATACTGATAGCTACCCATTGGTCCCGCAGGGTATGGCATGCAGACATCCTTTGCATGGCAGTAGGACAAGGACTTTGTCTGCCTCTTCACAATGACCTCCTTCTGCAGGGTCCTTTTCAAAATCAGGACCTGCCTTGGTTGGCTTTGACGGCATGGCTGTTGAAGCCAGCCTCTGGCGGTCAAAAGGGTTTTCCTCCAGAGTGGTGAATACCCTGTTATGGGCTGGAAAGCAAGTGTCAGCCCATATTTACCATAGAATCTGGCGCATTTACATTAAATGGTGTGAAGACAGGGCACACAATACAAGTAAATTTCATTTGCCCTGGCTGCTAGGGTTTCTTCAAAATGGTGTTGATGTAGGGCTCAGCCTGGGATCCTTAAAGTTTCAGGTCTCTGCCCTTTCCAACTTCTTTCAGAGGCATCTGGCATACCTTCCGAAAGTCTGTATTTTTTTGCAGGGGGTCCTGCACAATCAACCTCCCTTTGTTCCTCCAACGGCACCCTGGGATCTGAACTTGGCATTATCTATGCTTCAGGAACCTCCTTTTGAACCCTCCATGACGACAAGGCGGTGCATCAGACTGTCCCTTCCTTTCAACCAAAAGTAGTTTCTGGATTTCACATTAATCAGAAAATAGTGGTTCCAGTATTCCAGGATGCTTCTGCAGGTTCTTCCTTAGAATTTTTAGATGTGGTTAGGGCGTTACGTATTTATGTCCAAAGGACTTTGGATATCCAACATATGGACTCTCTTTGCCCTAATTAAACCCCAAGCAAACCATTGCCAGATGGCTTACCTTTACAATAAAACATGTTTATCTTAAGGCTGACCGGACTGTGCCTACCCACATTACGGCACACTCCACCAGGGCTGTGGGGGCTTCCTATGCTGCGCGTAGTGGGGCCTCGACCGATCAGCTATTGGTTCTAGGTCCACACATTCACCAAATTTTATCAGTTCAGTGGGTTCGCATCCTCAGATGCTAGTTTCGGCCGTAGCGCACAAGCTGGGCTTCCAGGACGGTCCCTCCCTTAGGGGGGATGCTTTGGTACGTCCCCATGGTAGCAGTGTCTCCCAGATAGAGGATTTTTATACTTAGGACAAATCCCTTTCTCTGATTTCATCTGGGGAACACTGCGTTCCCTCCCTTCTGTTCTTCGCTTCTTGACTGTTCGACACCCTTTCCTTGAGGGCTTTAGAATACACCGACTAGCTACAGGGGGTTGCAGGAGGGGAGGAGTCTGTCAGCAGCCACAAAATTAACTAGTTAAGTGCCAACTCCACACTCCAACTACAAACCCATGGTAGCAGTGTCCCCCAGATGGAATCAGAGAAAGGGATTTATTGCAAGTATAAAATATTCTGGGTCCACTTCATTAGAGTCACTAATGATTTTCCGCTAGCATGCATGCCCCTCCATCCGTTGCAACATCTTACCTCTCAACAATCCCTATTTGAGAATTGTGAGATTTTGGCACATGCCCTTGATGTGTCCAGACCCCAGCTATCACCCTTTTGCTAAGTAAAACTAAAATCTCTTGTAAAAACTGTTGTGGTGTACACAGAGTACAGGAAAGAGCACATCCCAGCTTATGCTGGCACACCGACGGCTCTTACCGGAAAATCATTGGAAGCAATCTGTCAGTAGTGGGAAAATGTAAATATGTAGACTGGTGATGTATTAGACAATTACTTATTTTGGAAGGGTCAGCTTACTAATATAATTAGCATGACTGACCTTCACAATGTCATTGGTTTATGTGACATCTGCTTATCTGTAGTGCTGAATCATTTAAACAAAACAAAAACACGCAAAACTATTATACACACATTTTTTTAGAACACATTTATCATGTAATGTTTAGACTCAGTACACTAGTGGTAGTTGCAGGATAGCTCTAACAAACCATTTGGATCTGTTCATCATTACAACTTTCTATTCTTCCCTCCATTACCTTAAACTATTCTACTCTTCGCATAATAAAAACTATATTCCCATCTACAATTTTTCCAGGTTTCTTCTGGTGACAACATAGACAGAGCAATACAGAGGATACAAGCGTCCAGTGCACAAATAATCATATCATGAAAATTACACAGTTATTAATACACTCACTATTATTATTAACAGTTATTCACATACTACTAATATCATTGTGATATTATTTTATTTGCTGAATCTCAGGGTCAATAGCTACCTTTATGTACCCATGTTTTTGCCCGTTCCGGTTTGCATTGTTGTATTTGAAGACAAAATAAAGACTCAATGAAAAGACAGCCAAATGTTTGCCATGGAAGACAGATAATTGGAACAAAAGAGTGTACATCTAAATAATTATTGGTCAATGCTGTTCAAGAGAAAGATATACCTAAAGGAGTTATATATTCACCTCAAAATGCATTGGCATCAATTGCGTTATCAATGTATCAAAATACCTATCCATTTACTATACAGCATTTCACCTGCCTGCAAACAACTGCTACGATGGCGATGGCTTTTCATGGAAGCTACCTTTCTCTTGGGGCTCACAAGTGTATGTGGATTCTCTTTATTTGCCTTTTCTATTTTATTCACTTTTTTTCCCGCACTTTTTGTCCTCTTCTGCATTCGTGTACAAGAACCCAATTATGAATTTACAGTTTACTCAAAATTATTAATGGATCCATTCACCATGTCCATGCCTGGATCTAATTTGCTTCTTGCTAATAGCTAAAATGAGACAGAGGACCCCATCACGAGCCAAAAAGCTTAAAGGATAACGTAACTTCAAGGAGTTGTGTCCTACTTCCCTTGGATGCACAATTTGGTCAACCCACTGAGGGTCCACGATGGCTATCTGTGGGGCTCATGTTTCCAATCAAGCTGTCTGTGATTAGGTTGTTCACAGAGATGGGCACAGACACTGGCTTGCCAGGCTGAAAAGAAATGTGCCATGGAACTTTTATAACCATCAGGGAGTGGTTAAGGCATATATGACAGTTTTTTGTTTTGAATTTACTTTATCTTTTTATTTATTTTAACTAAACTATTTGTGCTGCACAGAAAACTAACATTTTTTGTTTAGTTTAAAATTAGATTTTTGGGTCTAGTGCTTCTTTAAAGTTATCTGAAGAGGGGGGTACGCATTTAAATATACAATAAAACGCTTAAATATACAATAAAAACCACCAATAAATGAAAAATCCTCTTGCGTTAGACAGAGCCTTCCATCATGTAAATATGCACTTACCAACAAAAATATATGTAAAATATATTTCTGCAAATAACAAAAAACAGTTTAAAATTAAACAAAACAAAATTCTTAAGACATCATAACACTTCCTTGAAATACCTTTCTCACCGGTGTGTGACACATGGACGCCACTTTGAGGGACAGACACATTCTGGTGTTGCTGCTGATTTACTGTGTCCAAGAAGGAGACCAGATTTTCATGATGAGAGAGCTCCTCTACCACAGGGAAGGACACAATATTCCAGTTAAGCTGGTTAAGGCTCTCTCCCTCTGTCAGTGCCCGGAACAAGGATGGAATGGGCTCATGAAGTTCTTCAACAGTACTCTTGGAAGTTGGGGGAGTGTCACTGTAGTTCCTTGGATTGCACATTCCTAAAGAAAAAAATAAATATCAATCTTATTTCTGGGTGATATTACTTGTTTGTTACATTTGAAAACATTAACAAGATTTAAAAACGTGAATACTTGTTTTGAAAACACTGAAAAGTGAGCCAAACCTTATATACAATGGGAACAGATATTATATGTAACAGGATAAATTTCAGTGTCTCACCTTTCTGTAGCATACACATATTATTTATACTTATGAGATGCAGCACTAAGGTGTAACTGTTTGGCGAAACACAGCAATGTTTCAACAAATAAAAAAAACAAACCAAATACTGGCATCCTGTCAATCTGGATTATGGAATAAGTAAATGAGTTCTCCAGCTCACAGGTAAATAGGTTAGATTCCACTGTTCCTTCCCAATTTACACCTCATGAGGCCCTACTTTTTTGTTAATACTCTGTCAATTTAGAAATGGATTAATGACTTATTAGGACTTTTTACCCCCCCCCCATTTATTTCCAGTTTTACTTTTTCTTTCTTGTTTTGTTATCTGCCATGTGAAATGAGGGCTCTGGTCTGTCCGTGTGGGTCCCTCCTTCCTTCAGCACATGTGGGGCAGCATAATGTATAAAGGGGACCGCATAATGTGACCCAGGATGTGGAGTGAGGCGCATGTGGAAGCACACAGTCAGACATACATTATGCGGAGAACTACGTGTACATGCAGAGTGTAGTATGCCATATAATGTATATTTAATACTTAGTCAAGTATTTACTTGCATGTGGAGCTGGGGCCCATGGTGTTTTGTTTTCACCTTGAACTTAATTTTCTAACTAGATTTATTTTTCTATTTTTACACTTTAACGGTTGATTGATTATGATTGTGTTTAGGAAAGGAAAGACTTCACATTCTGATCCAGGTACTGGACAGATCAATGTGGACTTAATGTATGCTAAACATCCTAGCTTTCAGCTTTGGTATTTTAATGAATGCTGATTAAGTGGGATTTGTTTACAAAGCCTGACTCACTAACACTAGAAGAGTAATATCCCTGTCTCAGTACGTCATGATCACAACATTCCAGCCTTTACGTCATCACTTGATGTCGAAAAATACATGTTTGTCCAAAGCATGTTTTCTGGAGCGTGGCAATCTTTCCTGCAAGTATGTATACAAGTATTTCTGCATGGATTCATACAAATAGCTATGCTTTGGACTCCTTTGATATTCGCTATAGTATGTTAAAGGTGTGCCCATTATCTCCACTCATCTTTATAATAGAGATAGAATTTTAGTTGACGCCATTAAGAATAATCTTGATTTCATAGACATCTTTGTCTAAAGACAAAGACTTTAAGCTGTAAAAGTTTTACAATGATGTTATCCTCAATTTAAGTAGGCCTTTGACCACCTTGCCAAATCTTTATTCATATTTATCAATATAACAAAATCAACAATAAATATGTAGCTCTGAATTTTAATTTGTCAGCACCTGGTAAAGCTGACCCAACTGAACATCAATTTCAGATGAGAAGTCATGTCATTTGCATGAACTAGACTGACTGGGGAATATTAATACTTACAGAATCCTAATTATCACTGCCTGTTTTCAGCTGTTGAGAGTTATTAAGAGATAGAATAAAAATGGAATTTTTTTTGGCAGGTTAACAGCAGTGAAGAGTACTTCCAAATATTGCAGGCGGCTATACCTAAACGGATCTGGAACCAAAATGGGGAGTGGCGAGATAGATAGGTATAATATTCATCTATCTATCCACATGGGTTGGGTATGTGTCTCCGACTACTACTACAGCAACAACGAGTTACCCGACTTTAGAAAGCAGAATCCGGGAATCGCAATAGTATGTTAACAGCACAGGTTTCAAATCACTACTTGTCACAATCGTGAACAATGCAGAAGCCGGCAGACAGAAATTCATGTGACTTTCTTGGAGTATACTATTCTTAGGGGTGTTAAATGAGTAAAGCAGGGAGCTGCGGAATGGACAATATTTAACACCAACCCTTCTACTTCGTCCATTCGGCGGCTCCCTGCTTTCCCGGATCCTGTCTTATGAAGTCGGGTAAGTTGTTGTCAGTGCAGTGATAGTCGCGTTAGTGACTACCACCGATTTTATATAATATATATATACACACACACACAGACACACACAGACACACACAGACACACACAGACACACACAGACACACACACTCACTTCCTAAATGTGAGCTTCAGTTAAATGAAGTTTATAAATGCGCCCAATGTCTACAGATAACTACCGGTACATAGGGCACGTGGGTGCCTGCTGCTGTTGTATACAGGTGGCATCATAATTATAGGAAAGACATTACTTTAAATCTTACAGCACATTGATCAAAACTGTCTTATTACATATAGAACAATATCCAATACAAATGTTGAAACAGTAACATTTCAAGCTAATGTTCCTCTCATCGGGATTATTGATTCTGAATCACCAATAGTCCACCACATGGGCTGACCCGAGCACTAGAATCAATTTCAAGTTTAGCCGCACATGTGAGCGTGACATCTGGGCATTTGGCAAGTTCCAAAATTGCATTAAGGTTCTTTAGTGTGGTGGTCTACCTAACTATAGACAGCACTATGGGCTAATTAGTGACAATACAGCTACCTATTGTTTGCAGTATTGTGACAACGAATGGAGAAAATTAACAGCCACAAAACAGGTGCAACTGCAGTAACGTAACCATAAAATGTAGACTAGGGGGTAGATGTATCAAACCTTCTAGAAAAGAAACTTTAGCTATAATTCTCAAGAATGGACTAGACAAATGATAGCTAGAACTTGATTGGTTGCTATGGGCTTTTCCTTTTTAGAATGTTTGATCAATCTACCCCTTGGCCTCTTTACATACAACTTTAAATATAAAGTATTGCTTTAAATTTACATATTTTACATAAATTTCTTTTAAACGCCTATTTATAATTCGTGAAAAACACTAAGCAAAGAAAGTAACATGATCCTACAATACAGGGGCCAGCGCCCATTTCGCAATTCTGTTGCATGATCATATACTAGAGGGGAAGCACAACAGCAGCAATGATATTTACAAATCAAAGCTTAGCACAAAGTGTATAGTGACAAAGTGCGTGGCTAGAAATGGTCCAAAATGTCAAACGTCGATTGAATTTCACTGATTTGATGGCCATGAACATATTCACAGTACAGTCACCAACAGTCCCCGATTTGAATTTGTGGTAAAAAGTTCATGTGCAAATAGGCTCAATTTAGAAAAAAACAAACAAAAAAAAAACCTAGCTAAATTCGGTCAACAATTTAAAATAAGAAATTTTGCCTAAATTTTGAATTTTAGAACAGTTTATAAAATCTACAGTAATTGCAGCCGGTTTGAGTACCTGTAGTTGTGACCACAACTAAATCTAAAACGTGTGTGTGTGTGTGTGTGTGTGTGTGTGTGTGTGTGTGTGTGTGTGTGTGTGTGTTCGTTCGGTAATTTAGACTGTAAGCTCCAATGGGGCAGGGACTGATGTGAATGAGTTCTCTGTACAGTGCTGTGGAATTAGTGGCGCTATATAAATAAATGGTGATGATGGGATGGGTTTCTTTGGGTAGGCCGACTGTTATAAATGAACCTATTGCACTAAATTTGGGTATACTCGTGAGACTTATTTAAATATGCAGACATTTTTCCCATGGACGCCAAGAAGCAGATTATATTGAGGAGCTGTTGTCTGGAAGGGGGATCTGGACATTTACAGTGCTTTGCCATCAAGCATCTGGCCACATTGAAGATCTGCATGAAAGGTTTATCAGTGTATGTATCCAGTCTATCCAGGGGAAAGTCAAGAAGGAAATGGGCATTTAGAAATGGGCATTTAGAAATGGAGACTCTAGTAACATGACTGTCCCAAAACTGAACAAGCTTAGGGCTGGGCCATCAGATATGGAGAAAGGTTCCCATCTCACCACAGCCTCTCCAGCACTGGTCAGATGCAGTATCAAAGATTTTCTTTAAGTTTGTAAAGACCAGGTACCACCTATAAAATACTTTCTAGGAGTTTTCTTTGACAAGAGAAGAGTGTCGAAGTCGTATAACTGGATGAACGAAAGTATATTGGTTAATATTGTTTTATTGGCCGATTGCACTCCGTATGCCGCGATCGCACTGCAAAATACGCACGTACACACTCGCATTACAACATTTAGTTATTTATATAATTCATATTGGTTCCATTATACAGTAATTTATGAGCAGATAGCATTTAGTTTATTATTAGTTTATATATTACACTTCAGTGTTATTTAAGGTTCATGTTATAGGAAATATGTCATGTCTGATATCATTTTATTCCCCTATTCATCAGCAGCTGTCCGGTTCCATCGCCGAATAGATTGCATACTCTTGTTATTGATGTTAGGCAATATCTTGTCAGATTGATATCAGACTGTAAAATGCTAATGGACTTGTTGTAACTGGTTTCTGGGCGGGAGATTCATCTGGAATGTTGACCTCAGCCTTTGAGGGGGTTGTTTGAACTAGCCTATGACCTGTTTACCCTGGACCCACCCGAAGTCTGGACCTATAGAAGCAAGCCACGTCATCTGCATTGTTCTCTCTGTAACACTGAATGTACATATAATCATAGCTGCGCTCCCAGTCTTCAGTCTACTCTGACCACAGTATTCAAGGGTGAACTACTGGCCACTGATACCGTGGGGCCGCAGTGCGAGCGCATGCGAACGCAGCGGTATGTATATCTTTTGGTATTGGCTGTACTGTACTGTATCATAATATAATAATGTATTGAACTGTTAAATATTTACATCTGCTAAAATAAACCACTTTGTGCGTTGGAAACAATACAATCGCCTATGCAATGCTTATTTGAAAACAATAGAATTACTTTAATAATTGATTAAGGATTTAGAGGCTGTCCCCCTAACAGTGGTCCAAGTGTCGTCCTCTAGCAGCCTGCCCAAGTCAGTTTCCCAAATGGTTTCATATCTTGGTACAACAGCTTGTTTGGTGGTGATGGGTAGGTTTTAGAGCATAGAAACAATGCTTTTTGGGAGAGGATTATGCACAGAGAGATTAGGGCAGTCAGGGACCTAGTTATGTCAGGTTTAGGGAGGGAATTGACATAATGTTTCACCTGTAGATGTGCAAAGGGGCTGACTGACTGGAAAATCAAACATTTCTTGTATGTATTTCCTTCACAAAATCCTTAACACTAACACTGCCCAATTTCCAGTTTCACCAACCATTTCTTTCCTTGTTTTATTAATAGTACTTGGTCCACTGATTTCAATGACCGTACTTTCCACATTGAATGGATAACTCCTGATTAACTTTTCTGTGTTACTCAGCACACTTATGTATATAGGTAAAATGAATCTCTAGAATAGCTTTCACTGTGTTTTTGACAATCACGGCTTACCATCCTCAAGCAAAGTTTATAAATATGTGAAAAGAGTATTAAGGTTAATGAAATAAAGAGCAAGTAAAGTCACTATTTAACTTTAATATAGAACAACTGTTGTATAATATAGAGCTGAGTAATATACATGAAATACTAGGGTATTATTGCCAATAGTGTTTATATTTAACTAAATATATTCACCATATTAGGAGGCGAGTGATCCAACTAAACAGGAGAGGTTAAGTGTGGGCTTTGCAGTCTTGCTGTGAAAATGCACTGCGTAGATTGGTTGGTTTATATACAGGGGCAGTAATATCACAGAAACAACATAATCAGCTTTTTGACCAGTTTGAAATCCCAGGTTCTGCTCCTATGTCAGGGTAGATATGGGAGCTGTGCTGTACCATCCTTGCAAATCGTTTTACATCTGCTGAGTCACTACATTGGTTGCCTGCTTTTCAACGAATCCAATATACAATTCTTCTACTAACGTATAAGGTTATCAACAAAATTGCACCGACATACATCTCCTCACGTCTCAAAACATCTCCCAACTCAACACCTCCGTTCTGCACAAGATCTGCGTTTCTCTTCAACTGTCATCATATCCTCCCATTCCCAGTTAGAGAACTTTTTTCTCGCTGGACCCACTTGATGGAATTCCCTCCCTCGCACAGTAAAACTTTCCTCTAGTCTCCAGGCCTTCAAGCGTTCACTGAAAACCCACCTCTTCAGGCAAGCTTTTGATATTCCTCTACCACCCTCTTAATCTCCCTAGGTTACCTTATTACCACCCTCTACACAGCTAACAACCCTCTGACCAACATAGTTGTGACTGATCACACAGTCCACTCAATACTTTGTAACCTTTGCATTCTAGCTGGACAAATATTCAATATGATGTAGCATTTACCTTTGTGTATCAAACCTTTGCCTCATAGATTGTAAGCTCTCTGTATCTATTACCCAGTATTGTTTTATTACTGTTTGTTCCCAATTGTAAAGTGCAACGAAATCTGCTGACGCTGTATAAATGTTGTTGATGATGATCTCACAGCACCATGCCCCCAGACTATGACTGACACTGAAGAACAGCAGCATGATGTGCCATCTGCTCTACAAGAAAGGAATGGCAGCAGCGGAGGAGATGGATGGGCAGAACGTTTAAATATAATGAAACGCACCCCCCTCTTTCCAATCAATGAAGGTTGTGGTGGTGGGGGGGGGGGGGGGGGGGGGGGAGTGTTTAATTTAAAGCCCCAGGCAGCAGGCACTTCGTAAGGACCACAGGGAACAGAAGAAAGGAAAAACTGAATGAGTGACATTAGGTTATTCATTATGACTGCTTTGGTTCCCATAGTGCTAGCACTGGCTCTGTGGGTAGGGTCATACTTTTAATACTCCTTAACAAGGGTAGCACTGATCAATGTATTTTACCTCCATGGTTCATATTGGAAAGCCACAAATTGCTGCAGAGAAAACACAAGTACATATCAAAGCTGTGATCTCAGATGGAGGAAGCAAAATAACCAAGGTAGTTTAACAGGCCAGTCCTGATCATCACTAACTTAGTCATAAAAGCCTGGTAAACAACTGCACCATTTATAATCTGCCGTACATACTCAATTTGGAAAGAAAAGTGAAGATCTATTAAAAAAGCCTTTAAATCAAACCACCATTGGAGAGGGGAAGTGTTTATTACTGGAGGTGCAATGAACGTGCAGTTACAGCTTGTGTTTTTGTAAGCAGTGATGTCAGCTCATAAGTCCGCACATCTGGAGAAAAGTACAGTGTAACAGGCCCTGAGGGCGGATTCTAGTCTGGCACTCCACTCAGACACCTGCATTCAATCATGCATAGCCGGCCAGAGACATCACAAGCCAGCTAAGTGTGAGCCGGCTCACATCACAACCTGCACACTTCTCTGCAGGGTCATCTAACTACTCTATTACAATTTCTTATCCTAAGGAACTTGTATGCACGTGTCAGAAAATCAATTAAATCTCAACATAAAATTACATATTAGCTTATTTAGTGTTAGCCAAGTTATAGTAATGTAATGAATACTGGTCATTAAAACATTTTTCAAATTGTATCCCTGTAATTATTCCCTGTTAGGGATAAATGATCATTATCGGCTGCAAGATAAGATAGAACACTAATCTAGCAATAGCAGACATTATATTCCACTTCTAAATATTTTTTTCCAGCTAAGTGTTTGTTTCCTCATGCCATATATTATACTCACAGCCTGGTGCAGCTGTGAGCTGCAAGTCCATAGGTAGACAATGGAATCCACAAGACAGGTCAGCACAACTCTACACTGGCGTTATCAATTCATAATCACATGAAATACTCCACCATGACGTACTGTGCGTTTTACAGTGCAGATTATGGCTTGAATTAATAGCGTCATTTATTCAGGCAACAAATATACCCCCACCCCCCCCACCCCCCAAAGCTATTATGTCACTTGGTAGTGCCTTTATGAGCGTTCCCTATATGTAATAGCCAACCAACTCCTTAGCAGAGACTGTGCCTAGCAATCAGCAGCAGCACCAATAACTGTCACCACATAACCGCAGTGACTGACTGACTATCAGCAACTGCTAAGGAGGCTATTTAAATATGCCCCATAAAAATACCCTGCACAGTAATCATTCGCAGAGACAGATGGATCTGTGCACTTTGCAAAAACGTCAGAACTTGTACTAATTACTATCACTTTAGGATCAGCCTCTTAATTACAACTTTCACACTTCACTCCTATAATTACTGCTCATTCAAGCCTCATTTTAAACAAATAATTAGGGTAAATGAATATTGGGACTGTCTGTATTTCAGGTGTTACATTTGTGTATTAGAACATCATTTTGTTCACATAAAATTGACCTCCCTGCATCAAAAGCACCTTTGGGAAGCCATTAGCACCTTTTATTGATAGTATAAGATGTCCCCCCACTTACCATCACATCCAGAACATACATAAGTAAGAAGCTGTCACCTAGTATGAGAAAAGAAGCTTCCAAAACATGAAGATCATTTAAAAATACGGTGCCTCACAGCAAGAAAATCTCACTTTACAAGGCGATTGAGTGCCCCTAGCCCACATTTATATGGACATCCCCGGTTTACCCAACTCCCACTCACATCAGAACAGATTGACATTTGAACCCTCTGCAGTTACTGCCAGTTTGACACCTTAGGCTGAGTACACACTACAGGGTTTTCAGACGATTATCAGGCCAATCACCCGATAAACGACTGTTCGGGTCGATATTACATTATTGTGTATGCTGCAACGATGAACCATTATCGTTCGAAAGCACACGAACGTTTCATTTTTATTTTTGAAAAACCGGACTAAAAATCTCGTTCAACGACGGATTGATGTTGTTCCTATTCTGCAGTGTGTGCGCTCACAATCAGGATCTCCAGAGTCATGATCTTTTCAGCTGATGGTTATGACAGATGAGGAGCACAGATATGATGGTAAATCTTGTAAAACGTGTATATCGTGTACACATGAATTGACGTGCAGATTGTGGCTTTTTTTATTTTTAAGCAGTCGTTGGTAAAATTATAGAGAACACATCGGTAGAAAATTTCTGCCTTGGTCCATAAACAAGTACATTGGTGCACAAGAGGCATGTGACATTCAAAAACATTTTCTGCATCTTCATATATGAAGGCTTCTGTAAATACACTGTTATTTTGACCATGTACACAACATAACAAACTAAACTGATTTCTCCTGATCAAAGAACTACTAAAACGCAACAAAAGAAATCTCATCTGGAAAAAACCCAGCCTACTCAGTAATTTTATATATGGAGTCCAGCGTATTTGTTTGTGGGTTAGATCTTGCTTTATAAATGGTTACAAAGACACACTTACCAACACAGTCACAGCACTCATCCCAGAGTGTGCCCAGGCACAACATACACTCCTTACAGCAAGAGCAGTTTCCATCTGTAGGTCGACATTGGCAGAGTTCCTAGTTGAACAAAGGACAAATCATTACAAACAAGTAACCAGTTTACGTTAATAATAATCAACTTCTATAAAAATATCACAAATAGAAAATGCAAATCTAATATAAATAAAAATGTAATTCAAAACAAATCATGACTTTGATATTATTTGTTTAACTTGGTAATGTTGCTGAAACTTTTTATTTCCATTTGTATAGTCTAGCAGTAGCTACAGTATGGGAGTATGATAAAATCACAATAGACAAAACTCATTGGGATTGTCCTAGACCTCATTACTGCTCTCAGCAGGAGACACACTGCAATGAGCTATGCAATGCGGAGACTTCTGGTCTAGATTTGAACAAATGTCTGGAAGGGTCACACAAAAGGAAGTCATTAAGCTTCTGTTTACACACCGACTTCTTAATTGTATTTCAACAATGCTCAGAGCTAAGTTACCAGGTTTTCATTGCAGTGTGATGCTTCATTACTGTTCTGAGAAGGAAGCTCAGTGCTCCTAATGTTTACTCACTGGCTTTCTTAGAATGTATGCCTTGTAGATAGAACATACAAACACATGAACAATTTATAAATACACATTAGCTTTGTTTGATTAGGAGATGCTTGCAAATTATGTTTCGAATATATATCTAGTCTATATATTTGTAGAGTATAAGAGCTGAATCTATACCAGAGCCATATGCATGGAAAGCAACATAGAAATAACTTATTTAATACTTTTATTTTCATTTAGGTTTTGTGCCCTTGATGAGATGTAGTATAAGCATTTAAGATGGACAATTAGTAATGGAGAGTGTTTATCAAATGTGGATCTGCCACAGGGCAAACTAGAATTAGGGCCATGCCTAGGTAGACCTTCTCATGCAGAGTCAAAACCAACAGCCAAAGTCAAGTTCAGCTTTCAAGATCCCAGTGCAAAAGTGACACCACCCCCAAATCTGGAACCTGTGAGATCACAATTCGTAGTATCATTTATTTGAGTCAAAATAACGTAATAAGTATTTAGGTCAGGACAGAAATACTTCGTAAGTTGTGTGCAAAAATATTACACATAAATCCAAGGGAAAAGAATATTTTTATATATTTTTTTCAATTATATTTCTGTTTAAGAATAATTTACAGCTAATATTAAGAGGAATAAGATCAAACAAAATAAAACAACAACATGTACAAAAATCATCACACTGTGCCCTCTTCATCCACACTCTGCCTCCTCATTCTTTTGCCCCTCCATTGCCGTTCCCTTTCACCTTCCCCTCCGTTCCTTTACTTACCATAATTGGCCTTCTTTCTTCTATTTCTTCTGTCTTCTTACCAATGTGGCGGTGCCCGGGACCCAGCATCCTCCTCTCTCCGGCTTCTCACTGAATATGTCGGGCGTGATGACGTCATGCCCGACATTCAGTGAGAAGCGAGGAGGATGCTGGGTCCCGTGCGCTGCCGGATTGGTAAGTTGTTTGTTTTTTTTTGTTCCCTGGCCACGGCACCCCTTGGAGCCACGGCACACACTTTGGGAACCACTGCACTAATCTATTCAGGTTAATAGCATATATTCCAAAAGGCGACAGTCTCATCAGTCCATCAGGGTGGTCGGGAGCTCCAATCTTGAAGCAGTTGGAATTTTGAAGAAGTGTGGTACATGATGGTGCAACAACCAAAATAGTGCAGAGTCCTATGAGGACGGGCTGATGGTTAATTGTAGCCGCAGGCTGCACAGGGGATGGTGCAATATAATTTAGCCATCAGCCCTATTGAATATAGTCTTTGATAAGTTTACCAGTGGATGCTCTGGGTAGGCCTCATTGCTAGGCTCCTTGTATGTCCCTGATCTGAGGACATTGCTAGGCCTGGCCAGTGGTGGTAGGTCCCAGGGTCATTGGGGTAGGCTCAGTGTGATGGTAGGCCTCAGGGTTGTTGGACTGGTTCAGTCATTGAGCCAGGGGACATAGGATAGCAGATGGACGACTCGTGGTGACCATGTAAGAATCCTGGGCGTCAATAAAAGGGATATGGTGGCCATACCACTCTTGGGTCAGCTGATGTGCCATATCTGCGTGTAGAAAGGTCATCAGCTGACCTGGTTTCCCGCTCTGCAGGTTCAAATCCAACCAGATTTGGATCATTCAAGATTGGTGCCACACACTGTGCAATGGTTTGTCATTTAGTTAAAAACAACTAAATTGGCTGATTAAATCTGCATGTGTAAAGCCACCTTAAAGGAACCCATCCATGGACAGATTTGGCTTCTAGTGCCAAGTTCCAAGATGCCAAATGAATTTCCAATCATGGCACACAAGAAGCACAACTGAAGGGAACAACATGTAGTGGCACCTGAAGTTCTCACAGGTTGACACAGATATCCTACACACACACACACATATATATATATATATATATATATATATATATATATATATATATATATATATATATATATATATATATAGTGGGATGCCCCCAGCTTGTCCTCTCTAAAGCTTCCACTCAGAAATCCACTTTTTATTTTTATAATCATTCAAGATGTGTATAATCATTTTGTTATTTCATTTTCTTAAATCAAAAAGTGTTAGTAAATATAACCTGTCTGTTTTCCTAATGCGTGTGTATCTATTACAAGTGCAGTTATTCATAGAGCAGGTCCCACTGTAGTATTAAGTACAGTAAAACATATACATTGGACAGAGCGCAGAGGGAAATATTTGGAGTAATAAGTGTGCACAATGCAAGTACAATGAAAACAAGCCACAACAGCTCACAAAATTTTGTCTTAAAAGCATCTTAAACGGAGCACTGGGCGTCTTCTGGATTCTAGTCCTTGACCAGGCACCACTGTGTCTGCTCAGCTCTCTACTGTAGACAGCTGTAATAAGACCAGCATGACTCTCACTTTCTCTCCAACACAAAACCTTGCCTATGGCTATTTCTCTATAGTTAATGTTAGCATTGGTATGCATACCACTCAACTGTATGTTTCCTTATCATTATTTTTTTGCCCGTTTATCTCAAAAACAGATACATTTACTGGATTCCCATTAGTTTCCACGTGTAAAATTCCCCCCCAAAAAAAAGTAAGCCATCTTAACTCACTCATCCATTAAACCTACAATACAACTGGACTTATATAAAAGAGCTATTATTAAAATATGTGAATATGTATGAACAAGTTTATATTAATAGGTTTTGTGTCAATAACCCAACTGGAGCATGCAGGCAGCCTCTTTTAGCCTCATGGTTCACAAAATGGTGATAACAGAGAGCAGTAGCTTGTCTTCTGCTACATCGCAATATATTGTGAAACATCTCAAATTCTGTCAAGATAGAAGAACTTTACATATAATATTATAAATAGTATTTATTATTTTTTAGATCATGAAACTTATATAGGTAAATATTGACAAGTGTGGAAAGATACCGGTCAGCTATGTAGGTAACTAAACCAGTGCTTAATAACATAGAAGGAAATGTATTGTTTAGTACATGGCAATTGTATTCCTTATTTGACGAAGAGTTCTGAAATAAAGATGCACAAGGGTATAACAGTAGAATAACGTCACATTATAATGAGAGGCATGGTTCTATAAAGCGGTAGAATAAGGCAGTTATCTTAGGCAGCAGTGTATGGAACTCAGCAAAATGTTAATATTCGGCTTTAAAAATACACATTTTCTTATGGCACAGTCTAAATAAGGATCTGTTTGCTATATATTGGTTTCAAAACTGAATCAAGTGACACTTTTTTCTTTTTGTATCTTACAATGGTTAGTGCACTAGATGTAATTACGTTGGTTGGTGTAGAATTTCTATATTTTCTAGTCAGTGGTTCCATGACTGTCCATTAGAAATAGACAGCTAACAAATGGTCAACATTACCCACACACTGTACATCCAGCTTCACCTGGGTACTTTAATTCAGAGACAGCTTTAGGTCTATCATTCTGAGATTAAAAACAGCCCCTTCCCACAAGTGCAAGAGCTCATCACACCCAAGGAAAGCAGCCATGCTCTGGTGGCTCCTTCACGTCACAAAGATAGGCACTAAAGCAAGAAAAAGATGGTGTGATTGTATATGGTGGAGAGCCAGGTAAATTGGCGGCCATCATCCACATATTTGCAGGGCTTTCCTTTGCAGGGCACTCTTGCATTGTAAAGTAACCATTTGAGGAGCCATGAACTTAACGGCCAGGTTGCAACGTGTGTGGACATCCTAATATCCACAGTATGTGTGGTTACGTAGACCTACTCAACGACACACAGCAAAGGCCACTCATGATTGGGGCATATTATACCAAGTTACCTGTATTAAGCATTTGCTGACATCACTTGCACAGAGAGCTTTATTGCAGCACCGAATGGGCAGGATCCAAGAAACACAGAGAACGATGGCCAAGGCTGGGATGGGAAAGTGGGAGCACTTCATTCTTTATTACCGATAAGGAAAACTTCTGAAAGGAAAGCTAAAAAAGAGACATCAAACAAATGAATTAATATGGAGGCTAAATTAGGATTATTTACAAGAACTTAAGGGGTCACTCTAGATAAGATTTCAATTGCATACATATTTTTAATTGTTTTTCCTATATTTACCAATTCTGTGAACCATTCAGGGCAGTTCAGAATTAAGGTAAACATTATTACTGCACGAATTAAAGACTTGTTCAGATGATCACAATTATTTTCTACCAACAAGTCCAGAATGAAATACTAGGAAAAAATAAGTTCAGTATGAAATACTCTCAATACTGACACCACAGGGACCATTGACTGCCATGACGGCACCCAGGTGGCAGTGTAAAGCTTGGTCAGGCCAAATCTCCAGAAAGTAATTCTCTCAAAAGTAATGCAACATGAAAATATGCTCACAAAGCTATTGTCCTAACTGTGCAAGTCTCTATGACCCCCTCCCCCAAAGCAAAACAAGCACTTCTAGCGTGGGAGTTTATTTGATGACAATTAGGGTAACAATTCCCATAAATATTGGTTCAGGACAGAATGTGGCTGCCACTACTACTGATAGTTGCCACATGCACTCTGATAAATATAAACATGCAGAATAAATAAGTAACATAAGCACATATTTTATTAAACAAAGTAAGGGAGGAACAATTCAGTGGTTCTTATAGACAGCCCTAGTAATACCACTGTGCTAGATGGACTCCCAGGAAAAAAAAGTAAAGTTAGTGGGAGGGTATTACAGGGTGGAGGCCAGTGGTACTGCCGTCAACTAATCACACACCATCAAAAAACTCACCTCAATAATCCTCATTCATCCCTTTTTTTAAAGGTTAACGCCACTCAAAATCAACAATTCAGCTTTGGGTGGTGTTGTATATGTTAAGCTGGGTACACACTACAGAAATTTCGACCAACTTTTTATGCCGAGCGATTTTACATGCGAACGATGGTCCGATCGCTCGGTCCATGGACTGCATACACACTAGCCTTGTTTAGGACGATAAAGGGATGAGCGGACGTCCCTTTTAGCGTCTTTTTACAGCCATGTTGTCGTGAGCAATGACTAATTTGGTACTCACTGTTGTGGATCGGTCAGAAGTTTATACACACTACACAGCGGAAACGAGATTGGAACGAAAATATTAAACGGTACGACCAACCAAATGAGGCGATAATCGTCCATTTGGGCAGACTTTCGACCATCGTGTCACTACACACACTGATCTGACTTTTGAACGAGCGGTCGTATGTCGGCTGTTTGAGCCGATTATTGGAGGAAAACAGTGTAGTGTGTACCCAGCTTTAAACATAAAGGTACAATATTACTTACCTGAGGTCTGTTGACCCTGCTTGCAGTTCGGACAACGCACTTCTATGAAAAAAAAAAAAAAAAAAAGAGGCTGCTCCTAGGGCGATTAGTCTGTCCTAATGCTTACTGTGGTCTGGGGATGCTGACACTCACTTTTATCATCCCTAAACCACATGTTGCCAGAAGGAGTGAGCACTCACCTGACTATGCCAGAAATTGGGGGTTCCCAATGGATTAGGAGAAGTGCCAGAACATAGAAAATACTGTGCATTTATATTTAGTCTATTTAATTAGTTTGCCTTTAAATTGTCCCCAAGAGCTCATTTTATAATACATCTGTTATTATTAGCGCTGGGTGCAGAAACACAATGGAATTATAATTTAAGTAGTAAAAAAAAAATAAAAAAAAAATCTACTTGCGCAGAAATAAAGTCACAATAATGTGGGCTGTACCCAGTATAGCTGTCCCTTTAAAAATTGTATAACAATATTTAGTGACAACAACCATTTTATTACAGATATAATTTATGCAGCAACATTTTGTATTTAAAAACATAAATATTGGCAGTTTAGAGGACAAAGGTTGTCAAATATTGGAAACAAGAGGTTTGCAGTAAAACTCTGGCTCAACCCACTGGTGTTTTGCATGTACAGTGTAATTTAGTATTACTAATTCGTATTTTTTACTATCCAATTGTCAGTAACTTTACTGACTATTGGCAATCATGGCATATAAAAAATAAGTCAAATTATCAGATCATGATTTATCACAGAACAAGACTGTTTATCATACCTGCAATTTACAGATAACAACAGAACTGGTAGAGGCATAATTAACTTTTTGTAACAAAATAACTTTAGTGAAAAAAACAGGGAACAAAATAATGTATTTCTGATGCCATAATGATCCTTATCTGTTAAGCCAAGCAAGTCAAATAATTTGAAACTTGAAAACCTGCTGTTGTACAACAATCGGGGTTATATCTGACTTAAGTTTAATTATCAGATCATAAGCTGAGATTTTGTTTCCAACTGTGGTTTGCAGAGATTGCAAAAATAGAATGTTAAATCTTTTCATTAGTACAGTTTTACTCCAAACCAAGATAAGATAACCAGAAAACATTCCAGCTGATGACTGATGTTAACCTAATTAACGTGTTGAATTTTGGGCCGCTCATTGTTGGGAAATATCATTTTACCTAAAGCTTGCAGACTTCACCACTGCTTTCTATTAGCTTAAAGTAGGACTGGATATATCCCAGGAGCCCGGTAACCAATGTACTTAAAATAAAATAAAACAAATTGCTATTCATGACAATGGATGCACATCTCCATTGGCTTCTTAAAAATTCCTGCAGGCTCCAAGAGTCTACAGACTGGCCCCCGAATTCTATATTATTTTGTCCACCTCTGGCTTGAATGAAATCAGTAGTAAAAGGAGTTGATTTTGTTTTCATGACTACAGACTAAGAACAATGATTGGATTTCCCAGAAAATCCTGTTACTGAGGTTTATGGACTAGCTACTATGATCAATGTTATTTATACAATGTGCAGTTTATAAACTGCATAATAAAAATACTATAATAAATGTAATTTTTTTTTATTTTATTATATAACACAGAACATTACAATCCAAAAATGTTTATTCAAGCACATCCAATCCACTTGAGTTTACAATCCAATTCCCTATTAGTATGTTTTTAGACTGCGGGAGGAAACTAACACCTGAGGAAAACATATGCAGACACGGGGAGAACATACAAACTTCACATAAAGATGAACGAATGGAACCAAAGCAGCAAGGATACCCAGTGTGCCAACAATATGCCACCCATACATTTCATTTACAGGGCCTGTTTTGTTTTCCTGATTTGCAAAAACAAAAAATAAAGGTCTTTCAGTACTAACATTTTATAATGCAATGTCCCATTCATGAAACGCAAATGAAATATAAATAGTATCCAGAAGATCCAATTAGCCCAAGGTTGCCAACCTGTGTACATTTTCTGTCACTAACAATGAGATCCACCTTCTGCCACAAATAGACACAGGAGTGCAATGCTGAATATTCTGAGATTTTGCAGGGTTATTAACCCTTGCTTACAATGCCTGAGACTTATTGACTGTAAAAGTTGTTCTGGGCTAGTTTTGATATAGAACTGTGCCCTTAAAAACGCAGTATGTTTTTGGTTTTTTTGGGGAAAATGATCAGTTAAAATATTTTTAGGTGCTGGTAACCCTGCATAAACCTGCAGAAGAAAACACAAACATCTTTCAGAATCACTATCAGACCTGCTAAAAAGTTATGTAATCTACCCCTACAATCAGCATAAACAGTCATGTCCCGCATAGAAAACAGTGAAGTTGTGAATATATATACTAGAATCTCTAGCACAGGAATTCAAAGTGTACAGGACCATGAGGGCATGCAAAACTCAGGGAACAGTATTTTTTGTAGTATGTAATTGAATTGAAGTTACACTGGAGTACAATGGGTTAAGCAGCAACACAGCCCAGTGCAACTAATTACAACATAACATTCCTTTTGATGCTCTTATATAGGTAAAGTTTGTGTACCCCTCTCTCTCTAGCCTTCTACAAGTTCAGTAAGGCTCGTATAAAAATCCACCCCTTGATCCCTTCTTCCATTGACACGGAAAGAGAATGCAATTTATTCGGTAGACTGAACACTTGGTTTCCTAATAGTTTTCAATGTTACCCCCAAATAATTAAGAATAGATAATCTCCCATATAACATGACAACCAAACCCACCTCCTCTACGGTGCTTACCAGTAGGTTGTATGGATGATATCCCGTCTTCACCCCGGGGTCTGTCTCACTACAATTCTCCTTACAACAGGGATGAAACTATACAGCTCTCTGCAGTCTCCTAGACTCTGATGGCGTATGGAAGAGGAGGAGGAGGGACCGGGATATCCCAGCCCCCAATATGCTCACAAAAAGTTGCAGCCAGTTTTCAGAGCACCTCCCACCTATCTCCCATCACTATTGACAAATTATTTCTATTCTTAAAGTCTCGAGAAAGCTGCAGGTCTAACAAGCAACTAGCAGAGAAAATATCAATAACAATGTTTTTCTTGACTACTAGTATTAGTTTGTCCATTTATACTGGAGGAACACTTGGTCTATATTTTAGATTCTGCTTTGCATCATTCTTGATGAAGAGATAAACCTGCAAACCAATACAGGTACTCCTTTGCAAACAGTGTTGTATATGTTTTTTGGTATATGTGTCCTGAGGTGGTATATATTTCATATAGAAAAAAAATTGCATCTATTGTAATTAATATTTCAACTACTAAGATAAATGTGAATTCAGATTTGGGAGATTGGCTCAGGAAATTGGTAAAATGCATTGTGTGAATGAACTTGCACCCATGCAGATTTGGTGATTCTGCCAATGACGCCTGCCTGCGACTGGAGAGGCAGTGATGTACTAACAGGCTGAGTACAGGAAGGACTTGTTTGCTGAATTACAATCAGGTGGAGACTGGGACACAGATATACAATTGAGAAAGCTGTATTATTTGGTATGGTGAAGGTAAAATAGCTTATGATGATGATGATGATGATGTTCTCCCGTACTAGTGAACCTCTTGTGATTGGCTTTTTGCGATTGCACCTCTGTCGCTGATTGATGTTTTCTTTGTCGCTCAGGCATATATTATGCTTTAACGCGTGTGTTAAAGTATAATTTTTATTTTTTTTGTACACAAGTTGTGGAGTTGTTTCTTCTCTGTTTGACCGGGTATTTTTACGTTTTATTGATGTCTAATAGTTAATGTGTTTGTTGCACATAAAATTAATGAATAAAACTTGGTTGCAAGTGTCTGTGAAGTGTGCCAGGTGTAGAGGGGGTGCATATATGCTAGTGGTGCAGACCTGCACTGATCCTAAGATGTGTACTTCTCAGCATAATAGAGCAAAAACGCTATTTTTACATCCTTTTTTTTAACTTAAATGACGACGGCCAACTCTGCATCGGGTCCATTGTGTTCTATTTTGTGTGCTTTTTGTTGGGAATCCTACAGTAAACATAACTTAATCGGGTGTTAAAAATTGCAACACCAGTGGATATGTGGCCTTAAGGATCACAATGAACTTAACTTTTCTGTGACTTATGGTGGGAGGGAGATATTTTATTTATCAAATGCTAAACTTATTCAACAACGCTGTACAACTTGGTAAATTATAAATAGTGATAGAAATACATGCTAATTTATATTTGCAAACTAGTACAAAGGTATAACAGGCCACTGCCTATGAGGCATGTAAACCACAACCACTCCACTTCACCATTTATTTATATAGCGCCACTGATTCCGCAGCGCTGTGCAGAGAACTCATCCACATCAGTCCCTGCCCCATTGGAGCTTACAGTCTAAATTCCCTAACATACACACAGACAGACAGAGACTAGGGTCAATTTTTGATAGCAGCCAATTAACCTACCAGTATGTTTTTGGAGTGTGGGAGGAAACCGGAGCACCCGGAGGAAACCCACGCAAACACAGGGAGAACATACAAACTCCACACAGATAAGGTCATGTTCGGGAATTGAACTCATGACCCCACTTTTTTTAATCCACTGAAGAAAGGCAGTAGTACCGAGGCAATGTAAATGCCATCACTCTGTCGGGTCTCAAGCCTCCCTGTGCATGATATAGGGAGATTCAAAGCCTAAGTATTCAGATTTGCACACAGAAACTATTGCTAATGGTTAGGATAAAACTCATATTTAGTAATTGTAGCATTAAAAGCAGAAGATGGACAGGAAAGCCACCCCACTAGGCTGATGTGTTTCAAGCCAAAATTTGCGCCTAAAGGATAATTTCTGGAGTAAACTCCGGTTTTCATTTTATTATTATTATTAATATTTATTTATAAGGCGCTACAAGGCATCCGCAGCGCCGTACAGAGACAAACAAAATCACAATACAATGGGAGACAGCACAGTACAATAAACACAGCAACTCAGTACGCTCAATGCACAGCTAGAGAGGGCGGGGAAGGGGGAGGGAGGATCCGAAAACGACGGGGCCCAAGAAGGGGGGCGCAGAAGACAGGGAGACCCCCAGGGGGGAGGAGGTAGCGAAAGTGGACGTGGGGTGGAGGACCTTTGAGGAGGAGGGCTAAGTAGCTGGAGAGCAGAGTTAGAAGTGGTGGAAACAGGAGGAGAGATGGCCCTGCTCACAGGAGTGTACAATCTAAGGGGAGAGGTGGACAGACAGAGAGACGCAGGGGATGCTTATTTTTCATGCTTTTTTTTTTTTCATTATTTTTCATGCTTATTTACCTAGAGTCCGGAGAGCAGTGGTACGTGTGAGCTAGGCATCATAGGATCTGCAAGATATCTTGAACACCAAAATCCAGGTATCTTTTGGGATCAGGGTTTACTTAAAGGTATTTAACCAAAACTGCATTTTCAGTTTTAGGTGAAATTATCCATTACAGTGTCAGTAAAGACAGTTTTTGACATACATATATACAAAATCCATTTTAAGGGAGTATTATGAGTTTTCTTCCTTTCCCGGTTCATCTTTTTCCTCACACACTTATGCACAGTGAAGTGCACAGTGATCGTACCATTCACTGGTCAAGTTCATCGATGGGCTTGTTGAAGGCTGGATAATATCACTCCTGCTACTGCCTACATTCTGCTATCTGATATGAGGTGAGCAACTCTTGAAAGAATTGCCCTTCAGTAAGACTGACCAGCACAATTTACCGTCATACTTCAGATATCTCATTCCAAACCATGGGTATTAATATGGAGTTGGTCAATCCATTTGCTGCTATAACAGCCTCCACACTTCTGGGAAAGCTTCCACTAGAATCTGGAACATGGTTGCGTGGACTCACATCCATTCAGCCAAAAGGGCATTAGTGAGGTTGGACAATGATGTTGGGAGATAAGATCTGGCTTGCATCTAAGATGAAAACCGAGTTTGCAAAAGAAGATGTGCGGGTGGAGGAATGGCAAGAGTTATAGACAAGCTCTGGCAACAGGAGCAAGGTCACCCAATTATCATGAAATTTAGAGGTATACAACATAAGAAATTGCTCCAGGGATTGGTTGACCCTCTCAGTATGCCCATTGAACTGCGGTTGATATGCTGATGACAGGCTGATGTTAATCCCAAGAAGAGCACAGAAGGATTTCCAAAACTGAGCGATAAACTAAGAGCCACGATCTGAAACAATATGTACAGGAAGAATGTGGAGGTGGAATACATGTTGGGGGTGTGAGCGTTAGTCAGTTTGGCCAGATGGATGAAGTGGGCCATCTTACTCAACTGGTCCACTACCATCCAGATAGTGTTATGACCAGAGTAGATCCACAATAAAATCCATCGATAAATGTATCCATGGTTTTATTGGAAAAGATAAATAAATGATGATGATGATGATGATGATGATGATGCATCAATTGGCCCAAGGGACAACTTCTGGAGGAATTGCTCCTAGCGCATTCCTCACAGGAGAGGTCAAAATCCCTGACATCCGAGGACAAAGAAGGTCACCAGAGAATACGTGAGAGGATCTCAATGGTCTTGGAGAAATCAGGGTGTCGGGGTCTTTCTCACATGGGACTCAGAAAGAACTGCCTTCCTAAGATGGACTGGAACAAATAATTTATTAAGAGGAGCCAGAGTTTGAAGCTGGTGGAAGGATGTACACAAATCTTGAGCCAGTCCAATAAGAATGGAGGAAGTCAGAGTAATAAAGAGAGGTTCAGAAGCAGGATAATGATGGGAGATGAAACTACGAGTGAATCAGCTTTGGTGTTCTTGGAACATGGTCTAACGGTAATGACAAATCTAAAGCAGGTGAAAAATATAGCCCTGTGTGCCTGTCTGGAATTCAACCTTTTAGCAGATTCAGAATATAACAGATTTTTATGATCTGTGATAAGAGATGGTATGAACAGCCCCTTCTCACCAGTGAAGCCACTCATCAAAGGCCCATTATATAGCCAGAAGTTCTCGATTGCCCACATCGTAGTTAGCTTCTACAGAGAAGAATTTCTGGGAGAAATATGCACAAGGAGCCAGTCTGTGATCGAGGAGGTCCTTTTGGGACAATAAAGCACTTGCACCCACATCGGATGTGTTCACCTCCACCACAGTAGGTAAGTCAGGGTTACAATGTCTCAGAACGGGATCAGAAGTAAAAGCTAATTTAAGAGCCTTGAAGGAGGCTTCGGCATCTGACGTTCAATTGACAGTGTCTGCCCCTTTGCGGGTTAGGGCAGTAATTGGTGCCACCAAGTCAGAAAAGGAACAAATAAATCTTCTGTAATAATTAACAAAGGCCAAAAATCTTTGGATGGCTTTCAGATTGCTAGAGTCCACCCTGTTCAGGATGGCTTTGACTTTGCTAGGTTCCATAGAGAACCCAGCGAAGGAGATAACATATCCTAAAAAGGAGACATTCTGGACTTTGAATTCACATTTTTGGTGAACAGATGGTGTTCTCGAAGTCTTAGAAGTACCTGCTTGACATGAAGATGATGCTGTGCCAGGGACTCTGAATAAATAAAAATGTTATCCAGGTATACCACAACGAACTTGCCCAGTAAGTCATGAAGAACATCATTGATCAGATCCTGGAATTAAGCAGGTGCATTACAGAGGCCAAGAGACATGACCAGGTATATATAATTGCCAGATTGGGTGTTAAAGGCAGTCTTCCACTTGTTGTCCTCTCAAATGTGGTTGAGTTTATATGCCCTGTGACGGTCAATCTTAGTGTAGATTATAGTACCCTTGAGTTGATTGAAAAGAACTGAGTTGAGAGGGAGTGGATAGGTGTGTTTAACAGTGATCTTATTAACACCTGGGAAGTCTATACAAGGTCGTAAACTCCCGTTCTTCTTGGACACGAAAATTAATCTAATAAATCCTTTCTGAAGATTTTCCTCCACGTATTTTTCCATCGACTTGGTTTCGAAAACTGAAAGTGAATACAATCTCGCCTTGGACAACTTGGATCCCGGGATAAGGTCTATGGCGCAATCATAATCCCAGTGAGGCAGTAAAGAGTCAGCTGATTTTTCTAAAAAGACGTCATGAAACTCACAATAAGGTGAAGCAACCTGTTCTGACAGAGGGGCAGCGTCAGAAAAGCCGATGAGGAGCATGGACTCCAGCGGATGATCTCCCCTTTATTCCAATCAATGATCGGATTGTGAAGATGGATCCAGGGCTGACCCAGAATAAGTGGAATAGAGGGGCAACTGATTAAATAGAAGGACAGAAACTTCGAATGGAGGGTTCTCACCGTGAACTGTTAAAGTTGACACAGAGAGGATATCTTTACACCAGGCAAAGGACCTCCATCCAGACCACAGACAGTGATTGCTGTTTCAATCTTCACAGGAGGAATCCTTAAGGACTTGGCAAACCCAATGTCCAGGAAATTACGGTAACCCTTGTTGTCTAGGAAACCAGAGATGGCTGTAGTAAGAGAGTCAAAGTAGACCAGAAGTGCGTTTTTGGAAGAAATGATCTGCAGACCTATATGAACCTCTTCCTCATCCTCTAGACCTGATCTTTTCTCGCCTTGTTAGGACAGGAGTGGAGATGATGGCCAATGTTGCCTCAGTATAGACAGAGGCCCAGAAAACGTCTTCTCGTCCTTTCTTCAGGAGAAAGACGGTACATACCTACTTGCATTGGTTCAACTTCAACTTCCACTGGTGAAGAGAACGAGGCTGATGGTATAGAAGAAGATGCACCTCTTTTTCCGCTTTTCCTTCCTTGATTTGCCTATCAATTTTAATGGCAAGTTGCAGAAGGTTTTCCAAAGGGGTGGGTGAAGAATATTGCACCAAAGAGTCCTTTATCTAGTCAGACAAACCTAAACGGACCTGATTAAGGGATGGGGTCTCCGGCGAAAATAAAGCTAACTGCTTTGTTTAAAGTTGTGGAACTCCAGTGCTCGGTGAATCGATCCATTAAGAAAGAGAGTTCTTGGACTACTTGTGACAGTGTCTAAATCTAGCCAGCCAAGATCATCGAAGCAAAATCCTCCAGTGTATGTTTATTATGGCCGGGTATAATGTTGCGGCTAGCAGCTACTGACATAAACTTTTAGAACAGATGGAAAGAGGTCTTCACCTATGGCAGTCGCCTTTCCTGTAGAGCTTATCACACTCGCAGGTACGCGGATGCCCCCAGGTCTTAACTCTAACATAGTAAAAGATAATGTATGGCTACCTTAGCGCAGGGTAGGAGGCAGATAATCGGAACTCAGCAGACATATATCAGGTACAGGCCAATGGTCGTGGGCCAGTAGCCAGCAGGTTAGTCTGGGACAAGTCAAAAGGTCTGGGTAGGTTGCAAGAAGGGAGAATCCAAAATACAAAGCCAAAGGTTAGGTGAAATCATAGTTCAAGCACGGTCCAGAAACAAGCCAGGGGTCACAGTAGGAATGAACCAGAATTCAGGCAGAATATCCACAGGAAACTGGAGCAAGTCAACAAATATGTGGCACAAACGCTATTACCATCAGGGAGGCTAAGCCCTAACCACCTTAAATACAGAAATGGGCCAATCACAATTCAGGGCACCAGCCTGCGATAATCATCCTCAGGTGCTGTTATCTAATTAGACTGCATGCGCCCTGCCTGGGTGGGTCGGAAGTGAAAAGAGCATCCTGGTTGTCCTGGCATGGCAGGGACGCTGAAACCCGGAAGTGATGTCTTGGCTGCCAGGGCAACAGCCGAGATGTGTCCCTGAGCAGAGACAGGAGAGCCATCACGGCTAGCATGGCGGCTTGTGACAGGAGTTCAAAATGTGTGGAAAGGGGTGTGAAAGAGGGCGTTCAAAAAGTGCCTAAAGATGTGGGAGGGTGGACATTCATAATGTGCGTAAAGGAGTGGGAGGGAGTAGGTACATAATGTGTCAAAAGAGGTGGGAGGGTGGATGTTCATAATGTGCAGACAGGAGTGGGGCACGGGCGGGACGCTTGAAGTGACGTCCTGGGTGCCAGGGCAGCAGCCGGGTTGCGTCCAGAAGCAGAGACCGGCGAACGACTGTGGCTAGCGTGGCGGCTTGTGACAGCGTTTAAATGTGGGGTGGGCAAAGGCCGGGACACTGAGGCTGGAAGTGACATCCTGGCTGCCAGGGAAAATATGCGGAAAGGGATGGGAGGGCGTTTATGATGTGCGAAAAGAGGTGGGTTGTTGGACGTTCATACTGTGCGGAAAGGGGTGGAAGGGTGGACGTTCATAATGTGTGTAAAGGGATGGAAAGGTGGACGTTCATAATGTGCAGAAAGGGGTAGGAGGGTCGATGCTCATAATGTGCAGAAAGGGGTAGGAGGGTCGATGTTCATGATGTGCAGAAAGGGGTAGGAGGGTCGATGTTCATGATGTGCAGAATGGGGTGGGATGTGGGACGAATAAGGTGGGACGTTGAGGCTGGTAGTGAGGTCCCAGGGCAACAGCAGGGATGCGGCCAGGAAAGGGGTGGGAGGGTTTACGTTCATAATGTGCACAAAGGGGAGGGAGTCTGGACTTTCTTAATGTGTGGAAAGTGGTGGGAAGGTGGACGTTCATAATATGCCTACAGATGTGGGAGGGTGGACATTCATAATGTTCAGAAAGAGGTGGGAGGGTGGATGATCATAATGTTCAGAAAGAGGAGGGAGGGTGAACATTCATAATGTGCGGAAAGAGGAGGAGGGCGGTCGTTCATAAAGTGCGAAAAGTGGAGGTAGGTTGTTCATAATGTGCGGAAAGGGGAGGTAGGTTGTTCATAATGTGCGGAAAGGGGAGTGAGGGAGGTTGTTCATAATGTGCAGCAAGGGATGGGAGGATAGTAGTTTATTAAGTACAGAAAAGGAAGGTGGCGTTAAAATATGCAACTACGAGTTGAGGGTCATAATGTGTGGCAAGGGGTGGGAGGTTCGGGGGGTCATAATGTGTGGCAAGGGGTGGGAGGTTCGGGGGGTCATAATGTGTGGCAAGGGGTGGGAGGTTCGGGGGTCATAATGTTTGGCAAGGGATGGGATGGTAGTGGTGCATGTTTGTCAAGAGATGGGATTGTGGATATTCATAGTGTGTGGAAAGGGGTGGGTGGGTCATAATGGATACAAAGGGGTGTGAGAGTAGGGTTTTGTAATTGGGAAAAGCTTCATAATTGCTAGAAGTGGGGGGTCAGGGTTCATAATGTGTGGAAAGGGGTGTCAGGGTGGAGGTTCATAATTGCTGGAAGTGAGTGGGGGGTTGAGGGTCCATAATGTGTGGACAGGGGTGGGAAGTCATAATGTGTGAAAAGACCAGGCAGGGGGTTCATAATGTGTGGAAAGATCAGGGAGGGGGTTCATAATGTGTGGCAAAAAGGGTTAGAGGGGTCATAATATATGGGAAGGTTGTAGATGGGGTCATAATGTGTGGAAAGAGGTGGTGCGGGGTGTCATAATGTGTGGTAAGGGATGGGAAAGTGGGGCGGGAAGATAAAATGTGTAGCAAGGAGTGGAAGGTCAAGGGTTTGAGGGATAGAGAAGTCAGTGTGTGGCAAGGGTTGGAGGATAGAGAAGGCTTTAAGCATGCCCTTATGACTCATTTCTTGATTCAAACCTATCAGCCTTCCTCCTAACTCAACTTGTCATGACTTTCACACCCACTTCCCCAGTCGGTACCATCCTATTTGTATTTTCCCCTTTCCTTTAGGATGTGCACTCTTATGAGCAGGGCCCTCTTTCCTTGTGTTCTTCTAATATTCCATCGCCCTCTGTACCTCTTGGCCTGCTTCCCTAGCCATTTTCTAAAGCTTAGGCCTACTTCCTGCTGAATACTACCATCACTCTCACTCACTGTATTTTTATTCATTCAATATGTCTGGTCTTTGTATTTTGTTCTTCACGTATCATGTTATGTATTACTGCTTTCTGTATATGTCATGTACAACGCTGTGGTGCCTTATAAATAAAACAGAATAATAATAAAGTCAATATGTAGTAAAGGGTTTGGGGGTAGTTGTGTGATGTGGTCATAGTGTAGCAAGTGGTATGAGGATGAGAGATTACAATGAGTGACAAGCTGTGGGAAGGTCACAATGCATGGTGAGGGGAAAAACACATAAAAATGTCACATTACATATATATTTGGGTAGGGCCATCTTTCATGTCATTGTTTTTTATTTGTATCATGATAAGATACAGCTCACTACTGGTATGTTGGCAATTTATAAATAAAAGATAATTGTAATAATTTTCAATTCAGTTGTAATGTGTATATGTGTATAGTGCCTGACAAAATGAATAACTGGATTGGAATGAAAGCAAAAGAATAATGGTCATACATTTAATTTTTACCGGCTGTGTAACCTTACGGTACAGCTTGGGGGAAGCACTTATAAGGGGTTGCCTGTCTTTGTGGAGTGAATGTTGGTGTGGTGTATTTTGGGTTTAAACAAATTCTCCACAAAAAGGCAGGGGGACAGTTTTAAGGATTTGTTTTGGGATTTCACTGTCAGTAACCTGCCATTACTGACCACTCCTACTGGTTCTGCTTGACCACCAGACACTGACTGTTAGGGGCATATTCAATTGTCGGCGGGATTGCCGAAAATCCCGCGGTCCGCGCACGATTACCGTTATTACGGTAATCGTGCACGGAAAAACTGTTAATACGGTAAATTACTCGCTGGATTTGATTTCAGCAAATCCAGCGAGAGATTACCGTATTAACGGTATTAGTTTTCCGCGCTCGAACCGGCGGACAATTGAATACCCCACTAAGAGTTGATGCCCACCAACGTGGCATTTCTAGTTTTAGAATAGTCAGTCATCACATCGCTTCACTAGGACCTGGAACAGCTTGCTTTTAGATGGTATTTGTGTGTGTAGTTGCTGCATCACCTCTCTGCGGAGGTCTCCGGCTAGATCCTCCAGAACATTTGTTGAGTAGCAGGCAGTGTCGGGTCACTGGGTTCAACACTGGATGGGTTTTGCAGGAAAAAGAGCAGGATCTTTAGGAACGGCAATCCACCACAACAATCCAGACCCCCATATCCCAGCAAAGGTTGATTCCGTTATCTAGCATGTGAATCAGCCTGGACCATTTGCTTTTACTTTTGGACTTAAATTCCATGACTAAACCAACCTAAATTCCCATGAGCCCTTTGGGTATAGTACCTCCTATCTTGCTCCAGGCATGAGCCTCCAGAGTTACTTTAAATCCTGGAGGCACTGATAGTCCAAATAGTGCTCTGCAACTAATGGCTGGTGCTGAGGTGGTTGGACAGTGGATCCTTCAGTACACCAGCACTCTGTTTCCCACAAACTAGAAGCTGCGTGTTAGTATAACGGTGCTCGATGCGCTATAATCTGCACTTGACCACCAGGTTATTTTTTTGTATACGTTTTGCACAGACAGTGCTGTATATTAATACTCAGGCACTTCACGTGATTCTGTTACAAATAAAACATTTCCCAAAGCATGTGCCGGCGAAGGACGACTTGGTTGTAGTACTGGCCTGTATTCACCTGTGGTGCCTCTTGGCACTCCCAACTACTGTTTTCCTTACATGTCACAGTGCAGAAACTAGCACAGTGTGAAGCCGTTAGAACTGCAATATGTTGTCCCATCCCTCTATAAGTGCTGGACAATAGTTCAAGATGTGTGTAAAGTGATGGAATAGCTAATCTGCAGGGGATAACACAGGCACTAGGAGCAATAAAAGGTACCTATATTTGAAACCACAACAGGGTCAGCTATAGGAGACTACAGTCATTACCTTACCAGTACATTGCAATATTAGTTCCCTTTTACCTTTCTGTGGAGAGACTCTGCAATGTTGAGTTTGGTATAAGTCGAATGAGGTATAAAGTTGGTAGGTAAATGAGACAACACAATTTTAAAAAGCACAGCAAAGTGCGGGATGAGGAGAATGTACAGACCGTCCACTCGACACCAGTATAACTGGCATGTAGTGATTAAGCGTAGGAACTCTCTTTGTCTAGCCTACTTAGAGAGCCATCCATACCTTGTACTATTATAAAATAATGTAATTGTAAGGAATAGTTATTTATAATTTACAGTTTTGCTGTGTTTTACACACGTTCTGCTTTGTTGAGAGTCCACAATCCTGGTCAATTTAAAAATTCAATTTCCTTTTTCCCAATACCCCACTGTGCATGGCTTTACCGAGAATCCCTGGTACAAAACAATGTTACTAGCCAGAGAATTAACTTTAGCTTGAATCAGCAGGAGACCTCTCGTTCAGCTTTGCTCCCATTCCAGTTCCTAAACCAGAGAGTGAGCTGTAAGGAGCAGAACTGCAAAGCTGCATTAACAGCCACATATTTGAATGCATTATATGGTTATAAAGCTACAAGTTAACCCGTGCATGATACTCATGCATTCTAGTCAAATCAAGCTACTTAAGGTGTTAAAAAGGTTCTTGTCATGCATTTGGGCCTAGCCCAGGCCTCCTCAGGGGAAGAGCGTTACTTCCCGACACAAGCGTCCTTTTTTAACGTGGTTTTGTCTACATGTCACCACCTCATCATTTTTCTCCATCACCTCATCCTTCATCTTCATCGCCACATCCTTCATCAAGATACTTAAGGTGTTAAAAACTCCCCACTGTCACCCCCGGCAACCACCAACCACTCCCAACTGTCACTTCTCCTTCAAGAAATATATAGGTCAGTGTATAACTCTGCCCAGCAGGTGGCGCTGCAGCTTGGTTTTTTTTTTCCACACACACACCACTAGGCATTTATATAGTAGATATGATTACTATGTTTAGCAATACTTTAAAAAGGACTCTAATATATGTGAATATTAATTCGAAATCAACCTTCTACCTATTGCATCATAATTCTGCTATGCAAAGCTTCATAAAAGGTGGAGCTTAACACCTTCATGATGGGAGGTACCATATCGACCAGAACAATTTGTGTGTGTTCATTCCAAGCAAAAGTTGCTGGGAAAATTTATTTCCAAGTATAACTAAGTGAATTGTGTTTGGTGTCCCCCCCCCTCCCCAAGAAAAAAAACGGGATTTATACTTACGATAAATCTTTTTCTCTGAATCCATCTGGGGGACACTCCTTAATCATAGGGTTGAGTCGGGGGGAGGAGTCTGGCATCAAAGAGTTAACGTTTTTAAAGTTTTAAAAAAAGATTTATCGTAAGTATAAATCCTGTTTTCTCTTTCATCCATCTGGTGGACACTCCTTAACCATTGGGACTTACAAAAGCAATCCCTCTGAAGGGTGGGACCGCTCTGATCTCCTAGCACGCAGAACACTACGGCCAAAGGAGGCGTCCCCAGACGCAAATATATTAAATTGGTAGAATTTCGTAAAGGTATGGACCGAGGACCAGGTGGCTGCTCTGCACAGCTGGTCCGCCGTGGCTCCACTACAAGCCGCCCGACGCCCCAACCGACCGGGTAGAATGGGCAATAATACGTTTCGGCACAGGGAGATTAATACTTTGGACATAAGCCTCCCCGATAGTCAGGGTAAGCCATCTGGCAATAGTTTGCTTAGATGCTGGCCATCCCCGTTTGGAAAACTCAAACAACACAAATAGAGACTCTGTCTTACGTATCTTTGCAGATCTCTTAACATATACGTAATGCCCTCACTACGTCCAAATATTTATTTGTCTTTGTTCTTCTGTTTGGTTCTTGTCCAGCAACCACCAGCTGAGGACCTACCTCCTCTACTGGTACCTCGAGCACGGGAATGCTCCTCTGGGATGGGACCCTGCCCAGGGTAAGGTCGCGAAAGCAGCTTCAAAGACCTGGCTACTGACAGCCTCTTGTCTGACAGGATCCTGCCTGTCCACTCCATCTAGGACCTCAACTTGTCCTGTGGAGACAACCTTCTGCTGCGTACCAAGTCCCTCACTCTTTTTCACAAGATAAGAAAAACTAAATCACGTTTCAAAATTCACAAACACTTCTCCAATTTATCAGAAAATACAGATTAGGTTATATTAACATATCATAGTATTTCTGATTTAAATAAGACAGGCTTGGAGAACTTTATAGTTTTCTCATAAACAGTTCTCTCAACACATCATTGTCTTATAATATACATGTCTACACATGCGCACACACATACACACATAAGAAAATAAAAGTGATACTCAGCGGGGAAGATATGTGTCAACAGTGCACTTCTCTTCAAATGACTGCTGCAACTGTCCTCCTTTTGAAGCTTGGCGCCAAAAAGGGATCTTCCACGTGCTCACTCAGCGGGGGTGGGGAAGAGGTGTTTCTCAACACATTCCCCTACCACTGGAATCTCCTTCTGTGTCTCTGCTAACAGTGATTTCCCCAATCTACTTAGGTGAAATCCTGTTGCTTTATCTTTCTCACATTTTGCTACCACACCGCAAAATACAGGTACATATTTATCTATGAACCAGTCAAAAGATAGTATTTCTGTTCCTTTTCCTCTATATAGAGAGTATAAGGTAAAATTTTTTTAGTCAAGCTGAAAGGCTGCAGCAGGTTTTTCAGTAATGACTGCAATTAGCACAGAACACCTGGGCCCATTTAGCATTACATTTGGAACAGACAATATGTTTGGCACGCCCAAACACTTCCACAACCTTTATCAGAAAATACAGACTAGGTTATTTAACATATCATAGTATTTCTGATTAAATAATACAGGTTTGGAGAACTTTATAGTTTTCCTTAGACACAGTTCTCTCAACACCTCATAGTCTTATAATACACATGCATATACAGAAGAAACAAAGTGATACTTAGTGTGGAAGATATGTGTCAACAGTGCACTTCTCTTCAAATGACTGTTACAACTGTCCTCTTTTTGAAGCTTGGCGCCAAAAAAGGGATCTTCCACGTGCTCACTCAGCAGGGTGGGGGGGGGGGAAAGCGGTGTTCCTCAAACACATTCCCCCTCCACTGGCTCTCCTTCTGTGTTGTTTACCTTAACAGCGTTTTGCCCTTTCTATTATATTAGGGGAAAACCTGTTAGAATGTGTTCCCCGATAGCGCTACTCAAAGCGCGCCATCCTCAAGAATTCACTGCCATCCCCATGGGAGGAGGAACTTGGTATACTCCAGCTGGCTTCCGGGGAACCTCAGCAGTAAAGGCGCTCTCTGCCTAATGGCAGCGCCCATCCTGCATCAGCGGGGGGAGTCTCTTGCCGACTGCTTCCCGCTGTGAGAAGCGCTTCTTACCTCTCTGTCAGCGGGGCCGCCCCCGCACGGAGCCTCTCGCCACTGTCAAAAGAAAAAAACTGCAAAAGAAAAGTAAAAAATCTATAACCAGTGAACCCTGTTCACTGTCTCTCTTGGAGCTCTTCAGGTGCAACCTTCTTCCAAGGGCACCCAATTCAAACTGAGGTATGTGGGAATTGGCGGGGGTGATATGCTGTCAGCTGAAAAAAGTTAACTCTTTGGGTGCCAGACTCCTCCCCCCGACTCAACCCCATGGTTAAGGATTGTCCCCCCCATGGATGAAAGAGAAAATAGTTTATGGGCATTAATTAGGCATAATGGCAAACATTACACTGCCTAAAGTTACTCTTACTCAATCAGCGCAGTCCTAGAACATGACTGCTAAGTTACACCACCTGATTCTCCAAAGCATACCATATATAAACTGTAATTTTTGCAATGATTGAGGTAGATATAGGGACAAGAACAATGGTATGATTTTTCTTGCAACTAAAATACATCATTAAAAAATTACTTAATGGAGATAAGCAAGAGGTTAAGTGGGAACAGGATAGATTTATTAAAATAAATAATATATTTTGTTTCATTACATACTGGAAAAACTAGCAGACTTCTCCCTCCAGCAAGTAAAATTGCGTTGAGGGTAGACATGCTAGTAACGTTTGTTTCTAAAAACATACTTTAGCTAAAAACAGTTATTCATGTACTGCAAAATAAATATGAAATAAATGTCTGTAAATGAAATAAATTTACTTACAACAAATTTCATATGCTTTCCGAACATGACCAATAAAATTTATTAAACAATATATTTACATAGATATATACAAACTTTATGTAAATATTAAAATAGACCATTTACAATTTTAGAATTTTCGTTCAAAGTCTTCTTTAAAAAATAGGCTCATTTGAGTCATATGTCTAACAAGTATTGATTTTTTTTTTTGTTGGTTTTTAAGATTTAAACAAAAAAATACTCTGCGTAAGATAAAGATTATCAGCAGCAGGCCAACATGAACTTTGTTTTCTGTTGAAGTGTTAAATAGTAATGTATCTATTGTAGGAGAAATGTTGGACTGAGTGATGCATGCAATACCTTTTATCCATAAACCTTTACAAGGCAACGGACATGCCCTACTGAAACACTGACAAGTACAACACATGACAAATAAAAACAAAACCAAAAGACAACAACTTTGGTCCATTAAAACATCAGACATAAGTTTACACATAAAATATCTATCTTTGTACAGGTTTTGATCATTAATTACAATACTATATATATACAAATGCACATATATATATATATTTATATATAAAATAAGTTATTTAAAATAAGACAATATTACATTTGTTTGAATTTCACACAATCTTTCTAAGACGTGATCAATTCAGAGCTTTTCATTGCATTACACTTCATTATCTCCTGGGTTTCAAATGGAACGTTAACCCTTACTTTGGGTGTAAAGGGGTGTTCCTGCATTGCACTTTTATGGCACTCGGCGGACGAGCTACTTAGTGGAACTGTAATGCATGTGCAAAAGACAGGTACCAATGGTAGCATAAAGAAAAATGAATAATTCTTTATGTGAATGTCATTTAGAGATGCTTACTTCTTTAAGCATCTTTGTGAACTATATGTGGAATATTCCCATAAAATCACTGACTGTGAAGTTACATTAGTCAAATTCAAATTATTTTCTTTATTATATATGTAGAATAAAAAAAATCCTATGTGCATCTAAGTCTAAACTGTTCCTGAAAGACCTGAAGGCTGTGAGCACTTATTTCCTTGACATTCCCTCTTCCTTTAAGAAGCAGTGCATATATTCATCATAGACGCCGTGCCCTGCCATAATTGTTACATCAACTGTCTGCAGCTGAACCTATTGAAGTGCAGTCTATGGAAGTAGCTGCAGAATATGACAGTGTCATATCGGCGTCAGTTCAAAGTCATCGTTGACTTCCACGAGAGGGACGTAGAATTCTTGTATCTCATAGATGCTGACGGATTTGTAGGTGGCAGGATCCAGTTCTTGCAGCTTGAGCTGCCACTCTAACCTCTGTACAGCATTCAGTGCCGCGGCCTCATGCTGCTGCCTCATGAGTAAACACGTCTGCAGACAAAGTAGATAGAAAGTGACATAAGTAACCTTTTCTCAAGACACGGGCATCTTGTGACATTTACCATACAAAACGGCATATTGCATAACAACCTTAGCAAGGAATGATTTGTACAGCAAATAGATGTACAATACATTGGTGAAATATGATCAATAATAAACACTATATATAAATACTATATAACACTATACAAATGTTTACATGCATTTCAATCTTGTATACCAACAGGACAGCATGGATAATGCATAATACAACTTACTTTTAGTTTATCAAATTTATCATCTACATCATGTAGCCAAGACATGAACTGGCGTGCATTAAATCGATCTCGTACAGATGCTTTGCCATCTTCTGTCTACAAAAAGAAAACCATAGAAGTTTAAAATAAAACTCAAGCAAAACAAATGATTTCTCCTTTTTGCAAAATTACACAAATTTTATAAAACAAGATAATTAATGTATACATTTATGCACATTTAATTCATTTTTAAAGGACAAGCTCATGTACAGGCTGGTAAGTTAGCTAAGTAGAAAACGAGAGAAGCCAGACGGGCAGGTTTATTTGAGAAAATACCAGTTAAAGCATCTGAAATATACCTAGAAGTTATGTGTTTAAACTATTTTGAAATAGAAAACATGAATATTTATTATTAGGATGCCTTTCCTTGTTAGATCAAATAGTTCAGGCCTAGCTCTGGGACTTTAACAAGATAACCGTTATAAAAAAATGTTATTGCGAGACAGTGCCAATAAAGGAGTGTACTTGAAAGATCCAATACATGCAGACAAAATGAATAGCGGACTAAAAAACACATATCATAGATTTCATTGATGCCTATAATAACTTGACATCCTGGTATCTGAACATGTGTTAAAGTCCAGCACTCTAGGATAGCTATATATTATATTGCTATAAGAATTAGGCCACTGGGCGGCAATGTTTTAAAAATAAAATATCTCTCTCCCCCTCTCTATGTCTTTATATATCATCATCGGCTATTTATTTAGCGCTACTAATTCCGCAATGCTCTACAGAGAACTCATACACATCAGTCCCTGCCCCATTGGAGCTTACAGTCTAAATTCCATAACATACACACACAGACAGAGAGACTAGGGTCAATTTGATAGCAGCCAAATAACCTACAAGTATGTTTTTATAGATATATGTATCTCTCTTTCTATATATCTAAACACACACACACACAAATTATATATATATATATATATATATATATATATATATATATATATATATATATATATATACATATATACACATATACACACACACAAGTTAACCCATGCATGATACTCATGCATTCTAGTCAAATCAAGCTACTTAAGGTGTTAAAAAGGTTCTTGTCATACATTTGGGCCATAGCCCAGGCCTCCTCAGGGGAAGAGCGTTACTTCCCGACGTAAGCGCCCTTTTTTAACGTGGTTTTGTCCACATGTCACCACCTCATCATTCTTCTCCATCACCTCATCCTTCATTTTCATCGCCACATCTATCCAGATGTCTATCCAGACACAGGGATCTCTCTCAGCGGTCCTGAGTATCACACTCCTCTCGCTCTGTCACCCCTGGCAACCACCAACCACTCCCCACTGTCACCCCCGGCAACCACCAACCACTCCCAACTGTCACTTCTCCTTCAAGAAATATAAATATATATATTTTTTAAATCTTTATAAACACTTTTAACAATTAACAAATTAAATTAATAAATTAAAAACATCTTAGTATACCAAATTTCAGCCCTTTCTGGATTTTTTTCCCACACACACTAAGAATTTAGTAGGTCAGTGTATAACTCCGGCCAGCAGGTGGCGCTGCAGCTTGGTTTTATTTTTTCCACACACACACACAGACAGACTAACACACGCCACTAAGCATTTATATTATAGAGATAGAGATATATATATACATATATATATATATATATATATATATATATATATATATATATACATATACACATATACATACACACACATACATATATACACATACATATATACACACACACACACACACACACACACACACAGACACACTTCTATCATGCCATACATAGTTAAAATACAGAATAATTGTCTGCCTGCAATTCCAGGCTTGTGTGCGTAAACACAACAGAGACACACACACACAAGTCGATGAGGGCTACTATACTGCTGCTTTGACAACCCATATTGTGGCCTCCTTGTCTAATATCTGGAGATTACATTCGGAAAGCTGAAGCTTGTGGAGGGAGCAGAACTTCTATTTGTCCACAATACAAATTGGAAGGCAGTGTTTCTTCTCTGCCTAATGTAAGTAATCCAATATACTTTTGGCAGGTACACTTTTAAAAGAACTTCAATTATCTAAGCAAGCGAGTGCTTATTTTATTTTGAACTAATTATTTAACTTTTTTTAAAAACTTTTTTCAATCAACATCTTGTATGCAACTGCAAAACTGTCCTGTGGTTATGTATCTTGGAGAAAGATGGATGGAAAGTATATTGTTGGCCTAGCAACAATTCTGTTGTGTGTAGGGGAAAAAATAATCCATCATAACAGATTTATCTGAAATACCTAATAAGCTCCAAAACTGATACATATTTACAAATCTATATGGAAAAATGCAGATTAGTTATCCAAGGATAGAACTTAATTTCTTATATCCTATTATACGTCCTGTATCTTGCATTTTTGAAAACTCTCTTTGCTGCTAACATTTTAAAGCAGCAGAAAACTGACAGTGGCTGAAGCACATTAAAAGCACTTGTAAAATGCTGTTGCCTCAGGGATCATTGATTCTTAGGACAACAGCGTGTGTTCACAGCTTAGAGCACGGTGACGTTCAACGTACTGGAAATAATGCAGGCAGTATTTTACCAAGAGTTTTAAGATACATTTAAAAACTCCTGTGGCCAGTCCTCTTATGGTTATTACACTCTCTAATATCAGATTATAGGGTAGATTTGTATAAATTGATAATACTAAATTACATTTTCCAAATGGAAACAGCCAAGTGATGAGATGTGTAAAGTATGAAATTCTGTATATGGCTAGTTTACTTATTTGTTCCTTTTACCTGTGACTCCTGTGGAACGTTATACACCTCAGCATCCAGTAGTACTGTGCAGGCACTGAATGGGAGAGACTGATTGGCCAACGTCCTTGCAGCTCGGTAGTGGACACGCAAAACTTCTTGTTCATTAGAAACAATGAGCTTCTCCTACAGCAAATGAAATGTTACTGTAAATTAAGGATTCAGTGGCATCCTCTCCCCCCAAACATCTGAGTCCATACAGAATTACCCTTTCATTGATTTAGATTTCATGATACAGTATTCCTCTCATGTACTGATGACTGAATGGAGATGCATCCCATCTTCTGCCCAATTCTAGGGTTTACCCCAAAGGTAATCAAACACAGTATTTGCAAAATACGAACCCCTTTTATATATTTTCAAATGTTGCCATGTTGTAAAAATTCCCATTGAGATTGAAACGAAAAACAAAACGTACCCTTTCAATGCTGTGCTGCAAACGGAGTTTCATCCGTACAACCTCCTGCTGTCTGAAAAGCTCTTTGAGTGGTTCACAGAGGGACGGAGGTGGTGTAATCTGGAATATAACAAGACAAATAGCTTTTTAAAATTTCAATACAAGAACAAACAGTGCTGCATTTAATAAGGAGCAAAGAAAGTAATGAATTACCATTTGATGCAGTTTTTTCACATTTTCCGTAATACACTATCCAGAGTGTTACAGCTTCAAGAGGCTTATTCAATACCGTGGTCATATTGGCACAAAGTGTTGTAGCCCAGCACAACCAGATATTTGATTCCATTGCTCTAATAGCACTAGGACTGATCAAAGTTCATGTATAACATCCTGTTTATGGGCACAACATATGCCATCTGCATCATGTTTAATAAGCCTGATCGTTTTATGTACTTGTATATTATGTCTTAAATATTAAACCATTAGAGATAATGGGTTTTGTTCAATTTAGAAAAGTATATCCACCTCACAAAAATATAGTTTAAAAGCATCTTTTCCCACTTAGCAGAACAGCAGGGTCATTGGTGAGAACGCTCTCCACAATCTACACCACACTGCCACCATTCTAATATTTGTAAGATGCAGGCTGTTAATATGTGCCTTGAGCCCATTTTATTGCCAAAATTATACCCATAAAGCCCTATCTTTGTTTATTTGTTTCAAGGCAGATGATGCTTTCTTTCAGTACCATAATAAAAAAAAAAAAAAAAAAAAAAAAAAAAAAAAGTGATTTTGTTTTTTTGGGAGGAGGAGATTCTTCACTTTACTCTACAACTTCTATTTACAGCAGTGTTTCTTAACACCAGTCCTCATTCATTCCGAACAGCTCAAGTTTTCGGGATTTCTGTCTGTGGAAACAGCTAGGACAATTAATGACTCGAGTTACTTGTATGTGATTAGAGAAATCCTGAAACATGCGTTGTTGAGGGGGTGCGTGAGGATTGAACTTAACACTGCTTTAGAGGGATACCAAAAGTGCAGATTATTGGAAGGTTTGGTGCATATATTGGGTCATTATACGTAAGAAATTGTTTTTTTTCCTACTTAAACTTTCTAAAAAAAAAATTAAAAAATTATATATTGTTAATTTTCTGGCCCCTTTTTTCTTTTTTAAAAACTTTTAAACTGGTAAAGCATTTGTTAACATGCAACACCATAGACTAGGATGTCACTCTGATGATAGGAGCACCATAGCACCAGCAGGGGCGGATCCAGACTATTGCTATACCCTGGGCGATTTTAGGGGGGGGGGGGGGGGGGGGGGGCAGCACACTGTCACTGCCGAGCGGACCTGCACAGTGTGCAGCTGTCGGCAGCAAGCCCCCGCTAGGATCCGCCACTGAGCACCAGACCATTCCTTGGGCACACTAGGAGCATATTTTGACAGAATGGGGTACACACATCAACTACAACTGCTCTGACGTAAATCCTATGATGATGACAGAGGTATGAGAACCGCACCAGGTCTAAATATCTACTTGTATAATTACTGCCTCTAAATAAATACATAATAGTATATTCAAGAAATTCAGCCATATTTTGAAGTGTGCACTCAACACATTGTTTAATTTAATCAAAACAAGAAAGAAAAAAAGCGGTGTATCCTGAGGCACTCCAAGGTAGCTATTAAAATATAACTTTAGCTTTATCAAAGCTTTAGAAGTGAAACGTGAGTTGGCGTTTTGCCTTACTATATATTGATACTACTATTCCCTCCCTGAATCGCTCCCCAGTTTACTATCAGGTAGGGCATTTTCACAGAATCCCAGCGATATCAGGGGGAGGAACCCATGCTCTCTCCTAACATTATCTTTAAGCTCTCATTTTAATCGTTTAGGAACAATAGTATTTAGTTACTCCAATCTTTATATAGAGATTTGTGACTTTGTGATAGATACAGGATTGTATCCTTCAAGTATCGCTGTGCCAATATGTAGAATCCAAGCTCTCTGCTATCTTCCTTACCTAACTTTGATTTTCACAAGGATATATAACTATACAGTTCACCAATCCTTTTCGATATCAGAGGTATTGTGATATATTCAGGATCACATTTTTCAGTCATTACTATGCAGTATGAGCAGAGGGATCATCATTAGAATTTGGTGTAGGTATACCTCTATATTTAATATAGTGAGGCTATGCAACAGAGTTTGCATTTTTAGATCACAGCTCACATTTATTTTCACCTTTAGTTAATTTTTAATATTTCGCTCTAAATTCCCATTTTTAATACTTTTCAATAAAAATTATATTTTAATAGCTACCTCGGAGTGCCTCAGGATACACATCTCATTTCTTTCTTGTTTTGAGTAAATCCTATATTGTTGTCAGAGGAAGGGTTAAATATATAAGGAAGTAAAAGATTTTTAAATCAATTTTGTGGGCCTCAGTTTCCTAAAAAGTAAAATTCTAGTCATTAATCAATTCAACGTAGGTTAAAATTTGTCAAAGCCTACACATCATCATGAAAACGTAAAACAGGTAAGCAGATGTAAGATTCATTGTTAGTCTAATAGCTGATTTACCGTTGGTATGCAGAGCTTGCTGAAGGGGTTTCCATCTAGTAGATATGAGCCATTGAAGGTCACATACTCATCATAGTACTGTGGTGCCTGAGGAATGACACTACACAGCATCTTACGCCTCTCCTCTACCTTCCTTCTTATGTGGAGATACTCAAAATAAGGATTTGCTCTCTCGGACTGATATGGTTGAATGTCATCCAGTTTCAAAGAATCTACAACTGCTGCTAGTGACTGCTGAGTTTTCTCCTTTGCTTGCTGAATTGATGGATTTGCTAAACCTGGCTGTGGCACACGAGGCATTTTTCTTTTACGTGGATGATGAACTTGTACATCATCCTCTTCAGTTAGTCGTATCCTCCCTCTTAACGATATAGATGATTCAACAGAATCCTTTTCTGAAGTTTGTGAATAGGTTGCCTGTATCTGTTTATTCTGATTGGCTAACATGTTGGCTCGGTTTCTAGTAATTCGTTGTGGAATTTCTTGAGGTTCTGTTTTCTCCTCTGCATTTTCCTCAAATTCCATCTTAATGGACTGACTAAATTTCTGTATCTCTTCTTGAACGGAAGAGACATGATTCTCGGATGCAAAGTGTACCTCCTCAGGTTTATGCAACAAAGTGTCCCTTGTGTGCATGGACCGACTTATTTGAAGATGTGAATTCTCCTTATGTGTTTCCCCAGTTTGATAAGCTTCTTCCAAATCAAAGTCACTCTTACTGTTGCCCAATGAAGGGGACACATTTTCAGTAGTGGTTTTGCCTTCTTTAGGTGTAGATTGGCCATCATCTGTTTTATCTGTCAGAATACTTTCCTTTGTCCGCGCATTACTTTGTGAGCATTCCCTCAAGAGGTCACTGCTTCCCTGTAAATCATCTGTGTTTTGTACTCTTTCCACAGCACAGTCTGAAAGTACAATTTTTATCCTTTCAACAGGATGAGGATTTTCTAACGGTGGTACAGAAGGCACCGTGGTCTTCTCTGCTTGGGAAGGTTTGGGATCTGTTTCTTTCACGTTGTTTAGTTTGACACTATTGGAGTTGGCACTCGTTGGATTCTGCTCTTCCCCTAAATTGCTGTGCATTTCTTTAAAATTGCAGAGCAGTACAGTGTTTGGGGAACACGGTGTTTCCGAAGCTGCCTTATTTATAGCAGCAGTACATGACGTTGGAGAAGGCAAAATACAGATTTCATGTGAGCCTGTCTTTAGGCTTTCCTGCCTAGAAGAAAGCAGATCCTGAGATACTTCGTTATCAGCATCAGTGGAAATGGTATTCTCTGGTTCAGAACAAACTAATTTAACAGGCTTCAATTCCAAAGTCGAAGGCATTACTAATTGACAGTCAGGTTGGTCTGTGCCACTTTGAAGAGGAGTTCCTGCAGAAGTAGATTGTGTTTCTTGGTTTAACACATTTGAATCTACAGTAGGCTTACTAAAAGGTAAAGATTTTTTGCTGCTAGCATGACAATTAGAGACAGTACTGCAAAAATCTCTATCTGAAGGGGACAATACTTCTGGTTTTGGAGATATACAGCAGTTTGGCATTGGTGGGACAGCTGATGATAATTCTTGTAAAGTGCTTTCAGATACAGAGGTGGACTTTATTCTCGATTCTACAGCTGGTCTGTATTCACCATCATCTACAGAGATTGACCTAAGATAATTTGGGAGAAGTCTATTTATCAGAGGTGGTTTAACACGATCCGGTAGCTCGACAAGACTGTCCAACTCTTGAATAGCCGGTGACTTAGCACTCGGTAAAAATGGTGACTGCGAGAAAGACATTTGAGAGTCTGAACCTTCAAGTGCAAAGTCTGAATCATATTCAGTTGTAGGCCTTGGAGTAGTCACAGAAGCATGGCAAGAGTCCTCAGAGCTGGCAACTGAAATCATTGATATTGATCGAGAACTTAGACCAGTTTTTTCACTCTCTGACCGAGGAGATCTTGCCAAGTTATTGTTCTCTAAAATTAAAAGGGTCTTTCCAACATGTGTCAAATTTTTTCCATCAACTGATTGTGATCTGCAGCTTGTGGCATCCTTTAACAACTTTTCTTTTGTATAGACATCAGACATCTCCGAACTTTTGGATCTCATCAACTCTTTGTTTTTAGATGGTGTGAGTGAATGTCTAAGTTTTTCTTTTTCCTTTATTTTACTTAATTCGGCACTGTTCCGATGTCTTAGCCTCTCCTTTTCCTTTTGTTTTATTTTTTCTTTATGCTTTTTGTGCCACTGTTCAATTTCTAGATCTTTGAGACTTAACATTCGTTCAAAACTAGTTTGCATAAGGTCATCGTTAACCAACCTTTTTTCTTTCGGCCGAGTATCTTTTATTAACTGTAACTTGGGTTTACATTTTTCTGGTTCAGTCTCTTTTGATTTTACTTTCAATATATTGGTTTGCGTTTTGTCTTTATGTTTGTCTCGTTCTTTGTATCGATCAATGTCCTTTTCTTTGTCTTTCCTGTCTTTTTCTTTGTAGTCTGTAATCTTCTGTTGCTCCTCTCTGGTTTTTTCCTTTACTATTGACAGTCGTTCATGCAGTATTTTGTTGTTGTCTGTGTTGCTCTGTTTTCGGTCTTCCTGACTGTGCTTCATACTTGTCCCAGCAATAAAGTCTCCTTCTTTAGTTTTTTCCTTCTTTCGATATTCACGCTCCCTGCGTTTTGCCTTGTCCATTTTGGTTATTTCCAGATCCTTATCAGATAGTTTGATCTTTTTATCTGAGCAAACTTTCTGCTCACTGAGATGTTTATCTTTCTCATTTCTATCAAGCTTTTTCTCAAGCTTGTCTTTTGACTTTTCTTTGCTGGCTGATGCATTCCTGACTTTGTCATTTTCTTTTTGTACAGGTTGCAAATGTGTTTTACACTTTTCAGTAATCTCATTTATTTCAGTTTTTTCTCTTTCTGATTTGTGATCTTTTGCTTTTTTCTCTTTCTCTATACTTTTTTTATCCAGTTTATCTATATCCTTTTCTTTCAACGCCAATCTTTTGTCAGTCTTTTCTCTGACTTCTTTAACATTTTTTTCTGCATCAACTTCTCTTTCCAAGCTTGACGATTCTTCTTTAATAAGTGCATTAGATGAGAAAACAACTTCTTTCTCTGAAAAAAAAATATTACAATCTCTCTCTTTTTTTACAATCTCCTCATGTTCATTTTTAGAACTTTCTTTGTGGTCATGATTTTCTCTTGCTTTGTCCTCTTTTGCTGGTGTTTTTTCCAGCTTGCCTTTTTTATCTATGGTTGTGTTTTTTGATTCCATGCTTAAAAATTCTTCATCATTTTCATCACTTTTGAAAAAGTTTTCTTTCCAGAATTCTCTGTCAAACTCAATATTTATTTGTGTATTTTTACTGTTCTCTTTATGTTTATTTTTCTCCTTCTCCACATCTGGTTCTTTTTTAAGCTTGTCCTTTTCCCTCTCTTTATGTTTCATTTTGTGCTTTTTAACGACTTTTCCCTCCTTGTCTGATTTTTTTGCAGTGCATTCAGATGTCTCAAATGATGGGCTCTTACAGTCTTCTTTGCACTTTGAGACAGTCCTCTCTCCATGCTCAATAAAAAAGTCTTTTAGATGCTTACTTTTTTCTTTGTATTTGGAAAATGTGGAGCTTGAACTTTCTAGTGCATACTCCGAGTCAGGACTCTGATCATACCGAAATAACTCTGCTTGTAATGCGGACTCTGATCCTCCAGGTGGCGAAACACACAGTTTAGTGTTTTCTTGTTTCAGTGGTGTTGATTGCTTATCAACAAACGTGTATGTGTGTTTGGGAGATTTGCCAGGAGTGATCTGAAATAAATGTAATGACCCTTCATCCTTCGTGCACAAAGATTTCCTAAACATGTCCTCATCTCTGGTTTTCTCCAATGAATCTAAGCTCACTATGTTTACTACTTTCACATTTTCTTTCTTATCTTTTTCTGGCTTCAATTCTTTGTTCTCCTTATTTTTACTTTGGTTCTTCAGTTTCCTTTTGACTTTACCCTTCTCCTTCTGTTCATGTAAAACATTGAATTCTTTTTTAAGTCTGATATCAGAATTTAGGCTTTCCGTCATCAGCCCCCCTTTCTCAGCTGGCAAATCGTCATCTGAACTATCAGAACTTGTGAATAAGAGTCGTGATGGTTTTGATTTTCTGTTTTTATACAATTTTGGAAAATCGATCTTTTCCTTTTTTACGAAGTAGTTCTCATTCCCTTCAGTGTTCTCCTTTTTAACGTCATTCCGGAGCATATGCTTGTCTTTCAGCATTTTACCGATCTCTGTATCATCGTCGTCCTCCTCATCTTTAAATTCATATTCATCAAGCCCTGAAGTGCAAGGAGTCCCTTTAATGGCAACGTGTTTGTTTTCACTGATGAGAGACTCCTTGTCGCCCTCTGAATCTAAGTTTTCATCCACACTGGACAGGTTGGTGAACTGTGGCTCTTCAGAGTCTACAAAATAAAACATCAAAGTCGTTGTGAGGACAACAAATGAATATCATAACACAAAATGTATGCGTGTATATATTTATATTTATATATATATATATATATATATATATCTATATCATCTAATATATAAATGCTTAATGGCGTCTGTGTGTGAAAAAAAAAGCAAACCAAGTTGCAGCGCCACCTGCTGGGCAGAGTTATACATTGACCTACTAAATTCTTAGTGTGTGTGGGGAAAAAAAATTCAAAAAGGGCTGAAATTTGGTAGGGCTCAAACTCATTTTCGTGAGGTAATTTTACCTCATGAACACACATGTGTAGAGGCGTGCGTTAGTGTGTGTGTGTGTGTGGAAAAAACAATTTTCTCAGAAAGGGCTCATCCAATTGACCTGAAATTTGGTATACTGACATTATTTGACACAAAAATTAGAATAGTCAAGTCAGTTAACTTCCATCATCCCCCCTTCCCCCCGTGGGAGGGGTAGTAAAGGCTAAATTTACGAGTTGAGGGGTCAAACTCATTTTCGTGAGGTAATTTTACCTCATGAACACACATTAAAAAGGGCGCTTGCGTCGGGAAGTAACGATCTTCCCCTGAGGAGGCCTGGGCTAGGCCCAAATGCATGACAAGACCCTTTTTAAGACCTTAAGTATCTTGATTTGACTAGAATGCATGAGTATCATGCACGGGTTAACTTGTATAATATAAATGTCTAGTGGCGTGTGTTAGTCTGTCTGTGTGTGGAAAAAATAAAACCAAGCTGCAGCGTCACCTGCTGGGCGGAGTTATACACTGACCTACTAAATTCTTAGTGTGTGGAAAAAAAATTTCAGAAAGGGCTGAAATTTGGTATACTAAGATGTTTTTAATTTCTTAACTTAATTTGTTAATTGTTAAAAGTGTTTAAAGATTTTTTAAAAAAATAAATATATATTTCTTGAAGGAGAAGTGACAGTTGGGAGTGGTTGGTGGTTGCCGGGGGTGACAGTTGGGAGTGGTTGGTGGTTGCCGGGGGTGACAGTGGGGAGTGGTTGGTGGTTGAGGCCTGGGCTATGGCCCAAATGCATGACAAGAACCTTTTTAACACCTTAAGTAGCTTGATTCGACTAGAATGCATGAGTATCATGCACGGGTTAACTTGTGTGTGTATATATATATTAAAACAAATCATTAAAGATTGCACTCAAACTCAAAATATTACCAACATGACACAACTGAATTAATACAAAACAAAATGGACCTTTTTTGCATGGCATAACATTTCATGAGGTCTTATACACACTTAGGAAACAAAATAAACAATAAAAAGGACAATTCATCCAGAAACAATATACATTTTGAGTAAAAACAGTATTCCAAAATACCTGCAAAACTATCATCATCATCATCATCAGAAATGGGAATCTCACTCTTCAGCAGCTGTTCTAGTTCTTCTGTCTCAGCCATATCAATAGGGCGAGTACCATGTTTGTTGGCCTGGAAAGCATTGCCACCGTGTCGGAGGAGCAGCTTCACAATCTGCATTGTTAAAAAATAAGAGAAGATTAAGTATGTGTCCAAAAGAACATAAATCATTAGTTTATCTAGCGTTAACATGTATTTCAAGGGGAGATTTTAGATGCCTGGAACTCTCCACAGCCTAAACACTGGTTTGAATGCTTTAGGGAATAAAATAAATACAATGAAGAACTTCTATCCATGATTGGCTTAATGATAATGTAAATACTCACAAAGTGTGAAACAAGTTTCCCCTTGGTTGCCCCGTGGTACCCAGTAAGCTGGATCTGCCCCCTTCTTGATGATATCGATACAGCATCAACTGGCTCTAAGTGCGGTTGGATAAATAAGATGTTGTCCCTTCCTAAAGGTAAACCACTCTAGAGCCGGTAACTGAAAGCTTCACTGTCAGATTTCAAACTATTTATGTGGGAACAACCACCAACAAGATTCCTGCATGCATGTATTGAAATCTAATCAGCCAATGCCATTACATCACATTGTGCGTAAAAAGTCATTATTAGTCGATCACTACATCGCTGGCTGGCTGTTAACTGGCCAGAAGGAGTGCAAAAACGTGTGCATAATTTGCCACTTTTAATGGCGATACAACAGGCTACTGTGTTACCAGAAATCCATTTATGCCCTTTCATTTAGCAGTGTGATAAATACAGACAGGATACGGGAATACTTACATCTCTGTGCCCACTGCTGGCTGCATCATGGAGGGGGGTATCATCCTCCAGTCCCTGGGTATTTACATCTGCTCCAGCTGCGATCAAAACTTTTGCAACATCATAATATCCCATATTACAAGCTTCATGTAGAGGTGTCCAACCTGAAACAAGTTGTTTTATACACTGGCTTAGTTGCTGTAATGGTCATTAAGCAATGATTTGAAACCTCACATTAATGTCATGCCATGTCTACGGTGGAAAAGTGGGCCAAATGGACATACTTCTAAACGTATGAATCTTAGATAGTATTTGGTACTTTACAGTCGGCAAGTTTTACTTTGTTGCAATAAAAGAGTACATTAAATATAATTATGGATTTGGTAACTTTTATACTAGAAAACGTTTTTGTTTGTTTAAAAGGAACAATTTTATTAAAAAGGTGATCCCTTCCCAGCTAAAAGCATCATGGTACTGGTACATATATCTGCTTTAACTCAACTGTCAATCAGACCAAACATTTGGTACTCAAGCAGGAAAGCAGTAACTAGCATTATTGGTTACAACACACCTGCTGGGAAGTGCATGTGTTATAAACACCAAGGCCCTTACTCCTTGCTCGTGTACACTTGGTAAAAAACCCGATAATGAATATTATGGTTATCTGTTTCTGACTAGTTTTTTTCTACCCATCTTTTTACTCTTGTTTCTTTCACAGCATCATACATGTGTTTTCAAATATCCCCCCCCCCCCAGAAAATAATAAGCAAACAGCTGATGGAAAGCCCCAGTCTTATCACAATTCTCATAAATGCTATTAAAACTAACCTGCGGGCAGCATGCACTTACATTCAACAGATTTACACTATATAAACGATGTGACCAATTATTCTATAGTCTCCATGAAAATGGAAACCAGAGTGATACACTTGACACACACCGTAAATCTTACACGGAGTCCTACCCATAATATCCAGAAGTGACAGTAGTAACACCCCTATTATTACCTGCAAAGTCTTTAACATTGACATTTGCACCTAGACGAATAAGCTCTTTCACTTGACTTATGTCTCCTCGTATAGCTGCCATGTGCAATGGGGTTTCTCCACGCTCATTTCTTTTATTAACTTTGTCCTTCTGTCTTGTGGAGGATGATGGGGTTTTCTTCTGAGTTGGTGTTGCTTGTGAAGGGTGATTTGGGGTAGAATCTATGAATAAAAACAGTCAGATATTGAGGAAAATCAAACCAAAGACAACACAAATGATATAAAAGAGAAAACACCTTTGCTCAAAGTCTGCATTGTTTTTAGGACACATTTTAACCATATTACGAAGATTCCTCAAAATATCGTTTGTACTTGTAATTAACGGCTGGAATATTTTAATGTAGGAAATACCCACTAACCAAAAGCATCAACAAGACCTACAAATAACTGCTGAAAAGTGAACTAGAACGATCTCCTTGTTTGTCCAAACATTTTCCTACTGTACAAACCAGCCACACAAAAACAGCTACTGTAACTGCATTATGGTAAACATCTTTGTTGACGAGTATAGCTGCAAAAACAAGTTTTCTTACTAATATTAGGTGCTTTATTGCTTTGTGACTTTAGCTTAAGTAACAGTAAGTGTTTAAGTCCAAATGTCTGCAGACGTGTGAGAATGGTTTTAAATGTACATGATAGGTGCTTAAGCAAAACAGCATCCATGTGACCATTTTAACAGATGGAGAGTCATATTTGATGTATCATAGACCAAACCAGATCAAGAACAAGACAGAATGTGTCTGCTGTCTCCAAGCTATAGTTCCAGCTATTATTATTACCAGTTACCTGGGCTGTTGTCTCTGGCAGTCATCTGCATGAGGAGAGCCATCTGTTTGCGCTCAGATAATGGATAACCAAAGAGGATGTTAACAGGAGTAGATTTCTTGCTTCCAGTCTCTCTCTTCACTTTCTTTTTCTCTGGCCCTTCTTTCTCTGAAAATAGCAATGAGGGATCAGTTATAAAGTTTCTTCTGTAGCTATAACTGCAGTCTAGCGAATATCAACACATTCACTTATTTCATGTTTCTTTGCAAGACTGTTGAACACAATAACACAAGTGCAAAAACACTGAAGACCCTCCTCTTTAAATAAATTAAACCCACAAAAGCACCAGTCATCTGTATGTAAATCAGCTGTTATTTTTTTTTTTTTATATAGATTAGAAGAAATTATGTTTTTTCTTGTCTCTTGGATGTATGTGTAATCCTAAATTATGCCCATGAACAGAGCTGGATTAACAATAGGGCTAAAAGGGCTACAGCCCAGGGGCCTTGGGCAGCTGGGGAGCCCGCCGGCATTCATCAGGTCGGGGGCGTCCCTGCCCCTGGATCTAACTCTCATCTGTTCAAGGAGAATGGCAGGCAGCTAACAGCAAATGTTATGCTGTTAGCTGCCTGCTGTCACTGTAGTACTTACACGGCACACAGTAATTTTCTTACTGAGGAGATTACAGCGTGCCGCGGAAGCACTACATGGAGTGGAGCAACGGAAGGAGGTAAGCTCACGGGGGAGGCCTCACGGTACCCTTAGCCCAGAGGCTCCCCCTTCCCTTAATCCAGCTCTGCCCATGAAACTGCAATTCCCACAGTCCAACTAGGCAGACTGAGTGCTACTGTTGTGACTTTCTGCTCAGTATGGTAGAACGAGATCTGTCAAACTGTAGACGTGAGGGCCAGTGTAGATCAAGCAATTTGTCAAATGTCGGCGATGGTGTCATACTGAGGTTTCAGGGGTCATTGCAGACAGGAATAATGCTGCCCCAGTGATGTATATTAGTAAGCAGTTCTCTAATTTTTTGAGTTGTGAACGTAGATACAATTTTTAACACTGTAAACACTGTACGCCGTTTAAACAATTTTTGCAACACCAATTGTTCCGGTTTTTGACAGGCATAACGTCGGCTCAAAAGATTGTGATTCCGTACACACAAGCGACATATGGACTCCCTGCAGCGATACGAACAAATTTAAATAAAGGCCTGAACATCACCAGCAAAAAACTGGGACAGGTAGATACATCTTAATTTTACATACACACGCCAAAAAGAGAGTCGCTGTTTTAGGAACCATCGGCAGTTGGATGAGGAATTGGGCATTAAATCATACACACAGCAGGATCCAAAGGCAGTTGAAATGAGATTTTAAAACAGGACAAGCAATCAAATGAAACGTCAATCGGTACTTTGGAACGACTCTCGTTCATCGTGTAAGTATACACATTAATACAATATCTTGCCGAACAGTTGTTTATCGGGTGATTGGCCCAATAGTTGGCTGAAAAACCTGTAGTGTGTACCTAGCCTAAAGTATGACTTGATATCTTTATCAGATAGTTACATACATGTACCATATTTATTGTACCTCCTACAAACCATTATATAAAACATATATAGCAATTCATTGTAATCTTCATGACCACTAGTTACCATATTAAAACTTGTGATTAAATGTTTTGTTTGCTAAAATTATAAACATAAAAAACCCACAATAGCAAATATACTTGGCAAAGGCGACCAAGTGATTGCCTTATCAGTGAATGGAAAAAAAAAACAAACTAAAAAAACAAAAAAATACCTGTAACGTAAAGTTTATAAATATTTGCTAGTCCACTTATAGTAATAGGGTCATGTTACAGTAAAATCTGTTAGTTATCGTTTTATGGGTTGAAGGAACACCAACTTTATTTTTTGTCTTTCAATGAACTGAAGCAGCAATCTCACAGGTTATTTTACCCTATAAGTACCTTTAGTTAAGTACATTTTAAAGCGCACACATTTTTCGCCTACATCCTCCTACAAATCATTTTATCCTTTACAAAGTCAATCTGGAGGGAAAACAAGTATGGCTGCGAGGCACAGACTCTCAGCATGTCATGTGATGGCAGAGGAGAGAAAAGGGGGCGGGGGTCAGCAGTGCGAACAGAGTTCATGTGACTGTGGTTGCCATGGTAGTAACAGAACACTGGAAAATCACTAATAGCAGTCTGAAGAAACAAAGAATAAAAAGGAAATTACCAAGCTTACCATGTATTTAATAGCTTTCTACAGTGCTAAAAAAATAAAACAAATCACATTTTCATTTCCTTAAGCAATTGTTGCTTTAAGTTTTGCACAGGCCAATGTGTGAATATTTCAGATGAAAATAATGTATATTGTTTTTCTCCAACTCTAGCCAACAATCATAACATATTTCAGGACTTTCCCTGTTCTACTGCGTTCGCAAACCTTATCTACCTGCAGTAACTTGATTGAATGAGAAGAAAGGAGGTTGAGGGAAAATAAAGTTTTAAATATACAAGGAAAAAAAATCATCTAGTCTAAGGAAACACTGCCTTACTACAATGTTACATAAGGTATGAGAAGTTGTGTTATAGGAAAATACAATCATTTTTCATAACTCCATTAATATTTTTTTCTCTTTATTAAAATGGGATTACACTGACTAATGGGAATATCAACAGGAAACAAACAGTGCTAAGCAACACGGAACCAACAGAAAAAGGGTGTTAAGGGGAGAGATTGAGTGCAAAAATGGTGAAGGGTACAGGCATATAGCGCCCAACACAGACAATACTTCAGTCAATACTTTCCTGGGCGCACTCACATTCAATTAGATGTATAATTTATTGAGATATGTAAGCTTCCATCATATTTATAGTGCACTCTCACTCTCGCCACTATATGACGTTTATTTTCTTGTCAAAGTGTTTGTTCCTATGTTTTCACACTAGTATGATAGAAATCCAGTCATTAGGCAGACATCTATTCTCTGACCAGGCCTGTACAATAATATTGCACTGAACTACAAATAGCAAGTACGCAGTATCCATTCCACACCAGAAATATATATTCTTAATTCCAGTCATTCAACTGTCTGGGAGGACTATTATGTACCAATTTCCACTTTATATGAATATGCTTTGCATTAGTATTCAAAAATGGAGACTTTCCGATTACAACTAAACTTTGACTCTCATTTAGTAATAAAAACAAATATTAGGAGCAGGAGAGACCGTTGAGGATTCCTGTTGGCTACCTACTGTTTATAAAACACACAGTTTTTTACAGAAATGTCTTTATCCAACCACAGACTGTATTATCACATTTACTTTGCTGTACATAACACAAAGAAAAAAAGGAGATTAGCGTCTCTAATAAAATCGGGGTGCAACTCTTAAAATGTAATTTCTTGTTCTTATCACAGCGTGTGTTATAAACATATCATAAACGTGACAATAGATCATCATGCAAACCCACAACATTAGACATATTTTAGTAGGGGAAAATGCATACTTTTTGTGTTTGTATTAGATAGGCTTAAATTTAGCCTACCTAATACAGTGTTCTCCCCAGCTCATTTCACGGGTGCTCCACCCGGCTGTTTTTACCACACAGGTCTTGGAGCCCATCACAGTCCTATTAGAACAGGCACTATGTGAGAACTACAGCCAGCAGTGTGCGTTAGACCACTAGTCTGACCAGTCCAGGCAGGTGTGGGCAATACCCTAACATGTTTCAATTTTATTGCAAAGTATTACAACCGGCCCCACTTTGCTGCTTCTTAATGCCACCCGTCTGTGGCAGTGCACTTCACAAAACTGCACTTTATGGGAGGGTGGCCAAAAAAACAAAAATCTTAAATAAAATCTAACCTACAGTTTGCCAGAAAGCATGTAGGTCTGAACCACATACTAATGGGGCGAGATTAGATTAAACTGTTTAATCCCAATGCTACTATGTTTGGCACAAGCCTAACTGTACATAATCCAGAGAACCATCTCTATACCATTTGATGACAAGTTCATCATGATATGGATGCATTGTTGCATCCCATATCATTCCCAGGAATAAATACATTTTGATTACAGGATAACCCCAACCCCCCCCTCCCTCCCCCCCCCAAAAAAACCCAACACCCAATAAAAAAAAACGTGTGTAATTTTATTAATATCCATTTTACAAGCTTAAACTTCTCTCTCTAATTTCTGCTTTATTTAATTGTTTTCCATCCAGCCAGATCATCTCCCACTAATGTTGCATTATTAATAACTGTGACGAAACGAGTGTGATAATACTGTAACCATCCTGTTCTCGTTTCTCACATAATGTGGATTATAGAAAGTACTTTTTATAGCCCTTGCTTTTGTTCCTCAGCTCACCAGACTACAACTGCATTGTCTAATTACATGTGGCTAAGGGGACATTGTAGGTCAGCGTAAATATGTATATTGTGCATTGTATATTGATGACGTGGCAGTGAGATTGTTATTCATTGTCTTTAAAGTGAAGCCAGGGGGTTATGGGTAGGGATCAGGTTGAAAGATACTGGCGGGGCTAAACTAATTAGTGTCCATTGTTCTCAGAAGACTATTCCAGACTGAACATCTAGCAGGGGAGGTTCTGTGGAAGGACAGCTCAACTTCACTGCCCTTTCCAACCCCCCCTAGTCCAGCTCTGACCAATGGTTAAGAAAAAAAATAGACCTAGGGGTTTGCCTAGGGAGGGAAAAACACTGAAAGTTTGACCCTAGATATAAGGAGCCACTCCAGGGGGGAAGGGGGGAGTTTATTCATTGAAGGTGCAAGATCTGGTTTTGAGTTGTCGTTCTCTACTAGAGTCTATATATGCAGCTGAATGAGATCCATGGGTTGTCAAGTCTGTACAGCCAGGTGACTGTAGCTCCTTAAACTAGTGGCGTAAGCGACAGATGATGTGGTAAACCTGCCTGGCATTTATTTACTGTGTGTACATAATAATCTAGTGTTTTATTACAATAAATGTACTGTTGTACTTTTCTAATTGTATTTGCCAGAGTAAATCCTAGAAGGTACTGTGTAGACTTCCCTGGCATAGGAAGGCACCCGTGGGTGGCCATCCAGCATGAAGTGGGTAGCATTGGGCTAGATAAACCCCGTACGTTCACAGTAACATTGAAGAAGAATTTTACTATTGAGATTACAAGGATTGAATTACCATCACTTAACATCTAACAACTATGTACTCATCTGGCATGGACAAACTAAAACATCTTTACCTAAGGAAAACCCTCACCCTATGCTTTTACAATTCATACCCCCAGTTGTAAATAAGAGGATTAATAAATTTGTACCGCATTTTATTCCATCATGTGAGTAAAATACAGTACTCATTTATCACAACAGACCTGGGCAAGAGGCCCGTTGGTATTACTCACAGCTGAATCTGAGTAGGTTCAGACCGGAACACAGTTAACACTTTCTGCTGCTGAAGGTTGTTATGATTAACCTGTTAAGATGGTGTTATTGTGGGGCAATATAATTTAGTGCTGTTGTTTTGGAGATATTAATTTATTGTGGGGCTGTTTGGGGAGAATGAGGTCTATTTATTAAATGTGAATGCGTTACTTAATGGCTGTGATGGTTGCAGACATAAATGCTATGAATTTATTGCCGGGGGAAGGGGGGGGGGGGGGTCTGCTGTAATTTGGGTGGGAGGTAGATATTAATTTAAGGGTGGACTATGGGTCGGAGCAATTTAATTGCGGTTGTTTTTAATTTGTGGGGTGATGATGGGGCTATTTAATTTAATAATGGGTCCTATTCATTTAATGCTGGGTTTGTTTAGGGCTATTAATTGAATGTCCGGCTGATATTGGAGAGGAGGGCTATTTATTCAATGTGAATAGGAATTGTTTAATGCTGGGGATAGTTGTAGGGAATTGTTATATTTATTAAATGTAAATGCTATTAATTTAGTACTGGGGCTGTTTGGAGGGAAGGAAATCGCTTTGTTCATCAAATGTGAATACTATTATTTTAATGTTAGGGCTGGACGGAGGCCTAATTATAAAACGTGGGTGTTGTATTGATTACTACTACTTCAGGACAGTGACCATGTGTGTGCATTTGCATACTTGTGTCTTTTCCTCCTTTCCATTTAGCGATATATATCGAAAGTGCACCTAATACTTTAGGCTTTGACACCTATTCAAATATTAATACATTGTTAGAATCATATACATATAGGCATTCTTATCAAAAAGCTGTTTTATATTATCATCACCATTTATTTATATTTATAGATATATTAGGAATACAACAAATGATTCAATCACACAAAATAAACGCGAAGAGTTAAAATGTATTTGATAAATTGAGCTTTAATAGAAAATGACAGTTTCTTCACATGTCCCATTGTGGTGCACTTCTGGCTTTTAACAGACTGTGCCCTAAGTGTGATCTTTCTACAGACAAAACAGACCTCACCACTACCAAGAGTTGCCTGAAAGCTGATTAAGTATGTTCCAAATGGAAACACATGCTGGATAATAAATGCACAATCAATTTTACCTGCATATGTGCTGTAAGAAGGAGTTAATCGCTCGCCCCAGTTTTCACTTGTGTGTCCTGCTTCAGAATCTACAGGATTAAAAGGCACAGGAAAGAAAGGAAGAAGGAAACAAGTAAAGAAGAGGACAGTTTGATAGTACAAGTAGAAAAGAGTAGGACGCAACCTTGTCTGGAAATATGTATTAATTCATTTTGAGCAATTTGAGAACTATGGAAGCGCAAATAGCTATCCTGATGTAACGGATTAAAAGAGTTATAAAAAGGGTCAGTACGATGAACTCAAATAAAAATAAAAACAGTATTTAGAACATTAAAATAAAAGTGCTACATTATATCAGTAATGAAATATATAAATTAGCCACATAATAAAAAATGATCTTTATACTAAAAACAAACACACTTACACCAAAATAAATAATATAAAAAAAAATATATATATTTAATAGATGTTTTAAATATGAAACGATCCAAGCTCAATCTGATCCTAAAAGGTCAATGATGTACGAGGAGTCAATTGCGGTAGGATAATGAGCAGGGCACTATATTGTCAGCCCCATCAATAGAGTAACATGTAGTAATTACGTGCGTGTATGCAAACATAGTTGTAAATGCTAACAGTTATAGCTCTATCTGTGATTGCTTATATATCATGTATGTACATTCTTTTAGTATAAAGATCAATCTTTATTATTAAGATGTGCCTTTTTTATAGTCGTCTGGTGATATGATTTAGAATAACACGTTTAAATTTCAATGCTCTAAATAAGTGTTATTTTGTTTTTTGTGAAGAGTTCCTCACACTTACTGACTTAATCTGTCAGTCACATCAGGATTGTTATTTCTGTTCCATACTTTTCGAATTTGGCTATATTTTGAGGTTTCCAGTGTCCTCTGTGTGACTATCTATACTACTGGCAAGTATAGACTTATCAATTGATTTTTTGGTATAGAGAATGTTTGTATACATCTTGGTTTATCTTAGCACCTACTCAAGTTCACTGCTTTTATTTATTTTTTGTGCATTATGTAAAATACAGTCCACTTTTGCATACGCAGTCATACCCAAAGTGATCACAAGGACTTCATGTAATGCTGCATTTTACTTACACTTGTTTAAGTTTTTGGCTATTAACTAGATATTTCCACAAATTAGTGTTTCAATGGCTAAACCGTTCACAACCATGCTGACGCAGGGTCCTAGAGACCATATTTCTGGTAGGATGGGGATGGAGGAACTGGTGTACATCAAACAAATGCAGTCAAATGTGAAATACTTTGAATAAAAGCAAAAGGCACAGACATCACCTAGCGAGAAGTACTTTGTTCACCATCAGGCCATAAAATCAGGATAGCATAATTTACAGAGTACACTGTGCAATCCCTGAGCTGTTCAACTATAGATTTCAGCAATCCTCAATAATGTGGATAAGGATTGAGTTAGTAGTACTAAAATAATAAAATGGCAGCTGCACATTTAAAAAAAAAAATAGTTCTAGGTTTTGGCTGCAAACATTTGACATACTTTGTGGTTGTCATTACTGCCTCACATTATATATATTTTTACATGCATAAAGCAATATCTGTTTGTACTTAAACTCCTAGTTGCAATCATCAGGCAAGTTTACTTGAAATAAATGGTCCACCTTGTGATAACACTGATAAACACAAATCCTACCAAGCATAACTTTTGGGGTCATCCAATGAGATCGCCAGCCAGTGCCAGATTTCAGCAGCAGAAGCACAAACAGAGAACATTAGCAGCTGGAGCTTGCAATGGCGAGAACTTCACAATGAATGTGGCCCCTGATTGGGCAAGAGCCATTGTCATTCTAATCAGGTGCAGTATTTAATACACGGATGACAATCTTTGCTGCTTGAATAATCAGGACAGGCTACACGCTTCCGGTAAAGACTGGTCTGTGTAATAGTGTGACGTAAAGTAACACACTGTGGAGTTGGTTCGTGATAATGTATATAGAAAGGGTTGCCCCAGAATTTTTATTTTTAAAAATAAATAGTACACAAATATGAACATCATGGACACTCCTACAGAGAAAGCACAATGCTACACCCTTTGTAGAAGCAGAGTTGGCCTGGAGAAACGATTTTGTAAATCAGAAAGCTACACATATCCAAACAAAAATAAAAAATCAAAGTACAAAGATTGTTTTTTGCCATTCCTTGCACTGCTACACTCCTGTGGTTATAGTCTAATTCTATTACTAATAAAAGAAATCTTGTGTTTTTCAATCAAGCGAAAATAAAATTTCACTACAGAGTTATCAATAAAAAATAAAATACCATTTTGTCCTAAAACATAATGGGATCTAAGATTTACTATGGTCTCTTGATCAAATTCAGAAATCTCAGGCAAGTGCTCTAGAAGTACTGACAGTTGTGGTGTGTGTTTTTCCCAAATGGTGCAACACTTGGACAGAACATTGATTTTAGTTGATACTGCAGAGCGTCCATTATTTTTATCAGCTGCGCTGGTGTTATGAACGTTGCTGTATGTATGCTATATTTAAACAATCCATTACATTCTTTACACTACACACAATAGCAGTCATTTGACTCCTCCAGCTGTGTAAGAACAAATGTTACAAGAGGATGTGAGATTTCTGTTTGTCTCCACACCTGCACATTACTAAAGATTAGGCCCTTCCTCTAGTCAACCGACATGGTCTAATTTTAGGTAAAAGCACACGATACTTCTTTAGGCCACTTACTTATGATTTCAAAGAAATCATAAAAACTACAAACTCTGGAAGAACACCGCAATTGTAACAATCCAGAAAAATATATAACATCTGTTTCAAAATATGAGAGCATGACTTACATTCATACCATCGCTTAACTTTGTACACCAACCTATTTTATGTAGGACGTAAAACCTGACAAATGTTTTACTCCCAAACGTCTTAAAAGGTTTGCCAAATATGACTTATATATGTAACTATTGTTTTTTTTTTTACACATATGTATTCTTCACTCACAGTAAAATGTACACTTTGAAGGATGACTTCTGAATCATTTTCAACTCAATCTGTGTTTAGTATCAATAACTACAGACAACACCGCCAACTACACAAAACCGATATAACCCATTTCACCATATATGCCGTCCTACTTTTATTTTTTAATTAAGCCTTATAAACCCTTTGTACCAAGTGAAAACAGACATGCTGGTAGTTGTGTAAAACATAAAACTATTGCTGTGCATCTTCGTGACAAATTGATTAGCCATACAATTTGAGGAAGAAAAACTATGGGGAAAACACAACAGCTGTTATGTAAGGACATTTACTAAACCTGTTGCTCCAATAGTTGGCTGTCGTATCAATCATGTATGTGATATAGCATCATGTAATATACTACAGGGGGAATTTAATTCTAAGTGTTGTTGTTTAGAACGTAGGGCGCCCATCATTACCGTTACTACGGTAAAAAAATGTGCATTACCTTTAGTACAGTAAAGTCTATGAGCAGCGAGCAAAAATCTAAGTTATCGTACTAACGGTAATAATCACACATATGTGAATATTCAATTCCTCACGTTGTTCTTTAGAACGCAGGGAATTGAATATGCCCATGTGTGTGATGTTAAAGCAAGGATTATTACTGTGCAGGCATGCAACATGTCCGAATACCCACTGTCTTCTGAGTTCAGTAAACAGTATATAGAATAGCCACCCCCTGTTTGGGCCTTCCAACCTACTATCCCGCCTACTTCGTGATACATCTAAGTACCTAAGTGATACAGAGGCAGAATGATAGAGTTGCCAAATTTTCTCATAAGTAACTAGAACTTTATTTGGCTGGTGACAACAAACTTGGGGCTCTTCCAGCAAAACAAATACAAACTTGCTGTATAAATAAACTTACTAGATACAGCAACCCCTGTGGTATAGTCAAAGCATTTTTTTTAATCAGCATTATCCAAGGTATATTATATGAGAAAGTGTAAATCTACCAGCAAGTTCTCTTCCTTATATAATCTTCTGCAGATAAAAGTAGGGAAGAGGGAGGAAGAAGGACACTGGTACAAGTTCCCATTCATGGAGCACTCTGAACACGGAGTCAAGTGAGGAGATTATAATACAATGTGCACACAGTGGTGATAGTACTCTGGGTTACACTTGCTACCCCAGGAGAGATAAGTTCTTATATTTATCTGGTACAAGCATTTAATATTGAATAAGAAGCTGTCAAATAAGTGTACTATGGGTTTTATTAAGCTTGTTAAATACTCCCACAACTTCTCTATTGGTCAAAGGATTACAAGGGCAGATTGTGAAGATGACCAGAGGAGTGCATCAGGGCTGCCATTGCTTTTTAACTATGCATTGGGTAGGTTATCCCGATTGGAAGTATAATCCATCATGACTTGGCATTTGTCATTTATGTCAAAGTCGTCAATTCTTCCTTTCATGGAATTCAATCTCAGGTTTTCCCATAAACGTCCATTAGTCTACTGCAATGTTCCTGAAAAAGGGATGCAACCATCCTAACTGCGCCAAAACATTCCACTCAAATGGGCAGGAAATATAAATCTGGTATTTTAGTACCAACTACCCACAAACCTTTATAACCACTTAATATCATCAAGGCTCTTTATTCTATTACCAGGACCTTAGGAAGCAGGGTAGTTTCCAGTTGTCCTATTTCGGCAGGGCAAAAATTTAAATGATTTGATATAATCCTCTTATTTCAATCTAATATTTCACGTTAGGTTAACGTTTCGGTCCAATCCAGGTACAAGACAAGACGAGTGTTACATAAAACAGTAAGAAGACAGTCCGTTTGTCTTGTTAATGTTTCATGTACCGCTTGTCTTGACAAAGATCCTGGGGTTGAACCGAAACATCGACCTAACACATGAAATATAAGACTGAAATAAAAGCATATGGTTATATGAAAAACTCATGTGTCCTCTCTAATCATTTTTTTAAAAAAAAATAATAATGAAGAAAATCGGATGTCAGACTAATATTTACAGTTCATAAAACAGATAGCCCTATAAGACACAAAGTCACTAAAAAGAGAGTGAAAACAATGAATTATATGGGGTAGTTCAACAATACAAGATCACATAAACAAATGCTTTACCCCTGTCTCCAATCCATAGACAGCTACCTACAACCAATGAACGTGTAACCTTAACAGAAGAAAAAAAAAAAAAAAAAGACAACACTATCATTATAAAATAAGTCATGTCACGGTGCTACCAACATTACCTGTATCGGAGTCTCTTTCCTCCTCTCTAGGTGGGCTGATCGTGAAGGGAAGTTTTCGTTTCATGGAAGACTTCTCTTTCATTTCTTTCCCAACTTCACTCCGACCCAATTTAGGAGTTCGAGCGTATGATGTGATCTTCTCCTTATTCTAGAATAATGGATAATACACAAATACTTATTGACTCACACTTTACTAGCGTACCACAATAAAAAAGAAAATGTTAAAGGTTGTGTGTCCACATAAACGTGTTCCAGGGTGCTCCGGTTTCCTCCCACACTCAAAAAAAAACCAAAACATACTAGTAGGTTAATTGGCTGCTAACAAAAATTGACCCTAGTCTCTCTCTCTCCCTCTCCGTTTGTATATGTTAGGAAATTTAGACTGTAAGCTCCAATGGGGCAGGGACTGATGTGAGCGAGTTCTCTGTACAGCGCTGTGGAAACAGTGGCGCTATATAAATAAATGGGGATGATGATTATCTCACACTTTCACATGTCACAGTTTCATATTTAGAATAAGGACTACTATGTGGGTCACTGTGTGAATAAATTTGTAGCTGGATACTTTTCATACGCATTCCACACTGCCCAAAACATTCACCATTATAATTAATAGTAAGTAGATGGCTGGTAGTAGAGTAAAACAACCAAGCAGTAGTAATTTTTCTGCTGCCCAAAATAGCACAGACTTGTGTTTGGTAAAGCCCAACTTTATAAGTTAGTTGTATAATTAATGTTTCAATTGAAGTTCGGAATGTATTCCAATCAAGCTAGGGGTGACAAACATATGGAGAGAGAGTTGGACAGTTGTGTACCAGGGCAGGGTCTGAATTTTCCTTTTGAATCCAACTCTGAAAAAGTGAAATTCCTCTGTAAAACACCCATCGCAGCTTCAGCTTTCTTCCAACAATCCAATTCAACTCAAACAAGCTTAGTAATACAGTGTCTCAGCCAACTTTGTAAAACAAACGAAAGTGCTGTGTTAATGAAAACGTGCTCAAATGTAATTGCTATTTAAATGGTTAATTTAATAATGAAGCAGTACTTATCCATGCAGACTGAAATCATTATCCCATATTTTAAAAAAAGACTTTACAATCTAAAATAAGACAAAATCCCAAAAACACTTTTTTTTTAATAATTTGTATCACTAATCCACCTGAAAAGGACAGTTCCCAACAAAAATAGAACTAAGGCAGATCTACAGCTCTTAACATCTATTAAATTAACATGGTGTATGTACTGTAAATGTATTATGATCCAATAAATTAAATCTAATCGCATGTCTTAAAAATTAAGAGTTAGGAGGGAGGTGTGTCTTCTCTCAACTGAGTAACAAAGCTTCCTACTATGTGCGAGTTACATGCAAAAGCAGTCAGTACTTTCAATGCATGGGAAAAAAATATTGCAAGCTTTGCATAGCAACATGGTTTGCTCAGGTACAAATTTGCTCCTTTTATCTAGGTTTACCTCCAACTCTAAAAGGTGACCTATGTGAGCAATCTGCTGAAAAAAATCTACTATTAATTTTTATAAGAAATGTCCCCAGAATCAATATAGTAGGATCTACTATAGTCCTACCTATACCCCAGCTATATAATTGTACAGGAATTATCTATGAAGGAATGTTTTTGTGATTAATAATTTGCATGCATTACATACAAATTAATTTTTTCTTAATATCACTATTTGGGACAACTTATTTTCTATTGGATTACAAATAAACTTGTTTTCATGTCTTTCTGACATTTAAGTTTTTTTTAACACATTTTTTTTCTTAAAATTTTGTGCTCTGTGGCTGTCTGGCTTCGGGGCTGCCCCCTTTGGACCAATGGGGACAGGCAGCCTGACAGCAACTCCTATGCCGTTAGCTGCCTGTCCGTGCAGCTACGGAGCTCCTAGTCAAGTATTGTGGGATTTCCACATCTCACAAGACTTGACTAAGTATTCTCTGCCCCTGCACTGACAGTCAAGTGGATTTCCTGCAGGCCGCCTGTCATAGAAGAGAAAAATGTTGTAATGAGGTAAGTGAGTGGGTTTGGGAGGTGGGGGGTATAGCTGCAAGGGAGGAGGTGAAGGAAACAGTCACATGGGGAGGGGGTGAGAAACATAGCTGCAGAGGGTGGGGGGGTGGATGCAGGGTGGGAGGTAAGGAAAATTGCTACTGGGGGGGGAGGCAATGGATGCATGGTGGGAGTTAAGGAAAACTGCTACAGGGAAGACAATGGCTGCAGGGGGGTGATAAGGGGAATGGCTGCAGTGTGGGAGGTAATGAAAGTGGTGCAGGGCAGGTTGAGGTAATGAAAGTGGCAGCAGAGGGGGTAATGAAATGGCTGAGGGAGTATTTAAAAAATAGAGCAGCTTTGGGGGGGGCATGATCTATTTATTGTGTGGTGGTTACATGGATGCTCTCTGCGGTCTCAGCAATCACTAGAATACTAAATACTAGCAAGATGGGACTGGTAAAGGTTTGTATTTGATTGACCACAAATGTACAGATATTGCTTATCTATGCATGTACAATGGGGTAGTTTTATCTGGCCATAATGGAGTGTTTTGTTTTAACTAAAGGGTCTAATCATTCAGCGTTTGCCAACATTCTGTATTATAATACAGTTTTTGCATATTCAAAACAGGATCCCATCTTTTCAGAAGCCAGCGAGAAAACAATAAAACTGCAACAACAAGCAAGAGAGTAGAGCAAGAACACGTAAGAGAGAACAGCACAATCTGTCTAAATTTGAATGCTGGAGCATACACGTGAACTTTTCTATTCAGAAGTATTCCTATGCGCCTATATATGGTGGCGGGGGGCACTATAGGTGCAATAGCCTAGTGCAGCCAGAACCCTTAAATCAGACCCTGATTCAAAAGTTTGATATTTTAATGTTAAGTATAGGATTTAATTTTGAATAGAGATGTTCACTGACACGCGTGTTCTGATTTTGGTTTTGGAACTGGATTAACTTTGCATTTTGGTTTCCTATTTTTTTTTCTAAAATCCCTATATTTTTTTTGCTAAAATCACATAAATTTTGTTTTTTTTCTCCCTACATTATTATTATTAAACTCAATAACACTAATTTCAAGTCATTTGCAGTCAATTTGACCACCTCGCAGGTCACAATATTAGTTTCATACACTTTCAAACAAGGACTGCAGCGACCTGGCTGAATGCTAAGTGACAGAGCAATGCCACAAACCCACGGCAGTTCATAGCACATCTAGGAAACATTGTCACATAGCAGTGACAGAAAAGAAAAATGGTGCAAGATGGAATTGTCCTTGGATCATGAAATCAGTTACGGTTCATTTGATTGCTCCACCCGTTCCTTGGATAACTGTGGTAATTCGACAGCTTATTCCAGTGGGAAAGGCCTTCCTTGTGGAAATTGAAGTTCATTTTTATGAACATAATCTTTTTCACATTTTGAGGAAGTAGCCTCCTACGCCGATCACTGACAAGGTTCCCGGCTGGGCTGAAAACTCTTTCCGAGTACACACTGGAGGGTGGCCAGCTTAGGCAGTCCAAAACGAGTTGGTAAATGGGTCTCCAAATTCCTTTTTTTTCCCTCCCAGTATGTAAAGGGACTGTCTGATGTGTCTATTTCTATGCTGTCATGAAAATAATCCTCCACCATCCTTTGGATGTTGTTAGTAGGATCAGGTGGCGTTACGGCAGAGGTGTCACGTTTTTTGCTCAATTCTTTCAGACCAGATGTCAAAATGTTGTGCCGAGTCATCTGCATCACCCCTGGGTCTCTTGGGAAAGCTAAGTTTTTTCCTAGCAGCAGTTGACTGAGAAACTGAAGGAGGAGACGCCGTCCTCTCACGTAACACTTGAACTGTCATCCTGCTCACAAGGAGCTCCTTGTATCTCTTCAGATCTGGGTCAGTTGGAAACAAAGAGAAGACATAGCTCTTAAACCTAGCATCAAGCAGTTGCCAAAATGTAGTGATTTCAAGATTTTGAAAACTCTAGGATCCTGGCAAAGCGAATAAAGTACTTAATCTAAGTCCGACATACTTAGCGTAATTGCTTTGTTTAATCTCCTCCTTCAGTTTCTCAAGCTGCTTTTCCAAAAGCCTAATTAAAGGGAATCACCTGGCTCAAGCTAGCAGTGTCTGAAATAACTTTACAGATTACTACTTTGACTGGTTTCAGCACCTTGCACAACACTGAAAGTATGCTCCACTGCGCTTGACTAAAATACATCCCCCCTCCCATCCCAATATCATGGCTTGTGGAGTAAGCGTGGATGGCTTTTCAATGTTCCTCCATTTGCAGAACCATATACAGGGTGGAATTTCACCTGGTCACCACCTATTGCTTCAGTTGGTGGCAGGGCAAATTAAATTGCTCTTGTAGCTGCTGCAATCTCCTACACCAGGCCTGTCCAACCTGCGGCCCTCCAGATGTTGTGAAACTACAAGTCCCAGCATGCCCTTCCAGCTATCAACAGGTTGTCTACTAGCAAAGCATGCTGGGGCTTGAAGTTTCACAACACCTGGAGGGCCGCAGGTTGGACAGGCCTGTCCTACACGATGTTGCCGAATGCCAGAAATGTCCAGATATTTTACAGGCCACAGACAGCATCTCCTGCACGTCGTCCCTGTCATTTTTTAAAAAGCTCTTCTCCACCAAGTTTATTGTGTGAGCAAAACAGGGAATGTGATGAAATTCACCCAGCTATAATGCTCTCACAATATTGGTGGCGTTATCAGAAATGACATATCCTGAAGAGTGTCCAAGCGGGATAAGCCATGTTGCAATGGCATCCCTTAGTTTTTGTAACAGATTGTCAGCTGTATGCCTCTTAGAGAAGCCGGTGATACACAGAGTAGCCTGCCTCTGACAAATGTGATGTACTTTGGTACATGTTGCTCCTGCTGGTGAAGGCGAATCACCAACCCAGTGGGCTGTCACAGCCATATAACCTTTAGTTTGCCCAGTTCATTTGTCCACATATCTCTGATTACGTGTAGAATGGCATTTTGTAGCCAAATAATTCCTTTTTTACAAACCTTCTGGTAGAGGTGAAAAATAGCTTTTCTAGTAAAATGGTGTTGTGATGGAATTTGGTAACGGGGACACAAGACCTCAAGTAACTGTCTAAAACCAGCTGCATTAATAGTGGATATTGGACACAGATCTAATACTATCATAGTCGCCATGGCATCCGTGATCCGCTTTGCGACTGAGCGACAGCTTTCATACTTGCTTCCTCTTGAAAAGGATTGTTTAACAGTCAATTGTTGTAAACAACTAGTAATCTTCTTCTTGGTTGAAGATCCAACCCCAGCAGCAGGAGTGGGACTGACGGTCTACAATTCTTCTGAGGAATCAAAGTGGAAGAGTCCATCTAGCCTTGGCAACTTGGATGCAGAACTAACTCCAATCGCTACTGAGGATATTGATGAGGACGGTATAGTGTAGTTTGCAGGTGTTGGGATCTAGCTGAGAGAAGGGACCTAGTTGATGATGGACTTGTTGTTAACATGGATGAGGTTCCTAGATGGTTAAGGTCCCTACCTCTACTGACTCTGGCTTTACAAACGCTACAAATGGCTAGACAACTGTTGTCAGGATTTGGGTAAACATAATTCCACACATAAGAGGTGGATTTTTTGGTCTCTTACCCAGGCATGACAATGGCCTTCTTCTTATCACGTACAAGAACTGCTGCCACTGGTGCAGGACTTGCACAAACAAAATCATCCTCATCAACATCGTCAATTTGTGTATCGCCGACTACACTTGGGCTGCTTAGGCACACATCTGCAGAAATGCTGAAAGGGGCCTTCTTTACGGGTACACTATCAGAAAGGTCAGGCTTACACATAGTACTTGTGAATAGACTCTCCTCAGGGATTTGTGTCATTTCTGAATCTGAACATACATTTGCCTCTAATGCCTTACTGTTATCTTCCAGCTTGGCTTTTACACGTAAAAGTATTTGGACACCACTTCTGTAGTCAGAATGACAAGGTCTTGCTTGGCCATGACTGACCTTACAAGAAGATACCTTAGTGACAGTTTCAGAACTAGCACTCATAGAGAAAGGTCTCATTCTTTCCTTGCCACTGCATGTGTAAAAATTGTCAACATGCCATTCATTTTTTTCTGCAGAGACCTGTAATCCAGGCAAAGTTCTTTTTTTCTTGACCAAGGTAAAAGGTGTTTTTTACATTTTGGTTTCCCCGACTTAAAAACACTACGCACTTTAACATAGGCTATTATAAACTGATGTGAGCTCTCTGTACAGCGCTGCGGAATTTGTGGTGCTATATAAATAAATGGTGATGATGATAGGCTTTAGCAGATGACGTAGAGGGATTACTATCATCATGACTGGTGCCAGCAGCTGCTTGGTGCTCCTGGTCTTCTGTGTACTGCTGTGAGTCCATTTTGATAACACAGTACAATGTGACTGCAGATTTAGAAAACCAAGACTGCCAGCCCTATTATTTGTAATTTAGCAATGACAATTAGCAATGGAGCTCTCCTGAATGTCACTGGAGACTTTGAAGAACACTGCGACCCCTCCTCCTTTTTTACTACCTATTACGCTGCCCCACTGCACTAGAGACTGCCAAGAACCCATGCTACCCCTTCTGTGTCCCTCTGTGAAATGGCGCTGGATCGCTGTGGAGGGTGGTGCTTATAGTATCCAAACGAGATCCGACGACGTAGCAATGACGTTTTGCCTCATTTTCAATTCCGTGGGTGCGCGAAAGTACCAAGCCGGCTTGGCACTCGGATCTGCTAAGTTCAGGTGTGCTTGGTTCTCGGGAAACCGAGCCTGAGCATCTCTAATTTTGAAACATGTAAAAACGTTAAGAGCAGGTGTGATTCAGAAAGATGCGAGATTGCAGGGAGATAATGCAAACTGGATTTTGTGTCCCGAGTTGCAAAATTTAGGGATTAATAATATGTTATATTTTTCCTTAAAGTCCTTTTAGACTGTCTAAACATTAAAAACTCAAATAATGTAACAGAGATTACCTCAAAGTAGATGTCAAAATTAATTATTTCATATTTGAGCTTAACAGCTGTGTTTGAGGTAGTAATTAAATAAATACATGAGCCTTTCATTCATAATACACTTTATAAAAAAAGTTTTCGATTATTTTGTTTAATTCCTCTAGACATGATTTTATTGGTTGTTTGCAATATAAAAAACAAACATCTGTCACATGAATTGAAGCCTCTGGTGAAGCCACCATTCAACCAGGCAGAAAAACAGGTAAGGAAAGGATTTTCAAAAGGATTTGAAAGGTGACAATCTGTAAGGTATTCTCAGGCATTATGGGAACTATTAATCTCTAGAGATCAGGGTCCTGATACAATCTTTAGAATCATTGAAATATGGTAAACAAAATATGCTAATATACCAACCTTTTGTTCCTGCTCCATGTGGATTCCACTAAAACCTGTATAAACAAGATGCTCCAATTGGCCGGTAATGTGAGCTGTTGATGGACTTTACAATAGATCATTTAGTCCCTTCAGCAACTAACAGATATTCATAATATTCAATTTATGAATATGGGAACTTCATTTAACAAACGCTTCTGATTCAGCAATCATATTGGTATAATTTGGTGGGTTTTTGCAGTAAATCCGTACAGGAGCAGAACCCAAGTCCATCTCTCTCTTCTCTTTAAAAGGTAGTATTTGATAGATACTTTTTTGTACCACAAAGGTTTGAATATTTTGTGCTCTGTCTGTACCAATTGTGAGCCCCTGTATTTTTCAATGTTACGTTAAGTACCTAAAAGTCACAATGATGCATGCTCTGAACATGCCCAAAACAGTTCGAGTCCGAGTCTATGAAGCTTCAATCTGGTCACCTACTCTGTAAGTGAGGTGAAGGAACAATTCAGAAACGGACTACAAAAATAAACATGGAAAACAGTCAACAACCAGCACTGACAATTTGCAAAAAAAATGCAAGGTAAGAATATTGCATTTTTTTAAGATTATCTTTCAAGGTCATATAAGGCTTTATATATACAACTATGTCCAAATACATTGAAAATAACCTTAAAGACAATGTATGTAATGGAATCCTCTTCATTAGATGCATCTAAAAACAGCTTGGTTAATGACCGCTTCCCTTTGTTGCCAGGGGAAACCAATCAATTCAGCCGGTAAGTGCTGTGTCTGCTCAACCCAGTCTACCACATCATTCACCCATTGCTGTATAACTAACGAGCAATGTGAATAGCCTTTAATTTCAGTCTCTGTTTTAAGATAGCGTTATAAAAAGGGAGCACTGCAATTTATTTGCCATGGCTTAATAAAGGCAAGTGAGGCCAGAAATGCAGAGAATGTGAGAATCACATATTTAGCACTGGAGCTACAGACTCTACAAATGGACCTGGCAGCTTTAAATTACATTTTAAAAAAATACAACAACTGATCACAGGAAATCTGATCTTGTATATAAAAATCACTGGTCTGTTTGTCTGTCCGGTTATGCATTCGGACACCCCTGCTCCGATTGGATGAAACCAACATGAGGTGGTCCAGTTGGATCCTGGCCAGGTTTTAAGGAGTCCCGGTCAGACCTCTTGTTGATATATGCTGGGCAGAAATTTGACCAGGGAGCCTGTTTTGGGTCTTCCACTGGAAAGATTTGGACTAAAACTTCACATATTGATAACATTAGATCCCAGAAGACATACTAGGAGGTTGAGATCCTGGCCGTACCTCCCATTGGAGTACCCTGGGCAGAACTTTAACCCGGGGAGCCTGTTATAGGACTTTCACTGGATGGATTTGGAAAGACATTTAATGTAAAAACAAAAACACTGGGCTGCCACCTCATTGGTGTGTTGGAAGAGCTGCTAATTATTTTAAAAGGTTGACATTTACATTCAACTCATTGATAACTTAATAACATGAAGATTTAATCCTGGGCAACAGCAGGTGCTTCAGCTATTAAAAATAAAACAAAAACAAATGAACAAAACAAAAAAACATAAGCAGAGCACCCATAGTTCTGGATGACAAACATGCCTTCCAACTTGACCTGAGGAAATAAGTTAATAACAGGGGTTTGTAAGAGAATGTATTTGTCAATCCCTTGTCAGGGTGGTTAAGCAGGTCTCTTGATGGAGATCAGTAAGGAGTGAAGTGCTCTGACAAACATTTTAGTAAAACAAAAATAAAAAATGCTTGTATAGCTGACTCATTTCAAGGTTCTAAACCTCTTCATCAGGAGGACAAATAGATTAAAAGTGAATAAACAGGCAAGTTATCACTGGACAAGAATGGTGACATCAGGGTTTTAGCACCTCACTAACATATAAGAAAATAGCTAAAAAAAATATAACAAAAACATTTAAAAAATAGTATTCCCAAAAGTTTATTACCATTATTACTATTTTACTATTATATGTGTTATATGCCAAGACAGCTTGAAGCAAAAGACCTTCAATTAACAGGAGCCAAGATGTACTAGCAAACCACATTGTAGTCGCAACTTTATCTTAAACTGAACTTTAAGCGCAGTTGGGAAGGAGGTTTAAATGATAATTAAGTGAATATTAATGAATAAAAAAAAAAAAAAGGGAGGTGTAAACAGTGCAGGACAAAATTACAAGTCACATATTTATCCACACATACTGTCGCTATTTGAGGGATGTTGAAATGACAAGCAGCAGAGCATATAATAAAAATATACACAATTACCAATTATAAAGACTTAAAACCAACTACTTCTTAACTATTGCATGTGCTATGCTACCAGCGGCTACAGACCTCCATGAAGATACAAAGTCAGACCATGTTAATGGCAAGTTGCTATCTTTTGCTTAGTGATTTACTTGCACTACTATCTTCTTCCTTTTGAGGATTCTGTCAATGCCTCATTCATTATTACGTGGCACAGTGTAAAAGAGGAGCAGCATACTCATGCTGAATCTTCTATACAATTCCTGCTGTCAGGAACTAGTGCTGCAGTCACCCTAAGCAATGAGGGTAAAATATTTATATATATTATCCCCAGGGCCGGATTAACGGAATGGAGGCCCCTGGGCTAAGGGGGCCCCCATTCCCCCGTGAGCAGACTGGCCCCCTGTTATATATTTGGGTTCACATGGTGGATTCATTTTTAAGAGCCGGCTCAGTATTAATAATAATTGTGAGGTTTTTGTATCTGCATTGTTATTTGCCAATACTAGCATGTTTAATACATATGTCACTATTTGTGATTTTTTTTGTTATTATAAAATAACTTGGAGATATATTTATCTATCTTACTCCAACTAGCAGTTATCAGTAATTTGTTTTTTTATTATTAGTATTATTATAAAATATGGTTGCTTTTAGCGGTTAATAAATGAAGAGATGAGAAGGGGAAAAAAACAAAAAAATAAATAAATAAAAGCACCACAACAAATTTAGCATCTCTATCTCTATAGCTATCTATATTACTGAACATTTCTAGAAAAAGAAAGCCTTGGAAATATAGGTCAGACTGCTTTTCTTTGCCATGCTTTATCAATTATCTAAAGTCAAATTTTAATCTGGCCTACACCTGCAGAAGTAGCATGCAAAAGACAAAAACTCACACATTTCTAATCAAATATACATTATGTAAAACATCAAGGTGAAAAAACAAAACTAGCATGTACCGGGCTTATGAAAATATAGAAAATACCACACAGCTTTTATGAAAGACATTTAGACAAATGTCCAAGCACGAAGAGAAGTGGCTCAATATTCGCTGTGTAAAAACAAAGAGCCTTCTACAAGGTTAGCTTGACCTAATGCATATGAAGAGGCTCTGCATGTGGATGGTTACATTCTCTACTTACTTCCACAATAGATTTGTGCACATCAATGGCCAGTGTTCTGTACACAGAACAAGACATTTAGTACCCAAGTAGGTATGTTTTTTTTTTTTAAAAAAAATATACGATATCAATGTAAATATCTGAAACAAATTGTATGCTTTTATTATTATCGTTAGTTTCCCCCTACTTCTGATTAGGGCATCATCACTAGTGAGACTTTAGTTCTTCTTCAAACTCTTCCACCTTTGAAAGATCATGCAGAGCTTTAAGACTTTACAGCACGTCGCTGCACTTGAAAGCCTACTGATTTCTATAGCAGAGCATTCCTTCCCACTGGATTCTATGAGCCATTCATTCCTATAGCCCAAACTGTAGAAACTCCACTGAAATGCATGGGCTATAGAAAAGAATGGACCACCACTGTGTTGCTCAGCCGCTTGTAGGGGATGAAGTCCAAAAGTCTACATTCATAATGTAGACATTCCAAATATCTACACCATAATGTCTACACAGTTAAAATGTCGTCATGTAAACCGTGTACAAAAAATTTAAATGTTGACCCATTTTTTAATACTTGATGCACTACAGGTTCTGGTGGGCCCTGGGTGCCAGGGCATGCTGGCACTTGTGGTTCTCCAAGTGTCAGCATGCCCTTGCAGTTATGTGCATGCTGGAGCTTGTAGTACTTCAAGCACCAGCACACCACTGTCGTGCACCAGGGACAAAATTAATTTATACAGTTAAACAATTAACATTACCCCACACCTGCCGCCCTAGGAGTGTTGGAAGAGCACATTTTACATGTCGACATTTTAACTTCGTAGTCATTATGACTGTCGACATTATGGTGTACACATTTTGAACGTCTACATTAAGAATGTAGACATTTCATAACCAACCCGCATGTAGCTGGCTGAGTAACTAATGGGAGTCTCAGACAATTGATACTTCTGTCACTCTATAGCGAGGGTCCAAGAAGAGTAGTTTATGTCACACTTGTGTGTTTGTCCCCAACCCCCATCTGAATTACTCTTGTTTAAAAAAAGATGATCTGTCTTGGATTTCCCTTAGGATTAAAAAAATATTAAGTTTTTGATTTCCTTAAAAACCTTAATTTTTGGATTACACATTTTCCCATACGTAATAAAAGATATGGCTTGGTTTTCCGTTGGATTACAAATTAAGAACAGGTCCCTTTCGATTAAAAATGCAAGAATTACACTGTATTAAGATATTAAAAAAAATCCACTGGACTGTGGAGGGGAGTTGAAGTGGTTAACAAGAGTATTTTATTTAATTAAACATTATTTTTACAAATGTATGTGATTGCTTTACTTTTTTATACCATATCTCTATAACGGGCATTGGTATTAGGAACCCTGTTTCCATTATACTGTAATCACTACCATGGTACCCACAGTTCATGGTTGGCAGGAAGAGCATCAGGGCTTTTCAGCTGAGATCCACATCCCCCTATACATGCCGACTCCCACTAGGACAGGGTGATTCCACTGTGGATTTCTCGGTTTAAATGTAGCCTGCCCTGTCTGTCTAGCCTGGTGCTGCTGTATGTATCCTTGTGTTCCCGCACTGCTGCATAAATTATGAAGGCACCAAATAAAGGAAGTGCAATATTATTATATGCAGTCATTCACACCTGCCTATAACGAGGGTGTTTTAAGAAGCAACTTCGTAAAATATTTTGTTTGGACAGTGACTATTCCAGATTTGAAACATGTGCATATAGCTTGAAACAAATGCGCAAAACCTTTTACACGTACTTAATGCATATTTATAAAAAAAAAAAAAACAATTTAGATCAAATCACTAGTTTTATGTATGGGTAAATGACCCCTTACTCTAGAAAACTGTAGAATCCACCAGAAATATATGGGCAACTAGGCTGTGTCCAAACTAAAACTACACAAAGATAAGCAATATCTGCAGGGAACAAGTAGTTTGATTGATGTAGACTACAGAGAATTTTTGAATAATAAAATTATGCATGACAAAAACTATTTTTAAAGGAAAAGCAAATGAAAAACCCAGTGTCTTCAAGTAAGGTTTACTATTAATTCCTTTTGTGACAGGATGGACCGCCTCTGCCACCCTGTCTGTTGTTGCTGGGAACCGGCTGAACTTACTTACTTTGCCACCGTTCCCTTTTGTTATCCAAAATGCGCCCACTAACCGCAGTAGGAGGGGCTTACAAATGCTGCCACCACTGAACTTACTGGCATCCAGTACCGGGTTCCTTCTGTTTAACTGTCCCTGCTCGGGTACCACCTCACTAGTACACCTGGGCTGGTAACCCTGACTGCTTACTATGGATCACGGTTGCTGTGGATAGATCCCCTCTGGCCTATCACACTGGCTAGAGCTGCTAAGTAGCAGGCAGAGCGCTGGTGCTGGGAAGCTGGGTCCAAACCTCAGACAGCCGGAAATGGATTCGATTTTGAGTCTAATCTGTAAATCACAGAAATTTTCAGCATGAAAGACATTTTCAAGCAGGTCTTTGATGCAAGTGATGTTTATTTGCACACTGATTGAAGGTACCCGTGATCAGGTCAGATGGAACACGAATGATGATACATTTCAGTGTACAAGGTCTCTCTTTTTATATAGTTTGGACACAGCCTCACAGGGTAAGCCAGCCCCCTGAGGTCAGAGTTATTTTTAGCATCAGGATACCATATGTTTCCCAAACATGGATATATTTGCAATGCAAAGCTAACAATATTTACACTACTCTGTTATGTGCTAAAACTTGATGCTTGCATTATCTGAAATGCAGCCACGCCAGACAGCGGCCCGCTACTGGGTATACAGGCAAAACAGCTGTTTGTTACTTCACATAAAGACTTACTTAACATTTCCTGCTATCAGGAAACCCAAACAATGACACTTCCATACAAAACAAATCCCAATGTAACACGTTAAGTGGATTTCAAATTATACATTGGTGCCTGCACCTCTGATTGAAATACATTTCTACAATAAATTATTTCTACATGATCCAGCCACAAAGTTATTTATACCCTTTTCAGTCAGGTAACATTTTACATTTTAACTGTAGACTTAATGTATTTAATGCAACTAATTCTAAAGCAAATGGGTATATATGCATCTACAATTGACCTGCCCGTACAATTAAATCAGAACAATAAAAGGCCTGTGTGTTTAACTACAACAGTTTTTTTTTTACAAAACAAAAAATAAATAAAAAAATCCACCAGCTGTTTTCCATGCATTCCAGTAAGCACAGAAAGACATCCGGAACATCTAGAGCCAGCTGCTAGACATGGAAAAAATAGGATATATTTCACAAAAACAACCCATTTAAGAGAGGAGCAAATTAAAACATCTGGTGCCTTAACTCAGTTTGCACTATTCGTAAGAAATACCTCTTACCTTTCGCCCTGTTGGTTTCTCGACCATGATGTTGCAGTCACTGTCAGAATTCTCACTTGGAATTACTTTCATGGACAATGTTTTGGGCATCTTATTATTCAGTTTCCAGACCCAATCAGCTTGATCATTATGTGCCTAAGGGGAAAGAAGTAAACGTTATATACATATACACACACTCTTTGTGACTGCACATATGCTGCCCAATAATTTAAACTACCACTGGGGATAACACTGAATGTTTATTACAGTAATATAAATCGCCCCAAAAGTGTTGGGCAACAAACTTTGACTGATACAAGTCGGAATGGAAGAGTCCAACATGGTTCCCACCTTTGGTGCTTCCTCAGGAACACCTAATATTACAACGCACGGTCATTAAAAATGCATTACTATTTAACAATAAGCACACACACCATTAAACATTAAAGTTTAACTTAGCAGTCCTTCCTCCTTAATGGAGCTCAGCACCACCTTCCACATGCGCCCTATTGGGTTGACTGCATGGAACAAAAGTCACAAGCAGGGAGCCACACATATTTGACATTTAACCAGCCTAATAAATCCAGACTCATTTCACATATGGAAGGGTGGATATGCTTGGACTGTGTACATCCGGTCTGTATCAATCTGGATTTGAGTGAGGCCATGAAGTGTTTGCTGGCGCTGTGTTTGGTGTGCTATGGATCAAGTGAATAAGATGCACATATGACAGGAAGATATGTCGATATGTACAGTACGTAGTGACAGTTACTTTAGACACTAATGAATGGATGGAATGTTTTCTTGTAGCCTGGAGCATTACAGGTATAGTTCTGCAATTATTGCTGTTATCCGTTTGCTTGGTTACCACATTTGAACACAAAATCTTTGCACTCAAAAAAAAAACCCCAAACATAAACGCCACAATGACATCACACAGACTGCCGACACAGGCCAGCCTTTCTCTTTTGCCATTCAAAAAGAAGATTGGTCCTATGGGGAAGAGGGAGAGAGACCGACAGACAGAGAGACCGACAGACAGAGAGACCGACAGACAGACAGAGAGACCGACAGACAGACAGAGAGACCGACAGACAGACAGAGAGACCGACAGACAGACAGAGAGACCGACAGACAGACAGAGAGACCGACAGACAGACAGAGAGACCGACAGACAGACAGAGAGACCGACAGACAGACAGAGAGACCGACAGACAGACAGAGAGACCGACAGACAGACAGAGAGACCGACAGACAGACAGAGAGACCGACAGACAGACAGAGAGACCGACAGACAGACAGAGAGACCGACAGACAGACAGAGAGACCGACAGACAGACAGAGAGACCGACAGACAGACAGAGAGACCGACAGACAGACAGAGAGACCGACAGACAGACAGAGAGACCGACAGACAGACAGAGAGACCGACAGACAGAGAGACCGACAGACAGAGAGACCGACAGACAGACAGAGAGACCGACAGACAGACAGACAGAGAGACCGACAGACAGAGAGACCGACAGACAGACAGAGAGACCGACAGACAGACAGAGAGACCGACAGACAGACAGAGAGACCGACAGACAGACAGACAGAGAGACCGACAGACAGAGAGACCGACAGACAGACAGAGAGACCGACAGACAGACAGAGAGACCGACAGACAGACAGAGAGACCGACAGACAGAGAGACCGACAGACAGACAGAGAGACCGACAGACAGACAGACAGAGAGACCGACAGACAGAGTTCTTTCCGGAAGATATACAAATATTTTGTGAACCAGCAATTAACAAAAAACCCTGTTGTATGAGTTGGAAACATGGAGGTTTTTGGAAAATAAAGCATGATATAACAAGTTTGGAAAAATAGGTTAAAGGTCCATAGAATGCCATGAGAACTTGAGAATTAAAAAGTACCAACTTTTAATTGAGAATCAATGATACTTGGAGTAAAATATTAAACAATGAATTATTTTAATCTTACAATGTTAATTATCAAGCGCATGAAACAAGAGCAATTAAACCGGATACCAAAATACAGAACACACAACAAAAGCTAGAAAGTTTCAAGGATGATGTTGAATTTAAAAGAGAGCATGAATATCGGAAACACAAATAAGTTAAGGACCAAATTACATTTCAAAGAGATAAATGGGACTAGAACATAGATGAGATTTACACCTCAAAACAATTTATATCTAGTTTAAGTAGAACACAGCATATACTAAAGAAATACAGATATGGATTCAAAAGCTCTATGTGCAGAATCTGTTTTATGAGTTCGTAGAGATACCAACATGGAAAGTAAGAAGCAGAGCGACAGAGCGAAGAGTATATCAGTCGCACAGCTCCACAATGTCACAAGACAAGGACAAAGGAAGAGGCAGAAGACCTTGACAACTAGCATTGTGTGAGATGAAGCAAACATTGTAAATATGACAGACACTATTCTGTCTGAGGTTCAATTGAGTTTTTTTTTTCTACAACAGTGATGGGCAACAGGCGACCCACTGAGCTTACACCAGGCTGCCCCAGCTCCTTTTCCACCTTTATGCCACATCAGTGCTTTTCTCCGCTGTATGCTCCATCGACCCTGCCGCTTATCTGTTTTATGCTCACTGAGCAATGGCTGCCCAAGCTTTTGTTTAGAAAGAGCTGAAGTGATGGGTGAAACTCAGCGGGTCATAAAGCAGATACAAATATTGAACTTGATGTTATTTTTTTTGTACGGCAGCTAATTTCCCCATCACATGAACTCCTCCACACAACACAAGGTAATGCAGAACATCTGAGATCAATCGTGTGGTCTCCCCTTCCTCCACGGGAAAGAGCTGCGTAATTCCTGCTTACTTCTTAAAGGAACTTCCAGGCAGCTCCTGCTATGCCCCAAAGTGCTATAAAATTACCACCTATTTCTGCTTACAGTTATAATTGTGAATATTACATCTACATCCGCTGCGATCATGGGGCACAAAGAAAGAAAAAAGACGACAACCTGCTAAAAGTTGATGGGTGGAAGCCCCCCCTGAAGAACTGCAGTTTGTCTCTTCTATCCTTATAGCCATCTTTCACAAATGGATGGAAATATGGTCACCCATACACCCCATTAAACTATCAGGTTTGCTTAGCTAATGCATGTAATACTTGCTACTGAGATTAAGGGTAATGTACCGTTGACAATCAGTGATCTACACATTATTATTTTAAACACGATTTTGAAGAATATATAATATATATATATATATATACACACACACATACACACACACACACACACACACACATACACGTAATGCCAATTATAAGGTTGTAGAACCTATAGAAACTAAGGAACCCACATCAAAGGTTTTCAGGCCATGATACTGATAGGGATTCTGTGAAACTACTACATTAGTATGTTGTATATATTTTTCTCTCACATCCCAATCTAAAAGAGGCCCCCTCCTTTAATCCTGCCAATATTTAATATACATGTTTAGAAACCATTCATAAAAAGAGGTAGGAACGATTAGACCGTTCACCTCCAACATTACGAGGTAGTCAAATAGCACGTGAAAGCCTTAAATTACAATCCTTGATCACTCAAGCTAATCTTTATGATACATGGCGAGTGCTATACTCCAATGACAGAACGTATACACATTATTCGGTACCACATGGAACTTACTCTAGATTGGATATGGTATTTGTAGATGCTCTTACGACGCGATCCCTGAAATCGGCTACTACTACATCAGTTCCCTGGTCTGACCACTCAGCTGTGTTAGGGCGACTTGACGTTTTGCCACCCTATACACCATGTTATCGATGGAGACTAAATGACCATCTATTTCTGAAAAAAAGACAATGTTACGACGATACGACAAGCTATCCTTGACTTTCAAACAGACAATGCCCAAGAAGATACTTCTACTGTAAGATGGGAAGCTCATAAAGCGACCATCAGAGGACGCCTAATCAGTTTAGCATCTCATGAGAAAAAACTAAATCAAAAAGCAGTTACTGACCTAGAAGCCCAAATCCAAACCCTAACCAGACAGCACCAAACATATCCCAAACGTAAAAGTTATTTAAAACTTCTGGCTTTGCAAGGACAACTAGGTAAACTACTAGCTTCAAAGGCGGCTAAGACTCTTCAATGGCTCCGACAGCGACACTACGAAAAAGGGGATAAAGCTGATACATTGCTCGCTCGTAGGCTTCAAAGCAAACGGACCCGTAACCGCATAATATCCATTAAAGATCAAGCACAGCAATCCCTATACGACCCACAATCCATAGCCGATAGATTCAGCGCCTACTACACTTTACTATATAATCTCCCCTTGGCAACAGACTCCCCAGATATTCTACATACCCAGATACAAGACTTTCTTCAGACTTGCTCCCTCCCCCACCTCACTGCAGCAGAGCTCTTAATTCTAAATGCTGACATCACGATAAAAGAGATCAAAACAACCATTAAGACCTTAAGAAACTCGGCAGCTCCAGGCCCAAATGGCCTCACGGCAATCTATTTTTAAAAAATTTGCCTCTGATCTAGCACCTGTGCTTCTCTCGCTTTTTGAAACAATTTTGAATGGTGGACACTTTGAAAGGGACACCACCAGAGCAGACGTTATTGTTATAGCTAAAGAGGGACGCTACCCTAATCACTGTGCAAGTTATCGACCAATTTCGCTATTGAATGTGGACCTAAAGCTATTCGCCAAACTACTAGCAAACAGACTAGCCAGAGTGATTCCCGCCCTGGTCCACCCAGATCAGGTGGGTTTTATCCCTAGTCGACAAGGAGCCGACAATACTAGAAGGGCTATTGATCTAATTGAAATAGCAAACCGGGCCCGGGTCCCTGCTCTGGTGGTGTCTCTTGATGCAGAAAAGGCGTTCGACAGGGTCTCATGGCCCTTCATGAGCCACCTTGGGCACAATGGGGTTCAGGGGCCGTTTCCTATGCGGACTAGCGTCCCTCTATCACAATCCCTCAGCTACGGTTATAGCCAATGGCGCCGCATCGTCTCCGTTTCACATTACAAATGGTACTCGACAGGGCTACCCACTCTCCCCCTTGCTGTTCGCTCTCACGGTGGAACCACTGGCGTCGCGTATACGCAGGAACCCGACAATTTCTGGAATTCAAATGGGGACGACTGATTATAAGATATCTATGTACGCAGATGATATTCTTCTTACAGTTACCAACCCCCTTGCCTCCATCCCATCCCTTCAAAAAGAACTTGATGAGTATGGCGCAGTGTCTAACTTCAAGATCAACATGGACAAATCAGAAATTCTCCCTCTTAATCTACCTCCCCGCCTATTAGATACCCTGAAGAACCAAACAAATTTCCGTTGACAACAAGATAAACTTAAATACCTGGGAATTTACTTAACGACCCATTATAATCAGATATATGCAGCTAACTTCCCCAGGCTTTTAGACTTACTCAAGCGTGATCTTGAAAAATGGGATAAACTATATATCTCCTGGCTCGGCCGCATGGCGGTGGTAAAAATGAACCTCTTGCCACGAATTCTCTATTTGTTTCAAACCCTACCTGTTCGAGTACCCTTTCCTGCGCTACAGACCCTCCAGAAGCAAATCACTAGATTTGTTTGGGCAGGCAAACGACCCCGAGTAAGGGCCTGTACGCTCTTCCGACGAAATTCAGAAGGAGGAGTTGGCCTCCCAAACATCTCCAAATACTATAATGCTGCACACTTGACCCAGCTAGTCTTATTTCACTCTCCATTTTCCACTAGACTCTGGGTAGACATTGAGGCTACCTTTTTGCAATTACTCTCGCTCTATACACTACTTTGGATATCAATCAAACATAGACCACCACTCCCGTTACTCTTATCCACCACCCGTTTCTCCCTCCAGATGTGGGACTACAGTACCCGCACGTTTCAGCTAATAAAAAACTCGGAAGCTATGTTCCCACTGTGGAACAATCCAGCTTTTCCACCAGGGCAACAACACTCCTCTTTTCACCACTGGTCCCGACAAGGTCTAAGATTTATTACTGACATAGCGCCCATGCGGATATTCCCCGAATTTGCGGACTTACAATGACGATATGGCATTCCCCATGACTGTTTCTATCAATACCTTCAGTTGAGACACTTATATCAATCGCTCCCAACGCTTAAGCTTATATACCAACGTACACCTTTAGAAACTTTTTGCAGACGTAAATCCCTTCCTACTGGTTTAATATCTACTTTTTACAGTATCATGGTGGCATTTTGTCAACCTGCCAAAGATCGTTACGAGTTGAAGTGGGAAGAAGACCTTGGCGTCGAGCTAGAGATAGAGGAATGGGCTAAGATCAGGTCACGAGTCGCTAAGAGCTCTATCTGTGTCCGTACCAAGGAGAACTCGTATAAGCTCTTATATAGATGGTATTTGGTCCCAACCCGCTTGAAAGCCGTATATCCTGACTCCTCTAATCAATGCTGGAGACTATGTGGGCAGGAAGGCTCATTCCAACATGTTTGGTGGTCCTGTCCGAGACTTGTGGAATTCTGGCGGAAAATTCACAATTTAATTAATAGAGTCACCGCAGTAAAACTCCCCCCCTGCCCCTCATATTCACTATTGCATAGGCCTATACCGGATGTTAACAAATATACAATGGCGCTCATAGGCCATATACTTAATGCGGCTAAATGCGCAATAGCAGCAAATTGGAAACATCCAGAATCCCCATCGCTGCCTGAAATCATCAATAGAATATGGCAGACATATAGCTGTGAACACATTACAAGCATTCTCAATGATCGTCCCAATAAATTTTGTGCGATTTGGGATCCTTTGCTCGCCTCCTATGGTTCAGAACAACCAAGGCCTGATCAGAATGGAAACTAATGAATATAGCGTTAGAAGACGTTCAATATATAGTATATACATGTAATACTTCTAGACGCCAGGTCAGGTGCCCCTTTTCCTTCCCCCTCTTACCACACTAACATTTCTTCCTTTCCTCCCCCTTTTTCCTTCACCCCCCTGTTCCCTGCTTTCTCTCTTCTCTTTCCCTTTCTATGTTTTTACTTTGATTGACAAAGTTTACATTGTTCTTCTCATTTGCAAGGTACTTGTTGTTTGATCAATGTAACTTAACCTTTACACTGTTTTGAAAACTGAAAAATTTCCTTAATAAAATATGTTTAAAAAAAAAAAAAAAAAAAAAAAGAAAGAAGGTAGGAAATGATTTACAGCAATTAGCGTCCAGCATTTTAATTGTAGAAGCACCCTGTTTTTACGTATTGCTTAAAATACATAAAGCTCCTGGTGGACCCTTCAGGGAGGGCCATTTTCTCCGGCAAGCATGAAAATTCTTGAAACTTTAGCTTAGCAATTGCCTTTATTCTCACGGAACTCAGCACATTTGTTACAACTAATCCAGGATCTAGGGTGCAGAAAAATATATATTTGGGTGACTATAGATGTTGCATCTTTATATGAGGTATGTCTATTAAATAACTCACTTTTATTTAATGTTATTACAAATTTAATGTTTGTCTCCTTCAATATACTCCCCATTTGCACCAGTACATCGCTGTAGTCTTGTTTTCCACTGGTCGAAGGCATGGAGCAAATCAAGTTCTGTCACTTGTTTCAACATATCTGTCGTTTTCTTCTTTACAGCATCAGCTGACTCAAAATGTGTCTCTTTAAGCACTGATTTAACTTTTGGGAAAAGAGAAAAATCGCAAGGTGCTAAATCGGGCGAATATGGAGGATGTGTAGTAATGTGTTTGTCGGTCAAAAACGGCTTCACAGAAAGTGCTGTGTGAGCAGGCGCATTGTCCTGGTGAAGAAAAACCATTTTTCCACAGTTGCGGCCATATCTTTCTGACTCTCTCTCAGCTTTTTCAAAACTTCCTTATAATAATGCTGATTAACTGTTGTACCTTCTGGAACCCATTCTTCCAAAATTACATCCTTGATTTCGAAAAAACAATGAGAATTGCTTTGAATTTTGACTTGCTTTGACAAGCGTTTTTCATTCTTGGTGAGGACTGTTTTCCAGTGCATTGACTGTCTTTTGGTTTCAGGATTGTACTGGAAGATCCAGATCTCATTACAGGTGATTACTTTATGAAACAGGTTTGAATCTGTGTCAAGATGCTGCAGAATGTCAACACAATATTCCTTGCAATGTTCTTTTTGCTCTGATATGAGAACCCTTGGGACCATCTGTGCACAAACTGTCATTTTAAGATACTCACGAAAAAATTTTCATGTTAACGGATTCAGCTATCATTCGAACACTCGGCGGTCTTTTTGAACAATCTGAATCATTTTTTCAACATTTTCTTTGGTTCTTGAAGTGCAAGGTCGTCCATGGCGTTCATCATCTTCGACATTCTCACGTCCCTCTCTAAATCTTTAGTGCCACTCAAACACCTGCGCACGAGACAGGCAGCCATTCCCATAGGCCGTAGTAAGCATTTGAAAACATTCTGTTGGTGTTTTGTGCAATTTTACTAAAAATTTCAAATTGACACGTTGTTCAACTTTTAAACTTAGCATTTCGGCACTCTACAGAAAACACAACCAAACTAAATGGCGACTCACAATGAACTGAACGTTGCAGCTTGTCATGCAGGTTCAAGGTTACTACGTAGGCAGATATAACCGGTTCTGACTGCTTTGTTTACTAGGTCAAATCAGTCCTTATTTAAGACATACCTCGTATTTTACAATCGATCATATACAAGGTATAAAGACCATACAACACATTTTGGTGAATTATAGTATAATACAGTACAGTATATATAGGTCACATTGACTTTCTTACCAAGTGAATTATTTTTTCAACTTACACAATTAGTTTATTTTAGGTTTAGTGGTAATTGCCATCTCCTTGGGAGCTTCACATTGATCGTGGCTAATTGTGTGCCTACCTATGTAAATCTCTATGGGATGGTGGGAGTTGCACCACTTTTTTGGCAATAGCAACCCATAAACAGATTTTCTTTTTTTTTCTTCTACAGTTATTTTTAGAGACCAGCTTATTTTTGTTTGGAAAGGACCATAGGGGGAATTAAATTATTTTGTGGGAGAATTGAACACTAAGTTTTAGGATAGGTACACACTTAAGTATTTTATGCATGACATGCTATCTACAACGATTTTACTAACAACTGAAGGTTCGACTGCTTGGGCAATCATTCATGTGTACACACAGACGCGATCTACCTTCAGACTTGTACTCTTCATCTGGTCCTCTAGTCGTTTACAGAATGACAGCACAATAGTCACTAATTCATTCCTGTCAGACCGATTAAAACTACCTTGTTCTAGCTATCCACATGTCTTTACGAATTTCGTTAGCTTATTTGACTCTGAAACAAAATTTTCAGTCTCAGAACAAAACAAACTATTCCATCTACAGCACTAACATTTAAGTCACCAAGACATGTTCATTGCCAGCATCGGCTGAAAAGATCATGACTTTGTAAACTTTATGGAGATCGTGAGCGCATTCACACTACGTGATCGGAAGGTGACTGGAACCAGATTATTAAACAGTGGGACCAACCAAATTAAGCAACAATCGGCACTTTGGAACAATTGTCATTCATAGTGCGAGTATACACACTAACATGGCCGTTTATTAGGTGATTGGCCCGACAATGTTGGAAAACCTCCAGTGTGTACCTAGTCCAATTTGACATATACCATAGTAGATAGAAATACATGCATCTACCAATTCTTTTTAGATCTCAAATCAAATAGTGAACAATGCAGAAATATTAAGACATTTATTGTAAAACATACAGTGGGAATCCTTGATATGTAATATTCCAGTCAGATAGTTCCAAGCGAAAGAAGTAGCTGTTCAGACTAGCAGGAATTTGAATACAGATCGCAGAGGGATTGCCAAGGATTTCGTTGAGAGGGTATATTGAATTAATTAACCAAGCTGCATATGAGATGGCCAAGAAAATAGCAAAGGTTCATTAATATCAGGCCAGAATAGTGTGAAAAGCAGAAAGGTTGAATAAATGAATAACATGTCTAATTATTACTGATTATCTTGTGGATGATAATGATATTTGTAATAAATTACCATACTTTATTAAAATGTAATAAACTGCTATGAGGGGTATTACCAGAGAGGCACAAACTTGTGGAACAGAAAACACCTGTATTGACATGCAGATTATTACTTGAGTAATCCTGCTCGGGGATAAAGCTGAAACCAATTGGATAGGCGCAATAGCAATGTATAAATCTGAAGTACACAAAATTTATTAGTAGGCGCTATGGCATACAAATGAATGAATTAAACAGGACTAACACACTAAGATAGACAAGATAAACAAGAATTTTTAAAAAAAACCCATGAGGGAGATATTAGAAAGTAGTACCAGTTTTTTGTATCGGCCTATTAGGTACTAGAAAAGCAAATGGTTTAAATAGTGATATAGTGAATATGATGTAATACAGTGTGTCCATATAGAGAGGGGGGAGGGAGAGAGAGAAGGGGAAAGAGAGAGAGAGAGAATGAAAGAGACACACACACACTGGGTCAGAGACTCTCGAAAGCAACAGGTCTTGTGGTATGTTCCTTGTATGCAGTGGTTAGTATCTACCAAAAGTGTGCCAAGGAAGCACATGGGTGCTCAAGGCTCACTGATGCACATGGGAAGCAAAGGCTAGCCAGTCTAGTCCATTCCTACAGAAGATCTACAGTCATGGGCAAAAGTTTTGAGAATGACACAAGTATTGGCTTTCACAAAGTTTACTACTTCAGTGTTTTTAGGCCTTTTTGTCACATGTTGCTATGGTATACTGAAGTAAAATTACAAGCATATCATAAGTGTCAAAGGCTTTTATTGACAATTACATTACATTTATGCAAAGAGTTAATATTTGCAGTGGTCACCCTTCTTTTTGAAGACCTCTGCAATTCGCCCTGGCATGCTGTCAATCAACTTCTGGGCCACATACTGACTGATGGCCACTCAATTTGCCTAACCAATGCTTGGAGTTTGTCAGAATTTGTGGGTTTTTGTTTGTACACCCCTCTTGAGGATTGACCACAAGTGCCTGTCCATGGACCCAAAATTTTGATGTTTTGATCCCCGAGCGACTTCGTTATCATTTTTGCCTTATGGCAAGGTGCTCCATTCATGCTGGAAAAGGCATTGTTTATCAAACTGTTTTTGGATGATTGGGAGAAGTTTGTCTTGGAGAATGTTTTGGTACCATTCTTTATGCATGGCTGTGTGCTTAGCCAAAATAGTGAGTGAGCCCACTCCCTTGGCTGAGAAGCAACCCCACACATGAATGGTCTCGGGATGCTTTACTGTTGGCATGACGCAGGACTTGATGGTAGCACTCACCTTTCCATCTCCGGACAAGCATTTTTCCAGATGACCCAAACAATCTGAAAGGGGATTCATCAGAGAAAATGACGTTACCCCAGTCCTCAGCAGTCCAATCCCTGTACCTTTTGCAGAATATCAGTCTGTCCCTAATATTTTTCCTGGAGAGAAGCGGATTCTTTACTGACCTTCTTGACACCAGGCCATCCTCCAAGTCTTTGCCTCACTGTGCGTGCAGATGCACTCACACCTGAGTGCTGCCATTCCTGAGCAAGCACTGCACTGGTGGCGCCCTGATCCCCCGCAGCTGAATTAACTTTAGGAGACAGTCCTGGCGCTTGCTAGACGTTCTTGGTCGCCCTGAAACCTTCTTCACAACTATTGAACCTCTCTCCTTGAAGTTCCCGATGTCCGATAAATGGTTGATTTAGGTGCAATCTTACTAGCAGCAATATCCTAGCCTGTGAAGCCCTTTTTGTGCAAGGCAATGATGACTGCACGTTTCCTTGCAGATAACCATGGTTAACAAAGAAAGAACAATGTTTTCAAGCACCACTATCCTTTTAAAGCTTCCAGTCTGTTATTCTAACTCAATCAGCATGACAGAGTGATATTCAGCCTTGTCCTTGTCAATACTCTCACCTGTGTTAATGAGATAATCACTGACCTGATGTCATATCCTTTTGTTACAGGGCTGAAATGCAGTGGAAATGTTTTGGGGATAAAGTTGTTATGGCAAAGAGGGACTGAAATTAACTGAAATTTATTTGAGCACTCTTTATGACATTCTGGAGTATATGCAAATTGCCATCATAAAAACTGAGGCAGCAGACTTTGTGAAAAATAATATTTGTGTCATTCTCAAAACTTTTGGCCATGACTGTACACTACAGCGCAAATTGCTGAAAAAGTTGATGCTGGGTATGATAGAAAGGTGTCAGACCACACAGTACATTTCATGTATGGGGTGGTGTAGATGCAGACCAGTCAGACTGTCCATGCTGACCCGTCCATCACAGAAAGAGCCTACATTGAGCACATGTGCACTAGAACTGGACCAGGGAGCAATGGAAGAAGGTGGCCTGGTCTGATGAATTGCGTTTTCTCTTACAACATTTGGAAACTGACTGTATGTGTGCATCGCTAACATGGGAAATAGATGGCACCAGGATGCACTATGGGAAGAGGACAAGTTGGTGGAAGCAGTGTGCTGCTCTGGACAATGTTCTGATGGGAAACCTTGGGTCCAGACATTGATGTGGATGTTACGTTGACACATACCACCTACCTAATCATTGTTGCAGACCAAGCACACTCCTTCATGGCAACGGTATTACCTGATGGCACTGGGCTCTTTCAGCAGGATAATGCACCCTGCCACGCTGCTAAAGAGTTCAAGGTGTTGACTTGGCCTCCAAATTCTCCAGATCTCAATCCGATCGGGCATCTGTGGGATGTACTGGAAATACAAGTCTGAATCATGGAGGCTCCCCTTCACAGCTTACATGACTTATGGATCTGCTGGTAATATATTTGTGCCAGATACCACAGAACATCTTCAGAGTTCTGGGGGGCATATTATGGCAAGTGTGCATCATCGTGTCATGTGATGTAATTTTGGAGCTTTTTGTTTTTTTAATTGTTCAAATTATTAATGCATGTCATGGCCCTTGACATGTCAGGCTGCCCATTATGGATTTGCAGTTTATGAAGGGTGAAACAGTTTTCAGCCTTGCAAGCTTGGCAAAAACGGTGGTAATCATGTTCCCAAACATGACTACAACGACAACACTTACCCCGATATTTTGACTGTGAAAGGAGGCGGCACCTGCATATTATTGAAGTTTTCTTAACTACATTGCGCACAGGCACTGCCTCCTTTCGTTTCACCCTTAAGAGTAAGAATTATAGTGCCAGCGTTGCAAGTCACGTGATTGTGTGTGCCCGGCTTCTTAAAGAGTCGCACTGAATGAAAAGGTAATTATTTTAAAGAATCGATATTCACAGCATGTCAGGGTCCCAAGATTCGCAGTGAAGACGTCGAGGTAAGTGTTGTCATCGCAGTCATAAGTGCACTTACGTACCCAACGCGGCAAAAAACTCCTTTAAAAAAAACAAACCTTTTCCAAGTGATTGTCATGCGGCTAGAATTGTGGTCTCACAGCGCTGGGGTTATGAATTTGCTTCCAACCAGGGCCGTAAGTATGGAGTGTATGTTTTCTCTGTGTTTATGTGTGCTTCCTCTGGGTGCTCTGGTTTCCTCCCACAATTCAAAAACATACTGGTAGGTTAATTGTCTTCTGAGAAAAATGGACCCTAGTCTGTATGTGTGGTAGAAAATTTAGATAATAAGCTCCAATGGGACACAGAGTGAATTGAATACATATCCTATAATATATAAATGTAAATTGCTATATATCTTCTGTACAGCACTGTGTATTATGATTGGTGCTATATAAACGAATACTTAATCACTCTACAAAGTTTGTATAATAACAATCATCAGCTATTTATATAGCGCCACCAATTCTGCAGAACTTTACAGAGTATTCACATCAGTCCCTGCCCCATTGGAGCTTACAGTCAAAATAAATATATATTATATTTTCATTCTACAATGTTAAATAACAAGCAAGCACTTCAAAAACTCACAACCCTGGTTGGCTCAGTCTGAAAATACATTTATTTTCTTTTCCTGGAATGCTGGCCTTTCCGTTTCAACCAATTCTTATAGCTACTGGGCTGCCATGTCTAGGAAAATACTTAGCAATGTGAAAGACAACATGGACTACTCTGGTCATCTATTGTTGCAATTTTGCTTTACTTGGGGAAATAATTAAAGTGCCAGAGATGGGGATGTATTATCACAGATAATGAGGACATGTATGTAAACAACTGCACACACACCGAACATCAGGAAATTAATCGGTCTAGAAATATCTTTGTAGGGTGACTAGTTATTTATGAAAGAAGTATAGGGCTCATTTTCTGGACCAGAATATCCACAAAAGAGAAATTCCCAAATAACTTTCTCAGTATGGCAATGACAAAACATCAAGCACTAGATATTTGCACAAAAAAAAAAAAAAAAAATCATTAAGTGACACTTTAATTATGTGGTGAAGTGTTTTGTTGTCAGAATTAATAAAAATATTAAAACATGTGTAGGAACAGCTTTCTCAGATTAGCAAGGGAACCCAAAATCTTAAATATTTAGAGAAAGGCTGATCAATACAGGAGAGGCCCAAGTTATCTCAGCCAATGTAAAACATTTGCATAACCTATTCTTTTAATTCTGAACATTTTAGCAAAATGTAAATAGACGCTATGTGATGTTTATTATGTTCATATAGAAAGATAGAAATGAAAGTAAACCAAATATTTTTATTGTAATGTATTTGCCATTACATTTCAGGTCATCTTGCTGCTGCAAATACCGGTCATAGGTTAGCAGGGTGAAAGAAAGCATTCCTTGGCTTCACATCTGCAGAGTGACCAAGTGTTGCTTTAGTCTGAGGTTTCCAATCCAAACAGACCCTTTATAAAGGGTAGTAGATAGTATCAGAAAATATATTTCACAAACATTGTATGCTAAATTTATGTCACAACAATGGCTAACCACATTTGGTGGAATATTTGGATAAGGAAAATGGGTGTAGCATGGTACATTTACAGAAGTCACACACAGACACAAACCTAGTTGACATAATCATGTATACTATACATTTAAAGTAAATTATAATTAGACCAGCAGCTAATTCAATTTTTTTTGCATTCTGCTTTTCCTGAAAGATATCGATCAGAGTCAGCCACAGCAGTATTCATTCTAACCAATCCTGTGATTGCAGTAAAAGTCATCTATGTGGTCTCTAGCAATCACAGATTTCTGCATGCAACAACCCTCATCCCACAAACAAACTCATGACTGAAAAAAATGGAGGAAAGGCTGAATAAATATCCCTACTGGTTATTTAAGTACGCTTAAAATTTAAATTAGTGTGTGAAGAAAGGTTTAGCGACAACAATTTTCTCATTTCAGCTCATGTAGAAGCCAAACAAAGACAACATTAAGAAATACAAGGATATAAACTTCATCCCACAGGGCTCAGGCTTCCCCACAGAGAGGAATTTCAGTCAGAAAGAAAACATTTGATTTGAAGGGGGAAAAAAAAATGAAACACCGAATTCTTATGCTAAGGGGCCTGGACATTCTAGGGCTTTTCCCCGCACAAAGAGCCCCCTCCAAAACAAAAAACCTGTGTGTCCAGACCCAAACTGGGACAACTCCACATTGCGTGAGTTATCAATCTACTTCCTACTATCTTTCCTCTGTAACAGACATGCTGGAAATTAATTTTGCTTTATAAATGACAGAGCATTCATTTAACGGATATGGTGTTTGTCACACCAAAGCATGCTGAGAAAGCCATATGTTGCCTACACTTAAATCCACAATGACCATAAATTCAAATAATGAAAATGACGTACCAATTTCCACTACCATTTCTCACTTCCTAGTGCACCGTTTGATACGGTTGATCAGTAAAAACAGTCTGTTAACCCGCAGATCTGAAAGCTGCATATAAAATATCAAACATTTTCCACAACACAGATATTTGGTATACACAATTGTACAGATGATTTCTTGCACAGAAAGCCACTGACAAGGTGCTGAGCAGAGAAATGGGTAATAAGTTTCACTTCACACAATCTGCTGTCTCTAGACTGTGGATCCTATAGTTGCAACACTGATTTATTATGATCTAGCCATGATCTTTTACCTACAAGAAAGGCTTACAGATTAGTTAACTATTGCTGTAAAATAAATGTGACAGCGTGTTCCTGTATAATAAAAATATATATAAAAAAAATCATAAAATCATCATAAAATAAAAACAATTCTAACATTAAGTGGGGGGGATTCAATTGGCTGCGTTACTGTAAAAAGTAACGCGGCCTGTGCACTATTACCGACATTACGGTAATGGTGCACATAATTACCGTTAATATGGTAATTTCAATGCTAGCTTTTTGTGCCGCGAGCAGAAACCAGGTTTAAAATTACTGTATTAAAAGGTAATAGGTTTTCCACTGCGGTATTCTGGAGGGAATGTATTCCCCCCCAGTGAGTATGGGAGACAGGCACTTTAAATTCTATAAATTTACTCTACATCTTCAACCCACTAAATAATAAAATTATATTCTGGTGGAGATATCCTTTAAAATGGCTCTGTCTGCCTAGATGAGAGTGCTGTATATTCCCCAGAAAATAGTATTCCTATGTAAATTTGAAATGTAAATCTTCCCAATTTCAAGTGCATAAATATACTAATCCAACCTAGGCATATCTACAATACTTAAAAGGCATTTACTTCCTACATACAACAAAATCTGGTGATAGATTGAACAAGCAGATGGGGACTCCCTTGTTACATACCCTGAGTCAACAAACAGGGCAACACAACAAAGGGCGTAAGTGCATCATACCAATTTAAGAGAATTTAAATATATAAAGTATGTTGTGCTTTATTTTTGCCATGGAAGTAGAACTAATTCAAACTTCACAATTAAACCTAGTTGCAATTTTACCACCCACAAAAAGTGAATTACCCAGGTCTGAAGTGATTATATCTGTCTAGATAATCACTGGCACTATCATCATCATCACTATTTATTTATATAGCGCCACTAATTCCGCAAGCGCTGTACAGAGAACTCATTCACATCATTCCCTGCCCCATTGGAGCTTACAGTCTAAATTCCCTAACACACACACACAGACAGAGAGAGACACTAGGGTCAATTTTGACAGGCAAGCCCACTTGTTGCACTATACTTTTTATTATTATTGAAGGTTTATAAGGTGCCACAGTGCTCCACAGCTCTGTACATAAAAACAGCCACATACAAGGTAGATACATTAGATGAAATAAAGGCAGACATGAAAACATACGGTATGGAAGGGCCCTTCTCATTAGACAGCTTACATTCTAATTTTAAGAGGGCACAGCTGAAACAAAAGGAGGTGTAAATCCCGGTAAAATACTGTTTAAACCCACTGCACATTCTACAAAAAGCAAACCTGGAGAATACCAAGTGCATGGAGGTAGTGTATGGTAATTAAATAAAAAAAATCTGTTTTAACTCCAACAAACCACTGATTCCTAACTTTACCAAACCAGACCCATTAAATTAAAAGGGAACTTAACCTTACTTCTCTCCGATTTGTATTGTGTGCAGGAAAGTGAATGTGAAAATATTTCCTGTCTTTATGTTCTATCTTAGGACCACTCGCGGCTTCCATAAAAATGGCCATTCTGCTCCCTACACCTCGTTTCCCTCCCCACTCCAAATCTGTAAATCATAAATGTACAAACAGGTATTCTCCAGTAACTGACTTGAATGGTCCGAGTTGAGTGATAGGCAGATATTTTAGCTAATTAGTGTTTTAAGCTGTGAAAATTTTCCCTCCATAAACATCTTTTCTGAAGAGTTTAGCATGCAAGGCGTTTGTGTGGACAAGTAAGCTGCCTTCTGCTCTTTGGTTCGTCAGCTGTAAATACAGTATTATATTTTCTAGCCATGTCCTGCAAAGTATACAATGTTTATGGAGGGCTCCTGGACATAGAAGTACCATGATTTTTTACAAATACATAAATGTTTATTCTAAACTATTTGACTCTCTGAAAAAGAGTGTTAGTTGCATACATAAAAATTTCACTGATCTTAAACACTAGTAAAAAAAAAAAAAAAGGATTAGATGAATAAAGGTATGTCATGGAACAAGCTGGTGACTTGTCCTAAATGATTAATGTAAAAGTACTTTTATGCTTCCTCACACCATGATGACCTCAGTAACGTGTGTGTGTCTTAATATGTTAATCTACTTTAGGGCAGCCAAATGGAAATACTGTATTAACACCCCATTCGGTATGATGTGCTGTGAGGGTATATATACATTGAGTGATATAGGTGCTTTCTCAACTCTGTACATGGTTTTCCGTGCCTCCACCAGAATTACCACTTTCTTCTTCTGGGGGGTGTTCTTGAAATACACCAGGGGGAGATTCGGGGAAAACCCCTGCCCAGTACTAACACACTGACACACTGTGTACTGCAGAAGCCAACCCGGCGCATTTATTGAACTGGAACCAATAAATGCAGCTTTTGTGATTTTATAGAAAAATAGACTTTGGCATAACATTAAATAAAGTGTGAACAATACAATACCGTGTGGATGAAAATAGAGCACACTCTTACTATGAACAGCAGGTTAACACAATAACTATCAATAATATCAACAGTATGAGACATAAATATGAATTGTCACAACCTTATACACCGGACCAATATATCATATGTTAACATACTAGAATTATAAGAGTGAATGGAAAAAAAAATAAAAAAAATTATATATATATGAGCCATTCGCAGTTTCACTGTACCGGCCGTGTGTACTTACACGTGCATGGCTTAATCTTTGAGACAAGCATATGCTACTGGCAGGATCAACCAGGTAGCTTTCACTCTTATAATTCTAGTATGTTTTCAAATGTTTTCTTTCTGACTGAAATTCCTCTCTGTGGGGAAGCCTGAGCCCTGTGGGATGAAGTTTATATCCTTGTATTTCTTAATGTTGTCTTTGTTTGGCTTCTACATGAGCTGAAATGAGAAAATTGTTGTCGCTAAACCTTTCTTCACACACTAATTTAAATTTTAAGCGTACTTAAATAACCAGTAGGGATATTTATTCAGCCTTTCCTCCATTTTTTTCAGTCATGAGTTTGTTTGTGGGATGAGGGTTGTTGCATGCAGAAATCTGTGATTGCTAGAGACCACATAGATGACTTTTACTGCAATCACAGGATTGGTTAGAATGAATACTGCTGTGGCTGACTCTGATCGATATCTTTCAGGAAAAGCAGAATGCAAAAAAAATATATACATATATATATATATATACACACACACACACACATACACAGTATAGTCCATAAATATTGGGACATCGACACAATTCTGATATTTTGGGCTCTATACGCCACCACAATGGATTTGAAATGAAACTAACAACATCAGCTTTAATTTGAGGGTATTTACATCCAAATCAGGTGAACGGTGTAGGAATTACAACGGTTTCCATATGTGCCTCCCACTTTTTAAGGGACCAAAAGTAATGAGACAATCGACTCCAAAGCTATTTCATGGACATGTGTGGGCTATTCCCTCGTTATTTCATCATCAATTAAGCAGGTAAAAGGTCTGGAATTGATTCTAGGTGTGACATTTGCATTTGGAATCTGTTGCTGTTGACTCTCAATATGAGATCCAAAGAGCTGTCACTATCAGTGAAGCAAGCCATCATTGGGCTGAAAAATCAAAACAAACCTATCAGAGAGATAGCAAAAACATTAGGTGTGGCCAAATCAACTGTTTGGAACATTCTTAAAATAAAGAACGCACCGTAGAACTCAGCAACACCAAAAGACCCGGAAGACCACGGAAAACAACTGTGGTGGATGACAGAAGAATTTTTTCCCTGGTGAAGAAAAACCCCTTCACAACAGTTGCCTAAATCAAGAACACTCCCCAGGAGGTAGGTGTATATGTGTCAAAGTCAACAATCAAGAGAAGACTTCACAAGAGTGACTATAGAAGGTTCACCACAAGATGTAAACCATTTATGTGCCACAAAAACAGGAAGACCAGATTAGAGTTTGGCAAACAACATCTAAAAAAAGCCATTACAGTTCTGGAACAACATCCTATAGACAAATGAGACAAAGATCAACTTGTACCAGAGTGATGGGAAGAGAAGAGTATGGAGAAGGAAAGGAACTGCTCATGATCCAAAACATACCACCTCATCAGTGAAGCATGGTGGTGGTAGTGTCATGGTGTGGGCATGTATGGCTGCCAAAGGAACTGGTTCCCTTGTATTTATTGATGATGTGTCTGCTGACAAAAGCAGCAGGATGAATTCTGAAGTGTTTCTGGCAATATTATCTGCTCATATTCAGTCAAATGCTTCAGAACTCATTGGACAGCACTTCACAGTGCAGATGGACAATGACCCGAAGCATACTGCAAAAGCAACCAAAGAGTTTTTTAAGGCTAACAAGTGAAATGTTATGTAATGGCCAAGTCAATCACCTGACCTGAATCCGATTGAGCATGCATTTCTCTTAATGAAGCCAAAATGAAAGGGAAAATGCCCCAAGAACAAGCAGGATCTGAAGACATTTGCAGTAGAGGCCTGGCAGAGCATCACCAGGGATGAAACCCAGCGTCTGGTGAGGCCTTCCAGACTTCAGGCTGTAATTGACTGCAAAGGATTTGCAACAAAGTATTAAAAAGTGAAAGTTTGATGTATGATTGTTTAGTTTGTCCCATTACTTTTGGTCCCTTAAAAAGTGGGAGGCACATATAGAAACCGTTGCAATTCCTACACCATTCACCTGATTTGGATGTAAATACCCTCAAATTAAAGCTGAAAGTCTGCAGTTAAAGCCATCTTGTTAGTTTCATTTCAAATCCATTGTGGTGGTGTATAGAGCCCAAAATATGAGAATTGTGTCGATGTCCCAATATTTATGGACCTGACTGTAAATATATATATATATATATATATATATATATATATATATATATATATATATATATATATATATACACACACATACACCATATACTGCCAAACAAGCATTGGCAGCACTCAAACACCACGCAGATGGAGCAGTGCACTGCAAGTTGGGGACCTTTTGTATTGATGACAGCATTGCATGGAAGCAACATGTGTCCAGTTTGCAGCTTTCAGGGGTCTTTAAATCACTTCCAGTAAGGTACAGCCCTCACAGTATGCAAACCCTCCTGTAGCAACAGCTGGAAAATGCTCAACTTGTATCTTCTTATTTGTATCCTGTGACTTGTAGTTAGACAAATGTTGATTAGACAAACACTTGGTGCATATTTACCTGCCCACCCATCTATCCCTGACTCTTCAGCCCTTGTGGCCAGATATAGTCCAAACCCCACTTGAATAATAACAGAGGTAAATTGACCAGTTACTTATCTGCACCAATGTGTGTCACAGGTCTGAACTTGATTATCTCCAAAATGGCTGACTTGCAAAATGTCCTTCTACAGAGGTGCATGCAAACCTCCTCCTACATATTTAAACTGTGACTTCCCAGCAGGTTCTGTTCACCACTCCACTCTGCCTCAAAACTGTCTGTTCTCTCTGCTTAGACCACCAATCCAGTGCCCTTCTGCCTAGGGTCACCTATCTGGACTCTCACACAACTCAGTCTCTCTCAGGGTGCTCGTCTCTCCCTACCTCCCCCTGCTCTCTGGTTTCCCAGTCTTGTTAGGCTCCGCCCCCTTTTCACAGTAGCCTTGCGAGATATATAGAGTCTCTCCCTAGACTGGTTAATGTCATTATCCATCTCTTTTCTTACTGATGCAATTGTGATTAGTAGCCACTGGGTGCTCAAGTCCAACTGCAGCATCCCTAGGGGTTAACATATATTTAAATTTTTACAGACCTCCAGTGATGATCTCAGACACTGGTTCTATGGTCATCATACATGACAATCAAAACAGGAGAGAACATTTCAAGGACAGTGACATGAATTTGAATAGCTTTGCAATTTGTTCACGTTGACTAATTTTGCTTGAATTATCATCAGTTGCATGTGAGATTAGTCATCATGAGATAGTTCTGTTCTCAGAGTGCATCTTATATAAACCGATGTTTGTAAATCACAAGTATTAAAAAAACAGTGAGTGGGAAGTCTCAGATTACACAAACAGCTAAGGATAGATGCCTACAATCAGAATATACATGTTAATTCATCACACAAAACCCAAAGTAAATCAACCAGAAAACTCTTACTAAATTTTAAGTACAGGTTAATGTTCACTTCATTTTCTTCCCAGTTATAAATATATGAGCAAATGTCATACCACTGACGATTTGTTAATGTTATTAAGACAAACAAAATGACAGAACACAATAGACATAAAACAGCTTTAATGCAGCAATAAAACCAATCATCTGTTTTGAGGCAAAATAAAGTGTCTTAAACCAGTCCGTTTATTTAAATAAATAAAAAAATTAGTACTAAGAACATCAAGCACAATGACATTACTTCAAGGGCCTGATATTTCTATCATGGGACTTCAAGGATTTCTGTAGTACCATTAGTCTATTTTCCTATCAAACATTTATTAGTGAATATGGTAAAGATTAAAGGATGTAAAAAAAAAACAAAAAAAACATTTGCACCAAATAGATTAAACTGAATATAATGTTATGAAGCACAGACTTATTTTTTTATATCTGAATTCACAGACAGTTCGAGGTCTTGCCGACACATAAAAGCTGAAACATGCTTTTGTTAAAACAGATGCTGAAATAAGCATCTGTACAAAAAACTGAAATATGGTTATTTTAAAATATATGCTGAATCACAAAGATTATAACCTAGTAACAGCACACCACAATTGGTTTTTTTTGCTTGCACATGTTTACCAGTAGCATTTCAACATACGCAGACCACACCACTGCTGGTAATATCTATATATCAGTCTGGTGAACAGTATACAACACAGAGTCCATTCTTTCTGCAAATATAAAGAGAGCATATTAAGGTCTCTAGCACACAGGACAGAGCCCGTTAGTCACCCTTCCATGCTTCTATGGGAAATTATTGTGCTCACCAGGTTGAGGAACTTCTAGCAACGTGTGATATTACGATAGTACTCTGGTTGCTTTTCCTGCAGTACGCTCTGATTTAGCTGACAGAGATCACTGCAGGAGAAGCAATTGGAGCCGAAGTAGCCCGTTAGAATCAGCTAGTGAAAAGCCACAAGCAGTACAATTATGTTGTCTTTACACTGCACATCTTTGTTTCCATAGTAACCAAAATGGATCTGCAAACCACTACATTCTTGTAAAAAAAATAAAATGCATAATAAAAATAGATAGTGTGTATGAAAGAATATTATATATATATATATTTACACACACACCAGCAATATTGTGTCCTTTTGTAGATACCAACATATAGTTCAAATCTACTTGTATGATGTATTTGGCGAACAAGCATGAAAATATAAATACGTCACTGACAGCTGTAAGCCACACAGACATGGGGCACTGCTGTCAGTCACATGCTGTGACTGACAGCAGTGCGCAAACCTGGCTTTGCCTGGAGGTGTGAACCTGGCCTCCTAATGCAATGGAGCCATAGCCTCCCAATCAAGAGTTGTATTAGCTAACCCACCCCCCACCTCCCAAGACACAGCAGCTTCCTCATCTGCCTACGATTAAACATGGTGCTCCAGGTAACAGTGGTCTCTCTTGGGGTGGGAATGGCGGGTGGTCCTCACCAAAGTACTGTCTGCATTTTATCAAGGTCAAATGAATTCTACAGGCAAGTAAACCCAATGTTCCTAATAGCCAACATGTCATAACAATTTATAAAATATAAATAAACAGCATTATTATACCATAAAGATTTAAAAAAATAAATAAAAATAAACATGGGGAAAACATTTTTCTTTCAAGAACAGCTGCTCAAAATTTTTTGCTTATAAATAACTGATATTTTCAGGATAATTAACCTTTAACTTTCAATTCAAAAAGGCAAACCAAGTCCACTATGGAAGTGTAATTGAAGGGGTATTCTTCTACTATTCCAAAGCTGTTATTATTGTATTCCAATAAAGGTGTTAGTTAGTTGTGTTAGAAAAACACAACCAAACATGACTATTCGACTGAATTAATCAAAAATGGTTACACCATGAAAAATGCAGCATGAAAAAGGGCAATGCAATTATAATGTTAAAGCAAAGTGCAAAAGTTAAAAACATGCCAAGTCATGGAAACTGCTTTGGTTGTGTACACAAATCTCCCCCAACACAACAGACTCCCAGCCTACACCACCATAGTAGCAGGTTCACTAGTCCAGCTTTCCAATTCAGCAGAAAGACAAGAGTTCGAGATTTCCAAATCCCCCTTCCCCACTAACCATTCACAAATCCCTAGTCCTTCTCCTAACCTCCCCCTTCCCTATAAACAAACTCCTGCTCTGTATTCTCACCTCCCAGATGTTGGGTTAATGATAATTTAGGCTACAGATTGCGCCTACCAGCGAGCAAAGTGAGTAGGTCCAATCACCGGCTAAATTAGTAATACCACCTAGGCTGCTGGACAGATACAGCAGCTAGGGTTATCTTGCAAATATAAGCAGCGGAATGGGCCTACCTATTAGCAAGGCAAATAAATCTATAAATTGTCCTAAAATAGTATAAACAAACTAGCTATTGTAATGGGAAACAACAAGATACCACTTCTCTAGTTAATTATATAGTGAATGCAATCATGTGACTGGTGCCAATATCAATATGGTTTATTTTCTAATAAGATTTAAGTAAATTAATCACAACTAGAGATTTGTGTTTCCATTGTCTAAACTGCTCTAAATTATATCTAAGTGCAGACACTATGCTATGGGTTATTGCACATTTGAAATCTCTTAGCAAATAATTCTATTTTAGATGCTTACAAAATGCAAATATCAGATGTGAGCTCTAAACCAGCCAAGCACATCCACTGTAGAAATGTTGCAAAAGTCAGGTAGTAATGGTTCATAAAAATTCTGAACTCCATTGGCTATGCAGTGAGAAAAGGGAAGACGGACCGGATGCCAACAGAGATCTGGTATATTGAAGGAAAATCGTTTGACATGTCAGCTTTACACCTGTTGTAATATAAGCCACAGATATCTAATGAAGACTCTCCTCCAGGGCTGAATTTGTTGAGCAATGGCTATATTTTTTTTCTTGAAAGCACTATTTTTAGTCCATAGAAAAGTTATGCGAGCTTTCTCTTTAAGGAGATCTAAAAGCTGAATTCTGCATTTCAGGGTTAGATTTTAGAACTGCCCACCAATGACCTACATTGTGAAAGGAATCATCAAACAGTGTTTGCACCAATGAGTGCTGCTCCCAAGTCTACTGTAGATACTAGTGTGGAGACTCAAATATGTTTCTCTCCTCCAAATGTCAAAGACACTGGAGAAATTCCACTTTTACATCATGTTACTGAATCAGGAAAGTCTGGTTTGATTCCCATGACAACCTCATGTTAGTCATGTTAATACTTCCAGTCACTAAAGTAGATTGAAAGTTTTCCCTAGCAGACAAATGTATTCTAGCTCAAACTACAACTTGCTGCACTTGGCTCACCACAGCAAACTACAATTAGAAAACGGGCCCTGAGAGAGGAGAGAGGCATCAATGTTTCAATGCACTGTGGGGATGAGTACTGTTTTACCATGTCTTAATGCACAGATTAAACTCACTATAATGGTATGGAGTGTTTTGATTGTGTTTGTTTTATCTTCTTTTTTCCTCCAGACTAGTTAACAGATACAGAAGCATAGTAGCTGTGAATCGTTACCACCTTTACATGACATTCTGGTAAAAATCCTTAGGCCTGTAGAAATGTATATTGCAGCAAAAAACACCAGTGATTTTTAAAAGCATCGCTTTTCTTCAAAAGGGCAATTAATGCCATTCTAGCCATATTGCAGAAACTCGATTTAATGACAAAACTGGAAAGCCAGTGGGATTTATTTTGCTTTTAATAAAATGGTATGAAGTGGAGCTCACTATGAAGGCGAAAAAAGTGTAAAGAACTGTTTAGCTGTCATTCTATTTCGCGTTATGAACACCAACAATGGCCGATCTACCTTAGTCAATAATAAGTTAATTTGAAATCTATGACTTCTTCCAAATACAACAACAAAATGTCTTTTTTGGCAGGAATGTTTGGTTTACTTGTATGCAGAGATTAGAGAATGGAAAATTTGATGAAATCTTTACCCATACAAGTTTCGCTCCATATGTTTTCTTGACATTGCAGCACCCAACATGTACTAAGAACATACTTGCCAACATTTAAAACCTGAAAGCGCAAGAGGATCCACCCGCATCAATTGTCAATTGGATGAGATCTGGGAGGGAGGCTTGTTTTTATGTGAGCCTCCCTGAAATTCAGTAGTCTTCCAGTTGGGAGAGTAGGCAAGTATGCGTAAGGAAAGTTATGGAACTTAATCATGGGAGAGAGGGGGAAAGTCTAGTTCCTCCTCAAAACCAAATTTTAATCTAGGATTTATAAAGTGGAAGGAAAGGGAAAGGATAGTGTATTGCACTGCTACACCCTCTCCACAAACAAGACAAAACCACATATCACAACCTTTAAAGGTTGCTAAAAGAGGACAAACGGTTAGTGGAGGGTGACCCAACAAAATGAAAACCGCTGGCTAAATGAGGGACACCAAACATGCTTTAGGGGCTTCCACAAACATGTTAATAGCAGCATCCCTGCATGGTTAGGGTCATGTATACAAACTTTGGAAAGTCCTAGTTGCCTATAATTGTAGCTAGAATTAGGCTTTAAGAGGAGACCCAGTGACTAATAAAGTGGCTATAGTTGGTCAGAAGAAGCTTCAGTGACCAACACAGCAGAACTTAGATGTTTCACAAGCAATGATTTGCTGAGGGAACGGCAGCAGAAAAGGTGGTAAAGATAGTGGGTAGAAGCGTATTCTACAGGACCTTGATACCCATGCATTCATTTGAAGTGTGCATTTTCCTAGCATGGTGGACGATGGGAAGGGGGAACTTAATGTCACATAGTGATCAGCTTTAACTCATCATGCTGCAGCCTCTTTCCTGAAGAAGAGTGGGGAGTCTTCCAGTATGACCATGCCCCCATCCATGAAGCATGTATGGTCACCCAATGGTTTGAGGATCATGAACACTGATATTATCCAATCATCATTGCCGTTAGTCACAAAATCTGAATACGAATGAGCATTTATGGGATATTCTGGAAAGACACCTGAGACAGCATTTTCGACCCCCATCAACCAAGCATCTGTTGAGTGGCCCTCTTGTTCACGAATGGTGCTGCATATCTCCTGCACAATTCCAGATATTGGTACAGTCAATGTCATGGCACATAGATGTTGTATTGATGGCCCAACACCCTATTAAGCAAGTTTATATTGCAGTTTCATTCTTTGTCCACTAACTGTATACTTCTGTTTCAGGTATATCATTAAGCTTAATAATACCTAGGTTAGGAAAATGTACTGCTGGCGACTTCATTTGTTTTTCATTCTTTGTTATAACAGTTGCTTGTAGATAATGCACCCCAGGCCTCTCACGCCCACTTCTATTACTACTATACAGTGCTGCACAGAATCACGAGAATGTTTACTTGTTTCCATGCTACAGTCTTGTGCAGAGGGTTGAATCTGTGATAAGATTGATCAACTGTGGGCAAATGCAGCATTGCATGTTTAGTCGACCTGGCATACAGATTCCTGCTATAGAAAACATGCTCCCACTGATGCCAAGCTATTAAATATACATTTTCTCAGTTGTCTTCTGCCGTAAACATGTATTCTGTTTCCTCGGCTGCTAATAAAGCAAATTCCATCTGCTGCCTCAGCTCATATGAACACAGAGGATGTAAGGTATTGTGCACTGGCTGCTGGGGACAATGTGCTGGGTAATGTCTATAAATGGACTGGTCACATCCCTGATTGTTAAATCATAAAATTGATGGTTTCTACCTTTTGAGACCGGCTGCTTAATTTTGGACAAATCTTTTCAGTTCCACTATAGTATTTTATTTACTTTAAAGTGAACATAACAGTGACATAGAAAGGCATTTCCCTAATAAAATAAGTAAAGCTAGAGCAACATATTCCCCCAGTGATATGGTTCCTTGGATTTTCCGAGCTAAGTGTTTAACTTGGCTGTAGAGCTGGAATGTGTGCTCATTCTTTGCAGAAAAGGGGGATTCCAGGATATGTCATCATGCACATAACCTTGGAATTATTATTAATTTGTTTATTCCAAAAGGTCCAATATGGTGCCTATAATCAGTATCTCATATTTTAAACACATTTTCTTGAGCTGTCAACTTTAATGACAAAATTTCAAAATCAAAACATCCCATCCTATGTAAACAGTCTACAGAAACAGCTTGCTTGTCCATTGCAGTCTGCAGAATAGGAAGGCAATAGCCTGTTTTCTTTATGCGCTCTTGTCTTTCCATTCTTCAGACTTATTTTATCAGCACAATTAAAATAGGATCCTACCAATTGTAACCATCACAGAACCCTTTAACAACAACCCTCTCACTGCCAGGGCTTTTCTCATGTTTCTGTGAGACAAGATTGAATAAAAAAAAAATTGGACACACTGTTACCCAAAGCCCACCATAAAATTTGGCCATAAATTTTGACAGTTGCCTTGCCAATAACTTCACAGAATACAATAGTGCCACACTACCCTATATAGTGCAATACTTCCTCTGCAACATGGTGTTCCTCAGATCATCCAACCTCAGCTGACTTAACATTTCTACAACTGTACTAACCTCCAGATGATTATTTATACATAACCCCCTGCAACTTTACTAAATGCACTGCCTGTATGTGCTTTTTGTGCTTTTATACCAAATATTTATATAAAGAAGGCAGAGTTGTTTCTTTTTGTTACCCTGGAATATGACAAAGCTGTTAATTCACTATAGTCGCATCCAATGCAGAGAGGAGAGCAAAATTTAATCCTATCCGGATGCAACAAAAATATGCAACTAGACATTATTATTATAGAAAATTTGCAAGACGCTACAGTGCTCTGCAGTAGGGAAAACAGGACAGACATGGCAGACAAAATAAATGCAGACATGAAAACAAAGGGTATGGAGGATCCTGCTCATTAGAGAGCTTACATTCTAAGTGACACAGCTGAAACAAGAGGTGCAAGTGTGGCCTACGGTGGAGATTGGAACAGCTGTGAGGGCAGGAGAGAGAGTACTTTGATATGAGATTTGAGATCTATGAAGGGGTTGTATTGTTGAGGGCTTTGTAGGTAACAGTGAGTAATTTGAATTGGATTCTGGAGGACACAGTGAGCCAGTGTTGGGCGTTGAAAAAACACTGCTGGAAAGCACACAAGGAACCCAGAAAGATGGTGTAAAGGAATTAAATAACATTTTCGTCTCTGCCTCTCCTAAATACAGGCTTATGGTGCCCATACAACTGCTATTTAGTCTGTAAATCTCAGCATGAACAGTCACAAAAAGAATGTCAGTCCCTATCAACATCTCATGGAGACCTATGAAATGTTCAGGACAGACGATAAATCCGGTCAGACAATGGGTTTTATTTACAGTTGCAAGTGCATTTGACAGTGGTAAATTTGTATTTTGCATAACATGTTACACTGCATATGTGCACAACTGAAATGCAATACAGTCTTGCCGTACACACTCTTAACAGATTCTTCCTACTTAGAGTTGCAAGTATCTTTAGATGCACCTTTTAGGTATCTTTGAGCATTCACATGTCTGGTGCAAGTTCACATGATGTTGATTAGGATAACTTGCATACCTTAGCTCCGGAAGCCACTATAAGACAGACATGTTGATAATGATCACTGATATCTTTCATCTGAATGCCTCTGCGTGCTCTATTTTAGGTTGCATATATCTTACGACCTTAAAGATATGTACAAATCAAAATACAGACCCAAGTGTGCAAACACCTTTCTGCGTTTAGGCAAAGCGCATATGCTTATGACCCCTATAAATGAGGCCCTATAACTACACCTGGCAGCAGGTGCATTAATCTTCCAGCCATGCTTATGGTGCGCTATCACATCTATCAGATTTAGTCACACAACCATATGGCCACAACTGATAGAGAACCACTTTTTGACCCCTAGTTGAGGACTCTCACTCAATGCAACATTTTTGCCTGCATACAAGTGACAATGACAGGGAAAATAAACTAATTTAAAGGGTATCCATCATGTTAATCATACTAACAATACATTTTGCAATGCATAATTATTAGAACAGAATTCTTCTACATAACATTAAACACATTAATATTAACTGGTGTCCACCCCTTCTCTGTTACTTTCTGTAAACACATGACTGAAGCCTTATTTAATAGTTGTTAGTGTGGACTCAAAACCCCGTGACACTAATTCCATGTGCTGAAAATTGGTCCTACAATCACAAATAGATTATATATTTTATTGGCACATTCTGCTCCTGTAAAGAATCTATCCTGGAGGAACATTGTACACTTCCTAGCATCTTAAAAAAAAATACACAATTATTTATTTACAGTTACGATACTATATGTCTCTAACCCAAAACAAATCTATTTGGCCAGCCTCCATGAACTGGAGAGTCTTTTGCATTCCTGAAACATTATAGAACTAGATATCTCCTGTAAATTAATAGGGCAAGTTGGCAAGGAACATGAGGCACGATAAAAAGACAATGCTGAAAATCATCTTACGTTACTTTGAAGCACCTTAAATCAGCTAAACTGCAGGAAATATACCTCAAAACAATTAATATTGCCTCTCTCAAACCCAAAGAAAGCAGATTGTGGAGAGAGAATCAGGAAGATGCTTAAAATGCAATAGAGAAGGCACCACCTTTTCCGACAACTTCTGGGACAAGGTAATGTCATTTGTAAATGGAACTCAAGCAACACACCAACTGGATTCCACAATTTTGCTTTTTTATTGAAATGCGTTTGTATTTTGGTTCTGTACCCTGGCATTTGTTATCTTATAAAATTTCTCTTTGGACTTTAATTTCTTTACTGTATCCAAGAAGCACAGATAGTTAATATAATATATTACAAGTGTGTGATATGAACGCAGACAATGTACTAAGATAAACTTGTTTATACAAAGTTTATAGCTAAACTTTTGAAAAATAAATAAACAAAATGGACCAAAAGGAATATACTCTTACACAATGCTCTGAAAGCTGTAATAGTAAGAGAGATCAGTAAATGTATTCTCATAGTTCAGTAATGCAGTGGGAGCAAAGGTTGGCAAGAGATTATTTAACTTTTTTTTTTTTTTTTGGGAGAAGTGGTGTTGGCACTGGTTGATGTGCAATTTTATGGGGACAAAAGCTGGTGACAGGGTAGTCATATCTGTCAGGGCCCAAGCTGAAGTATAATAACTATGGGGGCACATATTGGGGTATAGTCTTCAGTTGGAACAGCAAATGATCAATAATATTAGAACGTGCTCTTTCACACCTCTCCAAAAGTACCCATAAACAAGCAATATAAAGAAGGAAACTGTGTGTTATATTTGCAATCATTAGCAATCAAGGTTGAGAGGAATTTTTATTGACAATTTGTAACATACTTAAAAGCCACAAGTGTCTCATGTGAGCAATACAAGGAGGTCAGTCTGGTACTGGCTTGGTGTTTTCACTTAGTAAAGCCAGCTATATCTGATCAGATGATGTTTTAGTTTGTGTAAGGTGGATTGGATTTTTAGGTTTGGGATTTTATATGTTAATAAGTATATCTGTATATTGAATTAAACTGTTCAGTATAATTTGGCTGCAAGGCTTAAAGGGATTTAGGTAGAGTATGCACTTTTCGCTCTCTTACGGGCGTATTCAATGGTCGGCGGAAACGCCGAAAATCCCACGGTCCGCGCACTACTACCGTTATTACGGTAAAAGTGCGCGGAAAAAACATAATTTTCTCGCTGGATTTCAGCTCGCAGCTTCCTGAGCTGAAATCTAGCTAACTACTACAGTTTTAACGCGCCGCAGAAACGGCACAATTGAATATGCCCCTTAAAGTCTTGTTTAATGGTTTGCATAACTACACAATAAGCCTGTAAGGAGCAGCTACTTTTCCTCCTCAAAACATTGTCAGGACATCATAAATAAAGGAGATATAGATTATAGAGAGACAAAAAATATATATATATATATATATATATATTTAATGAATTAGTAACCAAGTGTCACACACACAGACACTTGGTTACAAATTAATTATTACTAAATTGATTAAATCGGTCTTTTTCAGCTGCTGATTAGTGTCCTTAAGGGTCACAATAGAAAAACTTTTTGGTACTGGCTTGAACTTAAGCTACAAGGGGCAAAAACTCCATGCTTGTATTGAACACATACTCCCTTTTTGGAATAAATGCTCTCTTAACAAGACTAGAGCTCAGAGCCATACACTTACAATACTCTGTAACCAGGGACTTGTACTAAAACATTAATATGGCTCATAGAGCATTGGGATCACTGGGAACAGTATAGCTCTGATGAGAGCCTAAGATGATCTGCAACACATAATGCCAAATCATTGCTAACCCTGTAACATGAGTACACGGAAACCTTCAACATTCCTCTATACCTTCCAGTTTCCATTCAGTTTATTCTCTCATGGGGACAAACTTTCTCCCAGATGAACAGTACGTGATCACTTAATTTTGTTGAAGTCACAGAATGCTTTATATTGCTGTATTCCTGGGTTTGTACTTCTAAAATCAATCTGAAAACATGGAACTATAGTGTGTCTGAAGATATATATACAGACACTTCTACTGGGTTATTGGCTTTTAGTGTGTGTGTGTGTGTGTGTGTGTGTGTGTGTGTGTGTGTGTGTGTGTGTGTGTCAGTCACAACATTAAAACCACTGACAAGTGAAATGAATAACATATCTCATTACAATGGCACCCGTGCTCCTGGTATAGAAAGGTTAGTATCTACCAAAAGTGGTCCATGGAAGGACAACTGGTGACTGGGTCATGGGCGTCCAATGCTCATTGATGCGTGTAGCAAGCGGAGGCTAGCCCATCTGCTACAATCTCTAAGAAGTATTAAGTGTAGTACAAATTGCTGAAAAAAATAATGCTGGCTATGATTGAACGGTGTCAGAACACAGTGCATCACAGCTTGCTGCGTAGTCGCAGACTGGTCAGAGTAACCATGCTAACCCTTGTCCAATGCCGAAAGATACTACAATGGCCACGTGAGTGCCAGAACTGCATCATGAAACAATTGAAGATGTCCTGGTCTGATAAATCACGTTTTATTTTACATCATGTGGATGGCTGGGTGCGTGTGCATCAGTTACCTGGAGAAGAGATAGCACCAGGATGCACTATGGGAAGAAGGCAAGCGACTGAAGGCCGTGGGATGCTATGGGCAATGTTCTGCTGGGAAACCTTGGGTGTTGACATTCATGTGGATGTTACTTTCACATGTACAACCTACTTTAACATTGTTGCAGACCAAGTACACCCCCTTATGGCAACGGTATTCTTTGATGGCAGCGACCTCTTTCTGCAGGATAATGCACCTTGCAACATTGCAAAAATTGTTCAGGAATGGTTTGAGGAACATGACAGAGATCAGGGTTTTGACTTGGCCTCCAAATTCCCCAGATCTCAATCTGATCGAGCATCTGTGGGTTGTGCTAGAAAAACAATTTCAAATGGAGGCCTCACCACGCAACTTACAGTGCTTAAAGTATCTGCTGCTAACATCTTGGTGCCATATATCATAGGACACCTTCGAGACTTGTGGAGTCCATGCCTTGATTGGTCAGAGAAGTTTTGGCGGTACGAGGGGGACCTACACATTATTAAGCAGTTTATTGTAATGTTGGGGCTGATCGGGGTAAATGTAAATACCCCTTGATCTTTATATATTGTGGTAGGTAAAACAAAATATAAAAAGGTGATTCTAACACACACTGTCCTTTTTACTTGAGGTCTTTAACATTGCAAATAACTGTATTTGTTATATGCCAAGCCAGCAGCAAAGAAATTTTATTTTATTTCTTTTAGATTTTTGGGGGGGGAGGGGGCTATGGCATGGGACCATTTATGACCAACAGTTATTTTTCGAAAGTGCCAATAATTAAAGTCCCTGACCTCTATGAACAGGTGATCATTTCACTGACAAAATGTACTAATGGTTTTTGAGGCATATGAAGTTGGTGTTAGACCACCTCATAGACAGAATGGCCTAATACTGTTCTTTTCGCCAAGCAATAGACTGCTGTCCAGTACAAAGGAAGTTCATGCTTTATTGTACATCAAGCTATGGAGCAGTGCGTAGTAGGATGGGCTGTATACTTTCATACAGGTCAGATATATTTAGTGATTTGGCATCTTAGGTTCGTGACCAGCTTACAGAGAAAACAGTGCTAAACTGCCAAACGGATAATTATGTATCTATAACACGCTCAAGGAAACTTAACCCACGTCACTAATTGCAATACTAACTTGGAAACAAGTTGCTGACACTCTTAACTATGGGACTATGTATCTTTAGTAATTGGACTCCATCAGAACATATACACTATTTATAATTTTTAATAACATCAATTTTAATTTTTAAGTGCTTTAATAGTTTGCTAAATCAAGTTCTGCAAACAATAAATACAAATATAGGACATTTAAATTTTTCTATAGTATAGTGTACAAATTTGACTTTACATTTGATATGTTGATTTTAATAAATAATTTGCCAATTGCAATATTAATATAACTTAGAGAATCTGTTAAAACTGGCCAGAATTTTATACGTGTTTGTAAATATTATTTTACGTCAGTGGTGGTTATTTGAAACAGCCAAAACTTTTAGGTTTTTTAATTTTTTTGTTAAGTTTTGAGATCGTTAGTAACTCCTTTGTTACTAAATCCATATGCCCAACAGTCCACATATGAAGTTAGGAAATGGTGTTTCGCCCCAATCATCATCAGCCTGCAGTCCAGGGGAAAAGCAGTAGTTTCCATGCAGTCCAGGCCTCATTGTACTGTATAATGGGATGGGCATCCTAGAAGTTTTGAGAGTGAATAGTTGAAGGAAGTGCTGTATACTTTTATACCGGTCATGTATATTTAATTTCAAAAATAGTAGTAGTCAGATCCTCTAAGTTGTTACAGGGTCAGCCAGTGTTAATTGGGAGTCCTGTGTAATTTGTTCCATTGGTGGTTTAACATTCTAAGGTTAATTACTGTAACTAGAGGTCAATATAGCGTGACTGGCTAATAGGTCCTCATCATCCATGTCTGTGTGCCAGGGAGGGCATTAGCAAAGTCTGTGTAAGGCCTTCTGTAGTTTCTTACAGATGGGAGAGTTTTGTGCATTTTGAGATAGCGGCATCATATGCACGTTTTGAGCAAAGGAATTGTGCATAAATAAAAAGCCCCAAAAAACAGGTCAATGCTACTTCATATTCTACTAAGCGCCAGAAAACAGGCTTCATGTTTAAATAAGAATCTACAACACAGTGCTCGCAGTCAAAATCTTATCACCATTTGCAAACTGGGACGTCAGCAGGGCTCCCATCTCTCAGAGGCTCTCAGAGGGCAGCGGCAGTTTTTGCAATTGAAAAAAAAGACCTGCAGCTGATCCGTTCCCCCTCCCTCTCTTACCTTGTGTGTTTTTGTGTGTCTCCTCCCTGCTCTTCATGTGTGTATGTGTGTCTGTGACCGTGCTCTACATGCGTGTGTCCATCAGTCCTCTCTGTCTTCCTTGTGTGTCACTGGGTTCGTTCTCTCTGGCCTTCCTCTGACAAGTCACATGGGATGCATCAAATGACCGGTTTTCCGACCCATGCACGCAGCTTCCAGAGACAGAGGAGGCTCCTACACAGCTCTGCTGAATGCAGGTAAGTGTGTGAGAAGGCTCAGTTGCAGCGCCTGGGGAGGGGTTATCTTCTTAATGTAATAAGGGAGGGGTGGTGGATTTGTATTAATATAATGAAGCAAGGGGTGTAAGAGGTGATTTGTCTTACTGTAATGAGGGGAGAGGAGTGCGTTTTTTCTTAATGTAAGAAGAGGTGACCTATTAATTTAATCGTTGACTGTGGGTCGGGACTAAGTTTGGGGAGAAAGAGGGCTATTTATTAAATGTGAATATGAATTATTTAATGCTGGGGATGGTTGTGGGAAATGGTTATATTCATTAAACGTAAATGTTATTAATTTATTGCTGGGGCTGTTTGCAGGGAGGGAACTAGTACTCCCAATTAATAAATTAACCTATTAATTTAATGCTGGGACTGGGGGGAGTGAAATAGGTCTATTAATTAATTGTGTATGCTATTAATTTAATGTCAGGGCTGGTTGGAGAGAAAAGATATTTATCAAATACGAATACTTTAATATATTTTAATGTTCGGGTCTCATTATTAAATGTGGGTGGTTGAAGTTTCTAAATTAAATGTACATATTTTTTTTTTTCACAAATAGGGCCCCTAACATTCCAGGATCAAGACAAGCAGCAACTAAAGGCGCCAGCAGCCACAGGTGGTGAAGTGACAAGAACAGGTAGGAGAGAGCAGGACGATCTGTCAACTGTCCTGAATCTGGTGGGGCAGTCCTGAATTTGGGTGCCTGCAGGACAGGAATTTATCCAACTGCAAGGACAGTTGGGAGGTATGTCCTGCTTTACATCACACTGCTCGTGAAGGCAGAGCTGTGTGCATCTAACAGTAGTGCACACAGTATTGCCTGTGTATTTGTCTAAAATGATAACCATATAACATCATAAGGGCACCCTGGCTTAAGTGCCCCAGGCCCCCTAGAGCCTTAATCCAGCTCTGTTGGTCGGGAATTTAAGGGAGATAAATATAGGAAATATAATAAGCTAGATTTCTTTACACTAGAGAAGAAATGTTTAAGGTGGCATATGACAACACTTTCAGCATAAGGACCCCACGGAGTACACAGTCACTGCCTTCGGTTGGAAGCAAACACATTTCATCCGTAAGAAATACTAATAGAAAGCACTGCAGTTAGATTCAAGAGAAAGATTAGACAAAGCATAAACAGATAACGATGACTACAAGAAAGCTGGTTGCTTTATTTATATTTTCTGACATTTTCCAATACATAGTTTATTTTGCTTTTATCGCTTCAATACATTAAATTGATGAATATAAATTAATGGTTTTGCCTTCACTTTCCAGTAGGCTGTGGGTCAGTTTGCAGGTAGTTAGCAAGCAGGTAAAGTCTGATCACTGGTACAAAGAGGTTGAAATATTCATTGCAGGTCTGGAACAAGGCACAAAAGGTGAAAACGTACAAAATTTGACCTGTACTGGGCTTTAACCTGTAGTTTGCTGCCAGACACCAATATTTACAGAGACAGCTGCAGGAGAATTGACCACACTCATTGATAACTTTTACTTATATTAACATCTAAAAACGGGAACCAGCTGGAGTAAAAAGATATATGTGGATTACAAAAGGGGTGAAACTACTTCTAAAAAGGTAGATGGGATATTCCATTCACATAGTCAGTTTTGGTTGGAATTCCAAAGTACAAAAGTCTACCTAAGGTTCAGTATCAACCATCACCCACAGGCCATTGTGGCTTCACTGCTCTCAAGGATAATGATTTTTTGGAGGACAACTTGCTACCTGGTGGAGGAGTGGAAAAGGCTTTAGTGCAAAAATGTCTTGCTCTGCACTCCTGCTGCCCAGGAGCTCGGAAGAGTAGCTGGATAGCCTGAATGTTAGATCACCAGTAGGTAAGCTTTTAGGACCAGCTGGTACTAAAGTTTCAGTTTTCTGTGATATCTGACTAACTCTAAATGATTAATGGTAGCTCAAACAAATCTGACTGACAGTGTTCTGCTATGAACAAGTCATTATAGTTATCATGGCCGTGCTGTCCTTTTCAAAATAAAAATGATGACTACTTTGATGTCTATTACACCTACAGTTTTTTGCAAAATGTGAACATTCTGTTTATTGAAGACTAATAACCCAACTGAGAAAAAAATTCTAATCCAGTACAAAGTTAATATTAAATTTTCTGTGTACGTATGCAAAATGTTAGCAATGTCATGTTACAATTGCCAGATCTTTCCTCTGCTTGGGGTTGGATTAAAATATTTGAATGTTATCCAAGGGTTTTACATTTCGAATTAGCCAATTCCAGTGTGCACAATTGAATATTTTTATGCCGTATAATGTTTTTAGTAGACATTTAGTGCCCTTGTTTGTCAAACTGACTAGTTAAGAGCCTTAAGACATCATTTTTGAATTAAAGTAGTAAATTACTAGTAACAAACATTGTTAATTAGCTAATATTTAGTGTTATGCTATGACAAATCACAAAATACCTTAAAAAAAAAAAAAGAAAAGATTTTTAAAGGTTACAATTTACATATATTAAATGACAATTGCACTGTAGTAAAAGTTTATTGCAATGCATAGGATGTACGCTACTGTATGACGTTCACTTCATAATTGCAATCGATATGGCAGAAAACAGCACTGCTTCTCAAGATTCCAACAACTTTCACCTACTATTACCAATCAACTTGTTAGATATACAGAGACAGTTTACGAGATTAAAGGCCCATATTGAAGGCCAAAAAAAATTAAATGAGACTTTTCTTTATACTATTTTAGACGTTATATTTGAATAAAGCAGGTAAAAATGAAATAAATATGGAAACAAATGTTCAAGAAACCATTACCAACCTGAAGTTTAATCATTTTTCTACGCAAGAATAGTACAAGTGCAAAACTATGCAAGTTTCACCAGCAGCATAATTTAAGGTGCAATTAAAGGTTTTTCACACTTCCAGAAGGCAACCACCATTTGTCCTATATTGTAAAGTTTCAACAGCAACTTAAGAAATGGGAAACACATATGGACAGCTTAACAGCAGGATAATGTGTATTTCATATAGTGGGCCAACTGTGCAACAGCAAAATCCTGCATTTCACGTACAGACCCACAGTTAAAATAGTGTCAAGCAAACAACACTAGTCACAAAATGTTACAAACAAGTTAACCCGTGCATGATACTCATACATTCTAGTCAAATCAAGCTACTTAAGGTGTTAAAAAGGTTCTTGTCATGCATTTGGGCCTCAAGCACCAACCACTCCCCACTGTCACCCCCGGCAACCACCAACCACTCCCAACTGTCACTTCTCCTTCAAGAAATATATATATATTTTTTTTAAATCTTTATAAACACTTTTAACAATTAACAAATTAAATTAACAAATTAAAAACATCTTGGTATACCAAATTTCAGCCCTTTCTGATTTTTTTTTCCCACACACACTAAGAATATAGTAGGTCAGTGTATAACTCCGGCCAGCAGGTGGCACTGCAGCTTGGTTTTATTTTTTCCACACACAGACAGACTAACACACGCCACTAGACATTTATATTATAGATCTTAGCTGAAAAAAATTATTTGACAAGACTAGAGCTACTTAGTTGTCAACAACTGCTTTTGGGGCAGTAGTCATAGCCAGACTTGTGTTGATAAAATGTTAAGGGCACACCCCTTTTTCATTACACCCACTTTGGTACCATATGCACAATCCCGCCTGATTACTTCAATACAATATAGAGACCAATTGCTTCAAGGAGAACTCCAGGCAATCTAGTATAGCTGCAATGATTTCTCCCTACTGGTTCCTTATTCTTTAGGAAGAACAGCTTGATAAATTATAACCAAATCATGGTGTGATGCAGGATGTAGAGCCACAAAGACGTCATCAAATCTTCTCTTCAACAACTTGCCTCTAGCATGGCTCAGAGTTAAACTTCCTTACTCTACCTGAGAACTAATAATAATAAATATAATAATATACTGTATTACATTTTATCTAGCTTACAGACATTAACATGAATTGCTATGTCCGTGAAAATCTGGAACAGCACCTGCATAAAGCATAATAAATGTAATTGGACAATGTACATAAAATGAGTCCCATATAGTAACATTTACTGACTCCTTATCCTACAGAGAAAGTGTGAACAGCACTGTATTATAGACATGAGTGTACCTTTATATTATTCAAACAGTACAGAACATATTTTACAATACACTGATAGATATGCAAATATTTTTTTTTAAATATCACAAACTGTTATTGTAAAGAAAAATGATGAGGTATCAAGTATTCATAACTTACATACATTACAGCAGGGTTTCCCAAACCCAGTCCTCAGGGCTCCCCAACAGTGCAGGTTTTCCATATCTCCTTGCTGGAGCACAGGTGTATTCATTACTGACTGACATTGTAACAGATCCACAGGTGGTCCTAATTATGTCACATGTGATCCGGAAAACCTGCACTGTTAGGGAGCCCTGAGGACTGGGTTTGGGAAACCCTGCTTTACAGTATATCAGATTTACAGCAAAATTCACCATGCTTTATTTTGTGTTTGTACCTAAAAACTGACAATCATTTATAACTACTTTCAATATGAAAATAAAGACTGCATGTTACGTTGTATTACAGTTGCAAAGGATTAAAGGTAAAAGGTTTATTTTAGCCCTTAACGCCTGCGTGGGCCAAAAACAAGTAACAATTATGATCAACATTTGATGGTGTTCTATCAGATGTTGATCAGGACTGACATAAAATGCAGTCGGACGATGGAAACATGACCATACTAATTTTGCTACATAGGATCTGGCAGTTCAGCCACAGCACGTTACTGCTGGATCTATCCAAGCAGATCACAAGTGTTTGTTGTTATACTAGACATAACTCCAGCTGCTCAAGCTGAATGGCTGAGTCTGTCGAAGAATGGATAGTAGTTCTCTCTCTACACACAAACCATAGTCCCAAGGTTGGGTGTTATCCTGTATGAAGCAGAATTACTACACAAACTACTGCAGGTGAGAGGTAGTAAATGGTGAGGAGGAGCAGAGACTTTTATAGAGGGTAATAAAAGATAGGCTGGCATGTGAAGCACACTTGGAGGAACTAATCACTTACGATGACAAAAGGCACATCCTTAAAGTGAGCTATTGTGAAATCTCAATTGGCAGAACAGCGGGTGTCCCTCTCCTAAAATCCAAACTTTCAGGACACTGCACTCACACTTGTTTTGTTTTATTTTCCTCACAGTTGTAGGAGAATTTTCAATCAAACCTTTAATCTGATTAGGACTGAAAGAAGACATATATATATATATATATATATATATATATATATATATTAAAATCAATTTGGGTACAATTCCCATTTAAAGCTTCATCATCATGTACGACTAACCTGTACCTCTCCCGCCCAGGAGATCTAATTCCCTTCAAGTAGCCATTTTTCCTGGGACTCAATGGTCTGCCTGACAGCCCCTGGCAAAACACTGGGCTGCATGATGCAGCAGAGGATGAGCAGGACAAATCAGAAGTCGCAATCACAGAGATTGAGGCTTTGGATTGATCCTCTTATTCACAAACCCCTCAGCAACCATTTTAAAATATTCTGCCACCCTCGGTGGAAATGCAGCTTAACGTTTCTTTAAAAGAAAATGCTACAGCTTTCAGGAATATATCATACTGAAGGATTTAAAAAAAAAAAAAAAACAAAAAAAAAAAAAACACGTAGGTTTGGTAGAGCTCATCTTCAGATTTTGTGAAGTTATTGCTTAATATAGCCAGCAACTATTCTACAATATATAATCGTTTGGCCAGTAGTACAGTTATTTGTACGGTTTAAAACATCCTATAATTTGGCAATAGATGTGTAATTTAATTCTAAAAAACTATCTTTGTACTTTTCTAAATGTTGTATTTTATCTGGGCATACAAGCAGTAACACATTGTAACTAGTAAACACGAAATTGAACACAGGATTCTCAGTGCAAAATAACTAGTGTGTCTGTATATTGTAATTAATATTTAAAGAGAAAAACACATCTTAATAAAGTACGCTTTGCCTATAATTGCAGACTTTCACTAGTTTTTCAGCAGTTGAGTCTTAAGTTAAAGCAAACCAATAATAGGTTTGGTGACAACAAGGACTACACCCTGATGCCAGACATCCCATCTCCAATAGATATAATACTGCATTGTTTATAGCACAGACTGAAATATGTAGCAGACATACCTATGTTATTCCTACATGACCGTAAAGCTTGAGGGGCCATTTGTTAGGTTCTATAACTTTCATAGATAGTAAAGCAACCAGGTTAAGTCAGCTTTGGGGAAACACTGTCTAAAGAACACGGAAGATAACTAATGCACCAATACTAATACCAACTACTGTGAACCAAATTCAAAAATAAAAGAATAAAAACATCCAGAGTGGAAGTCTTGAACATCTAAAGATGCCGAGAGGCCAGATTTAAAATCTGCCAAAATAATTTCAAGGACACATAACAGCTGCAGTACCAAGCAAGTGCAAGTAAACAAAGAAAATCAAAATCTATTTAGCAAAAAGGCCAGGAAAAAAAGCCTCACTCAGCTATGTTTGCCAAATGTATTGCATTAAATGGTTTCCAATTTAGAAACAGTAATCAAGCACTAATAAATACAGTCCTGTATATAGTTGGACATTTCACATACAAAGTAAAAGGAATTGTACCATACTTTAAAATCTTTAATTTCTTAGGTAGATACCCCATAAATATTTTCAACATTTCACTGTGGCAAACTATAAGCAACACATAAAACAACCGATATACAACAAATATTTTATGAAATGTAGTATTTACTTAGTGTAGGTCAGTATCACCTTAGTATCAGCAAAAACACTTCTCATTGACTTAAACTCAGGCTACATCCTTTCAAATCTAAAATACTGTATTGTCTAGTAAGAGAAAAATAAAAAAAACTGATTGATACCATTTATTGTATTACAAAAGGCCAGCATAATATGCACACAAGTTCAGCGGTGACAAATTCACAGCAGCAAATATTCTGGGGACATCCCCACCTTGCAAAGAACAAAAGACTGCTTGTGCATGCATATACATTCTTTATATGCAGCCATTTGGTTGACAAAGCAATTTGTGTTCTGAGCAAGGAGTCTATTCTATTACTGTGAATATTGGTTATAGCGATATTCACATCTGCAGCTACATGTGATGAAATAGCCAGGTTAGAACCTCAAGCAGCTATTAGAAATTGTCACAATTTAATAGATTTAAACATGAATGAACACCGGTGTGTGGCAAAGCAGCCTTGACATTAACCTTATCGGCGCATTGCAAGCCAATATTGAGGTACAGTTTACTTTGACATCATAAATGTAAATGCTGGGAATATGCATCTTTCAAACACCCTAAATAAATGTAATCTTGCACCTGAAAAGTGTGGCTTGTATCAAAACCATATTTATATTTTCAAAACAGATGTGTTAACAGTATGTAAATGATCAATAATTAAAACACCATTTTAGCCAAAAAGATAGGTTGTACAACTGATATTCAAAGGGGCATTGACTAATCTGTCACTGTCCATTTGTGGCCTCATTGTGCAACTCAGGATTTTTCTGCTTCCAAAGCACAGCAATCCTTCAGTGTGCACTAGAAAAGGTGGAGTACTCAACTCAATGCCAGATACCAGATTATGTAGAAGCCAAGTAGGACATGAATGCAGAAGCAAAATAGCAGCAAGCATGAGGCGATGCCATGTCAAACGGCCTCAAGCAAGCTTATTGCTAGGATATACAGTTTCTTCTTTTCTATGCGGCATTCATGCCAGGGTTGCATTGTCTCTGAATGCTCTCCTGTGGAGAGAGAAGGAACACACCCCCTTTCTTCCCACTTGTTTTATACCATACCAATAAAAACATGACAAAAAAATGTATACATACTGTGTAATTATGTACAACAAAGAATATTAAATATACATAAAGCACATAAGAATATTACATACTACTTGACATCCAATGCATTTGATTAGATCTGGAAACTTCATACAAATGCATTCCACTATATATATATTTTTTTATGAAGGTTTGGTTTAGTGGTGTCAGTTATATTAGGTTGAATTAAAACAAAATGTAGGAATTGAACAAACAAGCCAATTCTGTAGTTTTGCTGCAATGGGTGCCTGCTTTTCTAGAAACAGTTATTTATGGCATGGATTGGTGATGTATGTGATAAAAGGGAAAGTAAAAGCATTGAATATGGAGGTTGGGCTGGGAACCTCTCAGGAGCCTGGAGCGATAGCAATGCAGGCAGATGGGCAGTGACATATTCAGCAGCCATTCCTGCTGCTTTTTCAGGACCAATCCTCAGCAACAAAACACCCTGCTCAGCCACAACAGCTCCTCGATTGGCACAAACGAATCCTCTCACTGTACAATAGCGCACAGAATACAAATACAACTTTACCACTCTGGAAACAGAGCCAAACAAAGGAAACTATAACCTATCCTATGGGATGAAGCTAGGGGTGACATCTGTGTTTTTTCCACTGGAGAAAAAAAACTAACACTCTAGTGACCCTGATTTCTCAGGGGTAAAAGAGAAGCAGGTAAAACATACAAAACTGCAGATAAATAGCATGATTGAAGAGTCCAGGAAAAGCTTGGTGATGCAATACTAAATAGCCACAAAACAGATCGATGCTTTGCAAGGAATAACAAAGAATCAATACTATGTAACAATCTGAGTCAAGACAAATAAATGTCAACTTGTAATACAAACATTCTATAGTACAAGACATGCAAATACTGTAAAGCTAAGGGCACATTATAGAATACTGTACTGTAATTGCTGAAACATGTACTTTTATTTCAATATGCTGCAATAATTATGGTTGAAGTTATTTAAAACGACAGGAAACAAAACAATTTGTAACAAGATAGTTTTGATGATAATAATAATGACTACATGACACTGCTAGCTGAGCCTACAATGCTAACACAGATCTGTAAAGATCTTAAAGTCAAGTTAGTAAGAAAAACAGTGTCAATCTTTCCTAAAGGAACTGGAAATGCATTCAGGGTTTGTAAAGGAGAGGTGTGATCATAATCCCATAATATATATTACACACATCCAGTGAGGCCACAGCACAGGGACACTGACAGGTACCCACACAGAAGAGCAGCCTCTAGACCAGCTAATGGGAGATGACATGAGCCACACACACACACACAGAGAGAAAGGGGGTGTGGATAGGAATGGCTAGAGATGGGGAAGAATAACGATATGATACAGCACGACTGCTAGATGCAGAGAGGCTGCCACCAGGCCTGCTGGTCACCAAGGCCTCCACCCCCCGGGACAACCACTTCATGCGCTGTGCAGAACAACACAGGTGACCCCACTGACGTGACCTGCACCCTGTCAGCCCCCCCGGTTGGCCTGAGCTCACCCACTCCCACAGCTGCTCACCTGCTATAGCGCGGGTCACTCTCCCGCTCTTCCCACTCGAGCGCGAAACTGTACGAGGGCGCAGAGCTCCGAGCGGGGGCACTCCAGCAGCAGTATCCCCACGGCAGCGGCTCACACCCCTCTTCTTCCCTCTCTGTCTCTCCGCCACCCTCCCCCTCACTACACGCTCTCCTCCTCCCCAGCCCTCAGCGACCCCGACCGGATTGGACGCGGCTCTAAGCACCACGTGACTCCGGGACACAAGGGGGGCGGAGCCAGCGGAGAGCTGTCACTCAGAGAAGCCATACATAGCCATAGTGGCAGCTGCGAGAATGACTTATTGTGTAGGGGCAGACAATGAAGAAAGGTCATCTCTGGCGATAGCTCACAGAGCGCTCGATACGTCTGTGCACCGCAGCTTTATTACCACTGTGTACATAGCTCACGTCTACTAGTCCCCCCATCCCCCTAGTAGTTACACCAAGCCAGAATACCGACTAATTCATGTATGCACATCTGTCCACAGACGCAGTGCTCCGCCCCGGTCATACGTCACGGGAGAGGCGGTTCCAGTCGGTGCAAGCTGGCAGTTGGAAACAGACCTGCGCTGTCTGATTGGTTGCTATGGTAGTGACGTTACCCAGGCATGGATGCGCCTGGAAGAAGGTTCTCGAAGCAGCGGAAGGCGGCCGAACAAGCAAGAGACGTGAGCTGGTGGGTTCTGGCAGCGGGCACCCCCGGGCTTCTGTTGAGCTATCCTTTTATGTATGTTGTATTCTGAGTTTAATGCGAGCGTTGCCATCGTTGTCTTTGCCTTCGGTATTGTTGTGATGGCGCAGCGAGTATTGTCCTCTAGAGGACTGGTGCGCATGCGCGAAGTTTCAGGAGGAGGAGGGGGATGGTGCTGTGGCTTGCGACAGTGACGCAAGAATCTGTTGACAGCTTGTTTCAGGTCAGGTCTGTGATCTAACTACTACTATCCAGATTTATAAAGGAACTGTACTGGAAAATGTCCGTATTCAATACTGACAATATGTACAGTACAATTCGTTGTGTTCTGTATATTAGATGAAATTTTCACTGTTCATTCTTATCCTCTTGCCTTTTTCATAAGTGAATATTTATTGTAGATGAGCACTTAAAATGCAAAACAATTACATCATAACATAGTACAGTAAACATGTTCTGATGGTAATTGTAGTGCATCGTGCAAAGTGTCCCTGAATAAAAAACAAAAAAAAAAAATATATATATATATATATATATATATATATATATATATATATATATATATATATATATATATATATATACACATACTACAAAGTATTATTCTCTACCACAAATGTTAAATGGGGTATAAGGAACTTGAAACTGGGGTGCAAGAGCGGTGTGACCACAGTAAATATATATACATATATATTGTATGTGTTTTATATATTTGGAGACAAAACGGTTACGTTCTTTGCTATGTCAGGATAGTCGGGCACATGAAAAATACATGTGTTTATGTACAATTTCAGTCAGCTGTTTAGTCATTACCAATATAAAAATACATGAATACTATGGGGGGGGATTCAATTAGATGTGAGGTGTCTCCGGAACGTTCGCGAGACACCTTGCGGTGGAGATTTGACAGAAATCTCCGCTCATTTGAATTCCCAGCAATGTGTGTGGTGTGATATTCACGTGCCAATTGAATCTCCCGCTATGTTTATATCAACTTATTATCAAGCCAACATGAACCTCGGTAAAAACATATTTGGAACTTTCTTAGTATAATAGTTGTTCCTCCAAGACCTGTGGTAAAATTCACAAAATTGCTATAGATTTATCTTTACATTTACTTTTTAATAAAAATTACAAATGCTCCACTACTACTTTTGTGAATGTTGTGTTCGTGAAATTACTAAAATGTGTATTCACAAATTCCAAAAACACTTGCAGTCAGGGGACGAAGATGCAGCGGGCAGACCTTCTCAGTAAGAGAGGTAGATGTAATACAGAGTAACCCAAATCATTATATTTCTGTAAGAGAGCCATGTTATGAAGGTCCTCTTGTTTTTAGTGAGAATAAATTGTTTAACAGGCTCCTGAAAGTGTTTGGTTCAGTGGTCTTTCAGGTGGATTTTGGAGCATGGCTACAGATTTAGCAAATACACAGGTGACGGAGTTTAGAGAGATAATAGTGCCTGTCAGTCTATCACAGATGTTTTGTACATTTCCATTGAAAGAGATATCTACAAATGCAAAATGCTTAGCAACTGCACTTTTAGGGGATGATTCAGTTCTCTGTGATGTCAGGCTGTGTGCATTTCAAGTTATTATGATACCCAACATTGCAGTTTTTTTTGGGTTTCAAGGCAATATTTGCGATGTTACGTCACCTGAGAGTACTACTTTGATTGTTACAGAGGCACTCCACCGAGAACTGAATCTGCCCCTTAATGTCACTTGAACTGTAACCAGCCATAAAAGTTTTTATATTGGTTTAATTTGTATTTTATTCTAACTGTACATCTGAAAGTTTGACCACACATTTCTCTAATCTCATATTTTCACTCTCCTAGGAGCTCAAATATAGCAAAGAAAAATAGGTTTTACTGTAAAGATATGATTGATAAATATATACGGTAGCCAAAAACCATGTCTATTCTCTAACTCTATATCATAATGCATTATGATACAGGTAGATGAGGGGACAAGTGTGATATAAACCAAAAGAATCATATGTATGTTAGACATACATTAAAACATTCCCTTATAGAATATCATTAATATTACATTTCAAATTCAGGAAGGGCATCCAGATTAGTCTTAGCCAACACTACACCAGCATGTTCAACTATAGCTGCCTGCAGTACAGAAAAACCCATTACCTCACAAGAATCTAAGTGGGAGTTTTGTATATCAATGAAAATATTGTTTTGGGGGTGTGGTTCCTCTAACACCAGCAGTTAGGTGATTCATGAGGGAAAAAATGACTGCCTCTGAGCCTTTTATATATTACAAATCGTAGTAGAAAGTTGCAAGATGACTGTCAAGGTTCATAAAAAGTGAATCAGTGGAATTGTGTGTTATACAGACCTATAATTTATAGTGCTTTTTTGAGAAGTCTGTACCACTTTACTGTAATTGAAAGTCAATTTTAACAAGAACTAGTGTAGGGGGTTTAGAAAATCAACAGAAAAGTGGCTTGGGAGCAGAAAGGAGTAAGCTACAACAATCATAACCGTTTACTTTCTGAGTGTGTGACAAGGGCATGGTAATCATTAGAAAGTGCATTAAGATTATCATTCACTGTAACTAATGAAACATGGCACAGACCACTATTCCTCCTCCATTAAACTTTTCAAGTGGCGGTATACATTTGGGTATTAAGCATCCTCCAAACCCAGATTCCTCAGTCAGACAGTGAAGCATCATTTGTTACGCCAGAGAACAAGTTTCCACTGCTCCAGAGGAAAGGCTTGTGTGTGGCTGCTTGGAATGGAAACTCAGACCATGAAGCTCCTAATGAACAGTTCTTGGATGACGTTGCTTCCAGAGGCAGATAGGAACCCAGTAGAGTGTTGCAACCGAGGAGACAATTTTCACATGCTGCAGCATTTAGTGGTTCCATTATGTGAGCTTCATTGGCATACAACTTTACTGCTGCCGAGATGTTGTTGCTCATTGACGTTTCCAATTCGCAATAACAGTTGATAGGGGCATCTCTAGCAGGACATAAATTTGGCAAACTTTTTGCAAGGGTGGCATCCTATGATGATGCCACATTGAAAGTCACTGGATCTGTGATAATCAGCCTGATAACTTCAGGGGCTGCATGTGTGGCCTTCTATCCTGTGCACTACACTTAATATCGGTAATAAGTTAAAACAATATATGTAATAAAAGAAACACCCATCTGTACTAATAGTAACATCGGCAAGCATTTATCAAAAAAAAAAAAAAGTTACAACTATCACAAACAAATCTGACACTAAAGCAAGAAGCAGCTGGGGCCCACAAGAGATGGTGGCTTATAATTGGTCCTCTCGCTCCCCCGCTAATTTAATGTTTCAAACAGAATTGATTTTACCATTTCTGTGTTCAAGAACACGCGACTCACATGTTTGAGATTAGTGAAAGGCTTACTGCTACAGTGATATTGTAGCTTAACTTAGGATCAATTTCAGCCACCCCAGGTAGGTGAGGAAGTTAGTATAATGTAATGTGTAGGTGCTGGTACAGCTTTAATGTGCACATACATGAGTAAATATGAAATGTAACATTATCCTAATGGTGTACAGTGACAGTTTCATCCGAGCCAAGATACTCTAATGTATTATTGTGGCCTCAAGTCCGACAGGAATATCTCATTATACTGGTAGCCTATGTGGGTGGAACAAGAGGACACGCACAATCATCATTGCTAATTCCTATGGAAAAATGCCTAGTTGTATTGACAAGAATTGAGTGTCTATTTTTTTTAGTAAGCAGTTATGTATGTGTTTTTGTATGTCTTAAAATTGAGACTCACTGTTGCAAGGCAAGTGTTGTGTGTGTTAACCCCAAAGTAGTGGAAAATGTAATACAAGTTGCCAAATAAGCTTCTATTATGTTTGTTGCTCACTGCTGGCATGTCCATAATATCAGAGTTTAATAGCCCTTTAAAACCTAGCTTTGACACTCATGGAAAATATTTTGTTTTACGTGTGTGTGTTCGTTTCAAACATAACTCCCATTATTGAGATAAGTGAAACAATATCACCATGTCAGTAAACTTAAAGTGGCAAAAGATTTTTTCTTTGTTTTAAACATAAGTACATTTTAAGCACATCTGATAACACACCCAGGGCCTGAGTCATTAACGGGAGTAAAGCAAAAAAAAAAAAAGAGTAAGTTTGCTCCAGGGCATACCATGTTACAATGGAAGGGGTGCAAATTAGTTTATTATTTGGCACATAAGTTAAATACTGGCTGCTTTTTCATGTAGCACCAAATGCTTGATAGTTGTTGTTTTTTTTTTACACTGAAATTTATATGTCTGTTCCCATATTTTAAATTTACCTCCCTGTCCAATGCAATATGGTTTTGCCCAGGTGCAAAGATACTCCTTTTTTATGCCTTGCTCTCCTTAATGACTCAGGCCCCCAGACTGTTTGCATGTCACATGAAGCTAGAGGTGGATGAAGGAGGGAGAGTCTTTGACAGTGCAGGCAGAGATCAGGAGCATATCAAAGCCTGTCTGCTCACTACATCATGTGACTGTGGTTGCCATGGTAGCCAGAACACTGCAGAATTAAAGATCATTAATAACAGGCTGAAGAAAGAAACCAAGGTCATATGCTCCACTGATTCAGAAAGTACTTCTGTGCAGAAATATGCTTTTAGGGCTATACACATGCACTTGTAAAATGGGTAAATATACATTAAAACTACACACTTTACTGATGCATTTCTAATACTCCTTTCATGTATTGCACGTTTACCTATACAATCTATTGTGCTACTAACCTGTGATATAGGTTGTGCTGCTTTGTAATACTTTAAACATGTAAAAATTCCAGAATGGCAGGAACAAGCTCATAAGAAACCATTCATCCTATTTTTCATGCACGTTTCAGGCATTGGGTAGTGAATTAATAGCACTTTAATAGGGCATAGGTGTAATCAAGCCCTTACAAATAATGTTGCTGAACAGAAATCTAAGTGCAGTGTTTCCCCAACAGGTAAAATTTTGAGGATTTCCTTAATCATGCACAGGTGAGTTCTAGGTCAATAATTATTCCAGACACAGATATCTTCAAAACATTAGCTGTTGGGGTTCTAGAGTTAGTTCTTCAAAGACAAATATTTCTATTTGTAGTTATTTTTCCAGAGAGTACCTAGACAAAAGCTACCATACATCTGAATAGCCATTTCAAATCAATGATGATGGCAGGTGAAATTTACAAAATGGTTTGTGCTTACTAAATCCATTTACATTAAATTAGTTTGCTGTGTTCTCCTTTATGGTATTTCAAATTCTCTGTCCCCATTGGGAAACATTTTAGTTTATACAACATCCGTATATAAAAAAAACAACCTTTTAAGAATGTCAGAACATCGTAGCTTGTCTTCTCCTACATCATACAATTTCACCTGTCTGGTGTCCTTTCAAAGTATTGGAACCCTGACATGCTTGTGGTAACGCCATGATGATTTCCAATCATAGATGATCAGAATAGATAAGTGATTAAATTTTAATGTGGATAGTAACCAATTAGTGTGTTTAAGTCATATGGTGTGGTATTAATATGGAACATTCTCAGGACAGAGAAGAACAAAACAAGCCTTTTTAATTATTAATGAGCAATACAAATCAAGTGTAAAAAGGTCTCTCCCAGGAGGCAGCAGCATTTGAGAGCGAGTTTCTAATTTATGCTTGCATTAAAATGTTCCTTTATGATACTTCAATTCAAAATTAGCGCTCCATTTTCTTAAGGCAGATTATGGTATCTATAAAACATATAGTCTTAATAAAAAGGCCAATGTGCATCTTTTACATGATCAATATTTTAGGGAGTATCATTTCAAGTAGAAATTAATAGTTGTGTGGAGGTACCATTATTCATTAATACGTACAGTTCAGTGGTTCCCAAACTTTTGCAGTTCGCGGCACCCTTAGAGTCTCCAATTTTTTTCAAGGCACCCCTCCAAAATAATTATTGAGCAGTCCTGTTTTAGAAGTAGTTGGGTCAAAAAATTATAATAAGTATTTAGGTCAGGACAGAAATACTTATTTAGTTGTATGCAAAAATGCCCCCTCTGCATCCAGACACACTGCCGCCTCTGCATCCAGACACACTGCCCCTTCTGCATCCAGACACACTGCCCCGTCACCCTGTCCCCCCTCCTCTGCCCTCTGTTACGCTGTGTCCCCCCTCCACTGCCCCGCTGTCACTCTCCTGAGCCACTCTCCTGTGCCCCGCTGTCGCTCTCTCCTGTGCCCCGCTGTCGCTCTCCCTCTCACTCCTCTGCCCCGCGCCAGACATAAAAAAAAAAAAACAAATACATAAACTTACCAATCCGTCGGGCGCCGGGACCCAGCAGCCTCCTCTCTCCCGCAGCTGTCACTGAATATTGACATCAGTGACAGCTGCGGGGGAGAGGAGGCTGCTGGGTCCCGGCGCCCGGCTGATTGGTAAGTTTGTGTTCTTTGTTTTTTGTTTTTTTTATGTCTGGCTCGCGGCACCCCAGTGACAGCGCCGCGGCGCACAGTTTGGGAACCTAGGGTACAGTTGCTTTCCAGACAATTTAGGGCACTCGGGGTAGGAGCCTAAGTTGTCATGAAGGATATATCCACAACAAATCAAATGAGTTATGTTATATTTCCATGAGGAGTTTATCATTATAAATGGTGCAAGACTTCTAGTTATACATACATTAATAGTTATGGCATATACTGTAATAATGTTCTTTTGCTCTGATGGGCATTGCCCTCAAAATGTGTTCACTCAAAGGATAAGCCACTTTCTATACAGACTGGATGTAGGACCATGAAATTGGTGACTAACAATGTGCCCAATTGTACATACCCCTAAGAGGACAAAGTATTCACCAGACATTGCCGTAGTCCCTGCCAGGTCTGAAGGGTGGTTACATAAGGACCTTCCATTTTGTTTTGTTTTTAAACACATACATTAATATTGTGCTAAAAACAAACATGGTCTTATTTGGTTGGGCAAGACCATGATCCCTGCGCAAGCACGGTTTTGAGTACTGAAGACCAGCGTTTTGCATTTACTTAGGGCTAGATTTACTAAGAGACGGTTTCATGAAACCGCCAGTTTTTGGTCAAATCACCAGTTAAAAGGCTGTAAACAACAGTTTCACAAACCACTACTTTACAATTCGCCTTCCCGATTTTTAACATGATCAACATACAATCTGCCAGATTTACTAAGCTGCTGTTTGACAAACCACCAGATAAACAGCCCAAAAACAATAGGTGGTTGTGGGATGCGAGCATGTTTGAGCAATATTGCCATTCAGAACATAAGAGGAGGCACAATTGACATAAATTATGGGGGCCAATCATTTACAGGGCAAAATTAATTTATTAACCTATGGGTAAATGTGTTATATTATGGGGAAATATGAATATATCATTATATTAACTGGGCAATACTATTTGATTGCTAATGGGGGCTAAAATTATTTATGATGCCCACGTGGAACTGCATAGTGCCCCCTTAATAATGAAAAATTTAATTTGCTTCCATAAGTTATTTATAAATTGTTCCTCTTAATCAATAAATAATGATTGCACCATAATTTATAAGTCAATAATGTCTCCTCTTATGTTCTGAATGGCAAGATGGCTTAAACAGCATGTTTGACCTATGAAGCCAATCAGAAGCAGATATCCCAAAAAAACAAACCTGTCTTTTGGATGGCAGTTTAGCGGTTTTCAATCCGCCAAACATCGCCAGTCATTTAACACCCCAGCCTCAAACCGTCCTATAGTGAATGCGGCAGTTTAAAACCACCACCAAAACATGATTCTTAGTAAATCTACCCCTAGAAGTCACCAAAGGAACTTCAGAATTATGCAGCTTTTTCTGTCTTCTAAAAAGTTATTAAAGTTAATTGGGAAACTTTTTCAAGCTTCTGAAATCAAACAATGTTTACGTTTAAAAAAAAAAAAACAGGTTTAGGGGAAAGGGAGGTGACATGTATGGTCCAAATATTATTATACTTTACACGTTATGTTATTATGTAGTAAGTATTATAGCACCCAAAACTAAAGAAAATTGAGTGAGATGAGAAATGGAGTCCTGTGCTGCCTCACATTGTCCAGGGCATGAGATCCTTTCTCCTACCTGGAACATGCCTTAAAACTACTAGCATGGTTGTCATCGTCCTTTTTACACCGTGAGCTTTTTATTCATCTGAATGATTTGTTATTTCACCTAATAAAATCCTCCCAAAAAATGTTTCGTTTTGGGTGGAATTATCCTTTAATCTCTAATAAGATTTTCTCTGTCTGTCAACCAACGATTTAAAAGCTTGCAAATGAAGCACTGTATTTACTTCATTTCAGACATACAAACTGTGCTACAAAGAGAGTACATAAGTACAATAGCTATTTTTATTAAGTACACAATATTTTATGTTTGCACATATAATTATTGTCATTGAATATTAAAGTGTAACTTCAGAGGTCTGCACGAACACCAAAACCAGGTCCTTTCGGAGGTTCAGTCAGAGAGGTTAGTCCTCCAGCAGGTTCACATGACAAACGTCCATTCCTGAAAGTAAAAGAAACGGTGAGCATAAATAAATAAATAAATCTAAAAATGGTCTCCGTACACACCATCATTAATTTATAATTTACGTATATATTGGAAGATATCTTGTTTGGGAGATGCTAAATACTATGATAGAGGTTTTAGAAGGCGGCGCTGGTTATAATAACTATGGTCACTGTCTGGTATTCTAATAGTACTTTTAAGATGGTCTTGTAAATAGAGTAACAGTAGCTTAATAAAACGTATCTTTGTGACCTGTGTTGTAGGCAGGTTAACGGTTATTATTCATCTGCACAGCAGGAAAAGTGCTACCTTCAAATTCTGAGCATGTCCAAAGCAAAGTGATTGCAGAGTTCTCAAAATCCACTGCTGTATTGTGTCTTTTAATACGGTGTGTTAATTGTATTCTTTGATGTCATGTGGACACACCAATTTTGAGATCTGGCAGAACTGCTGGTCTCTAGCATTATCCAGCTTGCAAGATGTTAGTTAGATGATTTTAAATAAAGAATTGCAATTTACTTATACAGAAACAGTTTAAATTATAATATTCAATTATGAAAAAGAGGATGCCAACATAATTTTCTTTCCAAATAAACCTACAATCCATAATTGATAACTTTTCAATATTTTCTCCCTAAGTATTGTCTCATTAGTAAGTTTTTTTCCCCTGATGAGAACAGGCGACACACATACATATCTTCACAACAGGCTCCTGTTGCAGTGTATCCAGAGATGTTCTTACTACTGCATTGCATGCCTGACTTTGTAGCCTAGCTACGTGCAAAACTGGGAAAACAGGTCTGTAGAAAATAGCAAATTCCAAAATAAATGAATAAATAGGACATGCGTTCTTAGCAAACTATCATTATACATTTACTTATGCTTGTGTGGACATTCCCTTTGGCAATATGCCTATGCATTCCTGACTTCTATAGACCTGTGGTAAAGATATTGAATAATGTGGCCGGAAGCTACACATAAAAGTAACAGTCACAAAACAAATGAAAACTTGTTTTCACACAACCAAGTTATGAGAGTATGTCATGTAGCTAGTTGTTACCTTGGCCCAGGATTAGGGTTTTTCCCAGCCTTCAAGTCATCAATTATACTTTCAATATCTTTTGGCACAAGATCCTCCTGCAAGATTGATACACATTATTGGTTATATAGTGTCACCATATTACGCAGTGCAGATAATCTATTCACACAGTTCCTGTCTCAATAGAGCTTACAGTCTAAATCCCATAACACACATACAGATGTCCATATCAGTCAGCAGGCAATTGTATACTGTGAACATACAGATGTCATTACGAATATACAGTATGTATCTAGGCTCCAAGAACTAGCTTTACCAATTTAAAGCATGCCACTTCCAACATAGAGATTTTCCAGATATCTTTATTACTAAGTCAAGCAATAGCCTGGTTTGCAACCAATCATGCCCACAAATGGATAGCTTTAGAAACCTCTGGGTAAAGTCTCCTTTTCGGTTGTGATTGAAAGAGTCCCAATCAAAGGAAGACGTGCTCTTTCACTTCTTCCAAAACTGGGACCACTATAGTTTTAATTTTAAAACTACATCCTTCTCTCACCCCTGGGCCCATCTTTATCATGTTTCTTACCTTAGACTAAGGGCATCAAGATGGTAATGGATGTTTTAAAAGAATGGTCAATGCCTGTCTCTGGAGACACTACTATGACCATTGAAAGCTTATAGCTGGACCCCTGACACAGAGTCCTCTTGTTATTGCGACCCCTTTTAAAAAACGTATGATCTTAATTCTCTAATCTGGTGATAGTGAAGTAATCTGATACCGCTAAACACAAACTGAATTGGGGAGCAAATCTAGGCAGGCCACCAGAGGAAGATATATGATCCACCATAGGGTAAAGGGTGTTGCAGTTCTCCATTTCAACTTGCGTTAAACTCTTATAAAAAAAAAAAAAAAAAAAAGATACTATAGAAGGTACTTGCTACCTACCAGACTAAAGAGGATCTATTGCACAGCCTCACCCCAATGTTGGAGAGGTTGTGAAGAGACAGACCGGCTCCTTCCATATCTGGTGGACCTGCCCCAAAATATCCACATATTGGGACAATAAGGCCTCTCTTCTCGCCAACATGACCCAAACATCTAGCTTCAAACATCCATGGGCTTTCCTCTTAATTCTGTCACTTGAAGGTCTGGACAAACGTTCTCATCAACTCTCGATTCAAATATTCAATGCAGCTAGATGTTTTCTGCTTACCTAAACAATAAATCTCACAAATTTACACTTTCAGATCTACTAAACACTTTTATATTAATAATCACTTCTCAGCTCTGGTATGTGCAGGTATACATAACTAGTAGCTCATCATTTAGCACTGAGGACCCCCTTTTAAAAAAAAAAAAAAAAAAAGTATCTGGAATGTTTGAGACTATATCGTGCCAAAAATTGACCAAATTTTAACAACACCTGGCATTTCCACTCCTCAGATTGTTCCTCACAGTGACTGTAGGGGGTATTTGGTTAAAATTTTGGGTGTTATTGTTTTTTTTTTGGAGGTGGGGGTCCCATGTCTGTAGTATATCCAACATCACGTGTTGAGATGAATGAAAAGTAGTCTTATCTTATAATAAACCACAGCAGTCATAAAATAAATGGCAGTTACAAAGAACATTCTTTGTTTGCTACTGGAGACTGTGCTGAAAGCAAGTGCCATGCCAACAGAAATGCTTCACCGATTGCTAATTTAGTCTTTTCTAAGGAACAAGCCAGATAGCAAGTACAAACAAGAAAAACCAGAGTAAAAATGTCCCAAATCATCCCAAGCTTGCAACCTTCTTGTTGGGATGTCAGAGATATAGCATGTTATGCGCAAATTCTCTTTTGATTAAATGTTTTGAATACACAAATGCAAGATGAATGTACTGTACTGCTCAATTTCTCATATACAGTTTGTCACAGTTTAGTGGTAGACCAGCCCCTTAACCGCCAGCTCAATGCAGTAGCCCCGCACATACGGTTATATGCCTATACAAAAGAAGGTCCAGTCTGTCATGAATGTAAAAAACAAAACAAAAAAAACAACACAACATTCATCAACATTTGCTTTGCTACACTAATTTTTTTTTAAAAGCTATTCCATGTCAAACCAATACATTGTAAAAAAAAATAAAAAATAAAAAATATCCTATCTGATGTCAATGTACTTCATATTTGCCAACAAGCATAATTCTATTGTCCCATAAGCCCCCAGGATTGATAGGCGTACTGCACATGAACTATATGTAAAAACTTTTCGCTTCTTGCCCTCCTGGCTTAGAGGAAGTGCATCATTAGTAGTACGAGAGATTAATGACCCTTCTGATCATTTTATAGGCAGCCTTGGTCTTATGGTAAGTAATCCTATAGCAGGGAAGAATGGGGTACAATGTGTCCTCAGATTAGTGATTCAGGATACTGCGTATGGGGAGCCAACCTCAATTTTTATTGCAGCACAGTTCTGCCTCAGCGCAGTTAGATTGTGACGAGGACACTATCTGTGTGAAGTGTTTATGTTCTCCCTGTAGGTAGGTTAATTAGCTGCTGATGGAAAGGGGTGTGTGGTACAGAATTTACACTGTAAACTCCAACAGGGCAGGAACACATTACTCAGTGCTACCATAATCGCCCTGAGTAATATGGTAGCGCTATGTAAATAAACAATAAATGGGTCTTTAACATGTGCCTCCTTTTTATGCTACATTACTTTAAGTTGCCCTAACCTCACACTGGGCAGGACCTTATTTTATATACCAGCTGGAGGCTGGGGCTATAGATCATGCATGCAAATTATTATTTCATTCTTCATGTTTTATCATACACTCCCCCCCCCCCAATTGATTGGATGTGGTTGAACCTTTCCCCAGATATAGATAAGATGGTGTGGCCCTGACTTTATTTACTTATATTTAATTTGTATATAGATATCCCAACAACCAAAATTTATTCTGAACTGGGCTTGCTACATAGAAATTGTTGCATTAATCTCGTGGCCAGAAAGCAAATCACACAACAGATGCCAATACCTATAATAGACAATAGGGATAAAGTTTATGGTACTGCACCTCAATCTCACCTTAGCAAATTACAATTCAATTTGCTGTTTTATATTGTAGCTACAGCACAGGCCATGGTAATATGCTATAAAGACCTTTAATGAATGTCATTGTAATCCAGGTGAAGTGTTGATTTTGCCTGTCAAATGTTCAAACGCTTTTTAGACAAGTTGTCCAGACATCTCACCACTTCTGAAGCACACAGCACTTATCACCTGGGCTCCACTTCCTGAAGCCTGTTAATAGTTCCTAAATTCAGTAAACAATCTCAATGCTTTACATTTGCCTAAAGGGTACCACATACCTGGAATAATCTACCAGTCTGTTAAATCCGACTCTAGACTAATATTTTAAATCTGTCATATCATATTAGAAACGTGTGTAATTGTAAATTATAATTTGACTTTTCTCTAACCAGAAAAAGTGTATTAGATATACCCAGTACATGCTTTCTATTTAACTCTCAATGTATTTCTACCTGGCATAACATATTTGTAAGAATATACAGACTATAGCACATCATAAAGATTACTCAGTGACCATGTAAAATTAAAAGGTCGCAAAATGAGTATTTCTATAAGGGCAGATGATGCAAGTTTGGTAACAGAGTACACAAGACAGAACACAACAGAATTTTAGTCTTAAGAATAAGATTCTCCAGTTCCATCCTTATTTTATTTCCAATATACAGGTCAACCTTTTACCACAGCGTTCTTCACAATCCTATATATCCCTACTCACCCCCTCACTGAGCCAGTCACATACTTCAGAGAGCAGTGTCTTTTCCCTTGTTTATTCTGCTGATCTACTTACAGCTCCATTCTCACTGCTCTTCCTGAGGGCCCCCAGAGGGGATGATGCTCTCCATGTAGTACACAGAAGCACTATGCTAAATCAGTGACTTACTGCTGGCCTCTCTCGTTTTTCTGAGCTGCCAATGCATATGCCAATGTAATTACCAGACGCTATTACATGGACGGCCAGCACTTACATTCCTGTGTGCTCCAAGATGAACACTAATGTAAACAAAGAGCATTGCCATATTTAGGAAAGCGTGAACAGTAACTGAATTCTGACTGGGGACACAGAGTTTTGTCCCACTGACATTGCTGTTTTTTAACTTATCGTCCTAAAAATATAGTATTTGTACAAAGAACATATTTTCAGTTTTATTTTGCAATGTTATTATCGACAAGTATATTACATTTACTTTTCACACTATTCATTGAATACATTTCAGGCTTTTTCACACCAGATTTGTGGTTATAGTATTTACTTGCATAAAAGGTGGTTCCTATTGCATACTACTTATCTAGTGTGCATGTTTACAAGCCTCAATGCAAACACCATCTGCACATCTAAAACCCTTATTTAAAGTACTGCTTTGAGATTAGCAGGTGTATTGTCTATCTAGTAACACAGCAACAATCTCAATATCGATATATATTAGGAATACACTTTGGTTGATAGCATGTGCCTGTAATAGAACAGCTTGCCACAACGATTGAAAGCCTCTAAAATCAGTTCCTACATCGTTAACATGTTTTGTTTTGTTGTTCCATGTGTGCGTATCTATACACAAAAGATATTTGAAGACCAGGATGCAGCCAACATGTTTCTGATTTTCTGAACGCTATTTTTAAGTGGACTAATTCCAAGTAAAGTAAATGTTATCTACCCATATGCTAAATCTACCACTGAAACGGAACTTTATTTTTTGACACATTCATACAAGTAGTTACTAGATCATAGATTAGTTTGCCAACACATAGGATTTTATTATTAAGCTAACCGGGTTTCTTCATGTCCAATGTATATATTTATTTGAGACATGAGCGTAGCCCTGTATTACTCAACATACAAAGAACTAGTCTTCTAAATGTTCAATATGATCACTTCACTGAAGTAGAAATAATAGGTCATGAACATCATAAGCATAGTGTCAAACATAGCAGTAAAACTAATCTCAGTGTGACTTTTCAAATGAGTGCTAGCTGGATTGACAGCCTGCACCTTGGATGGTTTCCCTGCACTTTCCAGCCATCCTAACTGGAAGCTTTTAAACTATAGGCGGTTCTCCAGCACATAAATAACACCAACATACAGGTAAGAAGAACTAGTTGTCTCCTTTTAGAATGTCTGTGGAAAATAAACGGTGGTAAGTAATCAAACAATATCTGTGCTTTTATAATAGAATGACATTATACTGCTTAGTGCTCTTTCACAGAAAATATTACTTGTGCTTAAAATACAATTTTAGTGTCATGTTTTCAAATTGGTAGCCTGCTCTAATCACTAGAAGCCAAGCAACAAAACAAAAAATTAGAAATGGTTACTCAAATACTATACTTACATAGTAGTTGTCATTAATTTGTACCATTGGTGCATTTACACAGGCACCAAGACACTCAACCTCTGTCAGTGTGAACAGGTGATCAGGGGTGGTCTCTCCCACATGTATTCCTGCGATCAGAGTATACAGTTAGCTTACCTAACTTGCTACAACTATACCACAATAAAGCCACAACATAGCAAACATAGTATTGACCATTTTATTTTCTTCTATATGTATAACATACTAAATATGTATTAATTACTAAAAAATTGTGATTAGCTAGTGACCATATACACTGACCTTACAAAAAATAAACTTCATATTGGAATTTAAACGCTATTTAAGCATTCAAAGCTGCATACTGTCTCAGTGGTGCACGCACTAATCGGTGGCAACTAATTAATTGTTTAATGGCATTAACAGTCAAATCAAGTTATTTAATTTGCTATATTACTGATTGGGAAAATTGAATGTTTATTAATAACTTTATTTTTTTTATTACCAACACTGAGCAGTACATCATTCAAACGTTATGGCTAAAAACAAGTTCTGTGTTCAATAACCTCCTCTCCTACTACCTTTCTGGCTGTCCCTTCCCTGAGGTGCCTGCTGCTACCTAAGGCACAGGAGAACTTGCATCCATCCAGTCTGACCTTAGCAGAATAAAAGTGCTCTAATAAAGCATCAGTCCCCCCAGCGGCTATGAGATGAGCTGAATTAGTTCCCTTTAAATGAACAGAGTGGTCAGACATCAGGTAACAGCAGAGATCTCAGAGGGAGGGAAACAAAAGTGGACAACTCCTCAAAAAATTACTTTGGAGGAGGAAAAAATAAATCAAAATTATGCATTTATTTTTATTTTTTTTTAACAACTGACATTTAATTCTACACAACATATTTAAAATAATGTTTCAATTGCACCATTATTAAGAATTGTGATGCATGGGAGAAATTGGTATCTAAACACATGTAGTAAAGTTTAAAAAACTGCTTAGTGTTCATGCACTTTACATAATGCAGGTAGTCTCTAACATCAAAACCTTGGTAAGCGAGGTTATGTAGAAATAATATGTAAATAATTATTTATTTATTTTTAACCAGTGAATACTCAATCTTTGTATAAATTGCACGTTGATACCAATTTTTTTGTTTGTTTTATAAATTGGTTTGAAAAAGGATCAAGGACCCATACTTGCTTCCCGCTGCTTAACATTATCGTGTTGCATGCTTTAAATCAGGATTGTCCAACCCGCGGGCCGCATGCGGCCCAGCATGCCTGTAAATTTGGCCCAGGAGGAGTTTTGGTTGTGGCAAGGGGGCAGCACTGTTAATGGAAAAAAAAAATCCTGCAAAAAGAAAATACTTATCTTGCGGTCACACGGTCACGTCAGCTGGTACTCCAGCTCCCTCCCTTGTCTCCTCCGTGCGGTGCTCGCAGTGAATCTCGGGCGTGATGTCATCACGCCAAACATCCATTGCGGAGCGCAGCACAGAGGAGTCACCCAGGCAAGAAGAACAATCAGCAGCACAGAATTGGCGAAAAGAAGAGAAGAGGACAGGAGAACAAGCCGATTAAAAGGTAAGTTAAGGGGATTTCTTTTTATTATTTCAAGGGACGCTGACCAGTGAATAAAAGTCACCTGGTCCTGGAGCATCATGGACCTTATCTCCCTGCTACATACTTCTACTTGTAATACTAATGGGGCATTATATATTATTCTCTTTGGCCCATTATAAATTGTTATCCCTTAACTAACATAGTGGTGTAATTAGCAAAACAGGTCACAATTTGGGGTCACGGTGATGTATATGTCAGGTACCGCAGGCCTGGTCAGGGCACCCTGATATACAATGCCTGGCTTAAATGCACTTTCTTGATATTGCATCGAAAAAATACAAAAAGTGATTATAGTATAATAACTAGAGAGGATTTTTTGAACAGGGCGATTGAAAGGTAAGTATAGGGGGATTTGAAAAAAAAGTGATATATATATATATATAAAAAACTTTTTTTCTCATACATATATATGTTAACTATGTTTTCTATGTTTTTTGGATGATCAGTTATTGTTAGTGTATTTTATGTGCGGCCCAAACCAACTCGTCGTCTTCCAATGTGGCCCAGGGAAGCTAAAAGGTTGGACACCCCTGCTTTAAATGGAATGCAATGTAGCAATGGGTTCACACAACATATAATAATTAAAGGATATAAAGAAACAAGACATACCAAGCTTCTTTTGGATTGCCTCTAGTATTGAATCAGAATCTCTAAGCATACAAGGTGTTGTTGTACAAATTTGAATGTGATATTTTCCTACTGGTTTCCTGTTGTACATGGTATAGAAAGTTGCCACTTCATATACTCGCATGGCAGGCATCTCCAACACTTCAGCCACCTGAAAACACAGCAACATCTACTTTGAAAACAATCCTTTATAGGCGCTTATAGTCAGTGCTGCCAACGTATGGGTTATTTAGTTTTTGTACCAGTGTCGCTGAGAATTTGTAAGTCTGCTAATAGTGTTACCATACAGGAACCAAAATGTGTGAAGACTGTCACAACCAGGATAACTCAGACTGCATGAGCTAAATGTGTGTAGTTAATGTGGGACTTGACTGGACAAGAACCACAACTATTTAATGAATGAACCAGTACACACATTTCCTGACAAGTGTTTGCGCAGCATTAATTCCAACATTGGAACAGTCACAAGTATTAATGCTCTATGCATAGTAACTTTCTTGTAGGGAGGCTTTCATAATACTTTTTGAAAACGCTGCCAAAAGCATGAAGTCTACGCTTTAAACAGGTGTCTTAAAACACGTATACAAGCCCATAGTGTGTGTCACACAAGCTTTTTAACATGTTGCATTTTACCAGAAAAAAAGTGTTAAAGGCTGTCCTCTTCCAGTCTTAAAAACAAGAGGTGTCAGGATACCAGACATGGGTTTTAATCAGGTAAAACAGCCATCAAGGTACAAGTATTTTAGCTATATAAACTTATCTTAATTAAAGTACAGCAAAAAGTACACAATCATATTGTGTTAAACATCCTTTGTCATGGACAGGATACTAGTTTGTATGTGGTGTGCCTTAAAGTGATGAGGTTATTGCAAATAATCCTAAATTTGTCACTCCCTTTACTTACAAGACAATTGCTTGAGTAGCCAAGACAGATTCAGTCCTTCATATCCAACAACATTTAGCTGTGTTAGTTCTAGGCCTAAAAACTGAAGGGCTACATAGGTGGGTGGGGCATCTAACTTGACAGCAGTGTCCAAAAGTGGACAACACTTAACTTTACAAAAACAACAAGACAATTTTAGCATTGGGTGGCGTTTTTTCGGTGTTGAGTTAATAACCTGGAGTGGGCCATTTGCCCAATTTGTTAGGTCACCCAAAGCCTTCAGTGATCTAATGCAGCTTTTCTGTAGATTATTAAAACTGACATTTTTCAAACAGGGAGTGATATTGTCAATGCCCCATTCCTGGGGACTTCTCTGTGTATGTAACAGGCCATCAGTCTAGAAAAGAGCAGCGCTGGATTATTGAAGGCTCTATGGGACCCAGCAGATCAGGTGAACGACACACTCCAGGTAAATAAACTCTAGATTTTCTCTTAACATAGTTAACTCCAGCCAAAAACAATTTTTAGCTTAGGATGTTGTTCTCTATGGAGACACCAAACAATAAGAATGCAGAAAGCTGAGTAAAGGGTCCATCTTCCATTTAAGGTCAGTACCATGAAAATTGACAGTGTAATCCTCATAATAATCTATTAATCACCATTCTGGGGTCCATTCACACTACAGGGCAATGCAACACATGCAACTTTACAACCAGCAAATACAAACCCCATAAGGAAATAAATGGTGCTAAATATGGATGTACCCTTTACCATTCATCCAGAATCATTAATCTCAGGATAATTTTTCAACATGGTTACATTTAAATTCCAACAGCCCCTACTGGCCAAGATTAATATTGCCATGATTAAAATATGGCCTGCACACCTTAAAACCAAATTATTATAAATATGTATTTCAGACAGGAGGTACTTTGCAGACGTTTAAGAAATCAGAATGGTCTCATACCAACTAAAACATTCCAAATGGCCTTTGTGACCACCTAAATATTAGCGGAAAAAGTTCAAATAGTAAGAAAACATATTGTAAAGTTAATGCTTGTATCAAAGTTCATTGTTTACCCCTGAAGGAACATGTTCTCTATAGAAAAAAGTTAAATAAACTAGTTGGACGCATGAACAGTCTTTCAAATAGTCAATATTTGCATGTATGACAAATGTGTCATACATGCAATATATTACTTTGCAGGTTCTATTTCATTTGGCTTTGTAAAATATAGTATTGTGAAGATGTACCTGTCCCAATTGGCTATAGGTTGATTTTAGCACTTCAAAGTTACTTATATATGAACATCACTAAAATTAGAATAAAAGGGTAAAGGGATAGAATTTAGCTTTGAAGCACGGTATTGTCTTTATACTTTCAATCAAACCTTGTTCATAGCAGAGATAGGCAGCCATCCATGTTGTCTCTGTGCCAAATCGAGCACTGGGATTACAGCTGCTGCTTTGTGACCTTCTGGGTAGTTGCCAATTATAACCTCTATTCTCTTAAAAGAAAAGAAAAAAAGTTAAAAGCTGATTCTCAACTTGTAAATATCAGTAGTGTTAATGAGATCTAGAATAAAAAGCAAAACAATTTAGTTGCAAGCTCGGCATACACTAATCTGTGTTTTATAAACAGAAATATATATAATATAGAAGATAAATGTGCCCTATTTGTGCACACAGAATACCTGGTGATTTTCTGCAGTGAATTCAAATGGAGTATCTGGGTTGTTTGAAGGGGTATCTCTGTGCTGCCATAAACATAGTAAAACAAGATGAGAACACAAATAGAATGTTACATTCATATTTACAGTCACTTGCTAAAGGCACGCTAACCCTGAATTTTACATTTGTAATTGTCTAATATAAATATTAAAGGGTAACTATAGAATATATTCTTTATGAGACTGTACCTAGTGTCTTTGATGGTGCTAGCAAATCTGCATTCAGGCTCATTATGTGGTACAGCTCCATTATTTTCTCTCTCTTCTACCTAATCTCCCAGATCTCTCCTGTTACTCTAATTGAAGTGTGATAATCCTCTAACAGAACAACAGCTTGGTGGTGTGGCCTAATCTCAAGTAATGTGTGCGACATCATTGAGGCAGGTGTGATGCAACTAGAGGAGTGGACAGGCACAGAAATGTCAGACACAACTCCCTAAATCTAGCAGTGTTTCCCAACTCCAGCCCTAAAGAACCCCCAACAGGTCATGTATTGAAGATATCTTTACTCATTCTCAGGTAAATTATATTTTACTGGGTTAGTTATTATTATGATTAAAAAAATCCCCAAACCATGACCTGTTGGGGGTTCTTGAGGGCTGGAGTTGCAAAAAAAAATGGGCTGCCATATACATTCTCCTGTGCTAGGCACGACTATGTAAAGAAAGGTTACTTCATTTTTAATGCAAAAAGATGACCCAGAACCAGCAAACTCTGGGAGGCGGAGCACATTGTAAAGAACAATAAGCCAGAATGTATTGAACAGTGTCTTTAGTTTGTCACCTACAGTTGCAAATGTACAGTCATGGCGAAAAGTTTTAAAAATGAAACAAGTATTGGTTTCCACAAAGTTTGCTTCTTCAGTGTTTTTAGACCTTTTTGTCAGATGTTGCTATGGTATGCTGAAGTAAAATTACAAGCATTTCATAAGGGTTGAAGGCTTTTATTGACAATTACATTACGTTTATGCAAAGAGTCAATATTTGCAGTGTTGACCCTTCTTTTGAAAGACCTCTGCAATTCGCCCTGGCATGTTGTCAATCAATTTCTTGGCTACATACTGACTGATGGCCGCCCATTTTTGCTTAACCAATGCTTTGAGTTTGTCAGAATTTGTGGGTTTTTGCTTGTCCACCTCTCATGAGGATTGACCACAAGTTCCTGTCCATGGACCCAAAATTTTGATGTTTTGATCCCCGAGCCACTTAGTTATCACTTTTGCCTTATGGCAAGGTGCTCCATTCATGCTGGAAAAGGCATTGTTCGTAAAACTGTTCTTGGATGGTTGGGAGAAGTTTGTCTTGGAGAATGTTTTGGTAGCATTCTTGATTCATGGCTGTGTTCTTAGGCAAAATTGTGAGTGAGCCCACTCCCTTGGCTGAGAAGTAACTACAGGATGCTTTACTGTTGGCATGACACAGGACTGATGGTAGCGCTCACCTTTCCTTCTCCAGACAAGCGTTTTTCCCCCAAACAATCTGAAAGGGGATTCGTCAGAGAAAATGACTTTACCCCAGTCCTCAGCAGTTCAATCACTGTACCTTTTGCAGAATATCAGTCTGTTCCTTATGTTTTTCCTGGAGAGAAGTGGCTTCTTTGCTGGCCTTTTTGATACCAGGCCATCCTCCAAGTCTTCACCTCACTGTGCGTGCAGATGCACTCATACCTGCATGCTGCATTCCAGAGCAAGCTCTGCATTGGTGATGCCCCGATCCCGCAGCTGAATCAAGTTTAGGAGACAGTCCTGGTGCTTGCTGGATGTTCTTGGGCTTCCTGAACCCTTCTTCACAACTATTGAACCTCTCTCCTTGAGGTTCTTGCTAATCCAATAAATGGTTGATTTAGGTGCAATCTTACTAACAGCAATATCCTTGCCTGTGAATCCATTTTTGTGCAAAGCAATAATGACTGCACGTTTCCTTGCAGTTAATCATGGTTAACAGAGGAAGAACAAAGATTTCAAGCACCATCCTGCTTTTAAAGCTTCCAGCCTGTTATTTTAACTCAATCAGCATGACAGAGTGATCTCCAGCCTTGTCCTTGTCAACACTCATCTGTGTTAATGAGAGAATCACTGACCTGGTGTCAGCTGGTTCTTTTGTGGCAGGGCTGAAATGCAGTGGAAATGTTGTTTTGGCAAAGAGGGACTGAAATTAACTGAAATTCATCTGATCACTCTTCATGACATTCTGGAGTATATGCAAATTGCAATCATAAAAACTGAGGCAGCAGACTTTGTGAAAAACTATATTTGTGTCATTCTCAAAACTTTTTGTCGATAACTGCTCAAGATCTTGGGCAAGGAACAGAATTTCACATGAAAGATATGCATTTAGTTGAGGGTTCTATAAACCATGACCAAGAATGTAAACTTACCGCAAATAAGGCTCCTCCAGCTCCGTTGCATCTTGCAGTTTTGTGTAAGTATCGTCTGACCTATCAAACAAACCAAAATAAAGGACATGAATATGTCATATTCATAGAAACCTGTCGGCATGCACATCAATATCATTTTATATACAGACTATAAACAATACAAATAAAACATGTTAAAACAGTACATAAACAACCGATATGCTTTTTTTAAACAAAATTTCTCAACAAATACTGGATAAATTAGCATTTAACTACTTATAATATATGTAAGAATTTGATATAGTAGCCAATACCATTAAATGATGAAGAGTAGCTGTGAGATTCTGTATATACATTGGTTCTAATGTCTGGGTCACATAGTTCATAGTCAATGTAAGTATCTGTTTATACTTGTATTTTAGAGAAGATGAATTGATCTATTCCTTAGTCTATTTAAAAGTACAACTTAGGTTTTTTTTCTTTTATATGACCCCATGTCACCAACTACTCAAACCCCCCATTTATAATAAACCACTGCATAGTATTGTAACTGCCAGCTCTCCGCCATCACTATTCCAGTATAGTGATGGAAGTGGTGCAGGCATTTAGTGCTCTAACCTGTACAAGTACCCCACTCTTAACCATAGCTACAATGTTTTTATAGAAGCACAGAGTTTCCATATTAGGGTTACTTGTTAAATGTAGTTTTTGAACTAGAATGTGGCAGAAAAAAAATCATACAAAAAAAACCAAAAAACTTGTTGATCAATTTATCATTATGCGACATTTTTTAAAGCACTTTAAGCAGTAACAAAGGTGTGAAGGTGTGTACCCTCTTAGAACTCAGACATAATTGACCATTACATATACACTGCTAGGGGTTGATACTTAAGAGCACGCTGGTTTTGACTTTTCTAGGAGGAAATCCCATATGATAAAGTTACTCCTACAGCAATAGGAGAAAATATAATGAAAATAATGTTTCTGTAAAACTGTAAAATATAAGGATATTAGAAATCACAAAGCAGTTATGTGACTATAAATAATACAAAGCCACAGGTCATCAAATTCTAAGGTGACTTTAAATATTTTTTTATTTTACAGTAGGAAGTACAATATTCATTTTAATACATGTTTCAATTTAAAAGAAACTGTATGAGATCACTCCCATATGCATACGATCTGTATCCAGGAGGGACCCCATTCTAGAACAGGTATTCTTTAAACATCTTCCTAAATGACACCTTGGTAATATTACCAGGCTGAACACATGTCATATTTTCAAAGAGTGTGTCTTCAATGTCTCATGTTCCCAAAGAGAAAGACGATTGGCATTTTGAATATTCGTTCCTCAAGATGGATGTTCAATTACCAGCATGGAGTCAGGAGGGAATTTTAATTATGTATATGCCACCAACTCCTTTAAAAAAAATTGGACTGAGCTTTCATGATTTTTTTTTTAGCCGTTCCTCTGAATCACAATTTTAATTTTTTTAACTCAAACTAGATAATTATGTAATCATGTTTACTGCACCATGGGATAAGCTATTCAAGGTGGTACTTTTATCAGCAGTATGAACAGTATAATGTACGTACGTATGTCTGTATGTATGTATGTACTGGGGAGAGATGTCTGTTACAGATATACTGGCCATACTACAGTCATGAGAAAAGCAGGAATGGCGGGTAGCTGTATATATGTAGAAAAGTTGGACTGGTCATACTATTTACATTAAGAGATATTAAGGCTGTGTACACACACCTATGCAATCTTACTTCAGATGCAATTTCTGTAACAATTTCACCAACGATTTAAAGTCCTGATGGACATGCAGATTCATGTGTACACACCCACGAGTTACCTTCAGATCTGTGATTTTCATCTGTCATAACCATCTGCTGAAAAGTTTGTGACTCTGTACACACTCTACACTGCTGATCGTGAGTATACTTCCATATTTGCCAGACATCGTTCCATCGATAATCATGATTTTTAGTGAGTTTAGAAAACCAAATCAAACAATACGATGTGCTTTGGTGTGATAAATCATCATTGTGGGAGTGTACACATTCTTGCAATATCTGATCAAACGGTTGTTATCGACACATGATAAACCCAGCTTAAGACTTAAATTGGTGTCAACATTCTAGACTTGTCATTAAGAAAACTTACTGCTGATGAGTGACGTTGCCATGAACTAAAAAGTTGTGCGTGTAGTTTTAAAAGTCGGAAAATATGGAAAATGTAAAGGAACTATAATCGAACACAATCGAGCACCGAGTTACTAGTATACACTAGAGAGCCCATTATAATTACCAGCATACAAAAAAAGACGCCATTCTAATGGGCAATATACATTACAGAAACCATTTTAGCAACTGCAATACATTGTATATCAGTTACTAATGGGATATGCATTGTGTGACCTAACTACTGGTCAGTCTATTATTATTGTTTATATAGCACCTATATGCAACACTGTGCAAAGGATAGGTAGCCATTCACATCAGTCCCTGCCCCAATCTAAATTCCCTACCACACACACACACACACTAGGGTCTGTGTGTGTGCGCTAATTGCTAATTCTGTAATTAGCATTAATCTACCATTATGTTTTTGGACTGTGGGAGGAAACCCATAAAAATGTATGAAGAACATTCAAAGTCCAAACCAATATGCCCTGGTCAGAATCGCACTCGTAACCCTAGCGCTATGCGGCTGCAATGCTAACCACTGGGCCACTGTGCTGTTTAGCTCTGCTCTTCTTAATGGGACATATGGGCTTATTACTTTCCTCCAGTGGAGGAAAATAGTGACTAACTGGAGGAAAGTAGTGACTTCTGTAACAGCAGCAGGCAAACACACAGAAAATATACCCAGCATGTTCCTGTAGCACGTAGAAAAACTGTGCCACCCTCTAGTGCTCAGTATGGAGCCCTGCAGTGTTCATCACATATCAGCAGAGATGTCTACTCATTCTCCCCTTGGCCACAGCAGCAGAGAGGGTGCGGTAAGGAGTCTTTGTACTGATGCAGCTCACGCTATCAGTGGCTGCTGGCACTTCGAGGCAAATCAAGGGAGAATCCGTTAACTCTGCAAACTCACATCACTTGAGCTCCTGCCCTCCAAGTTTTAAGAACATGCTCCAAATACAAACCAAGGTCACCATGTAGCTGTAATGCAAGAAGATTGACAATGCTCTCCTCCAGTCAAAATGGTGAATTTTCTAGTCACCATGGTAGACAGATTGTCAGGTCGACTTATGCAATAAAATTTCCATTTGTCTGTATGCTATATGCAATTCTTACCATGTTTTTCATGTTGTCTGGACTTTATAAGTTAATATTTATTGCAGCACAACTCCCAAATGTTCTGATTTCAGCAGGATGGTCCTTACGTTAGCACATTTATCCCAACTTGCGGAAAGTATGTCCCTTCTCACGATTGGGAGTGCATGCTGCCTCTGGTGCACTAGGCAATTCAAGAGTATTTTTAAAGGAGAAAGGGTGGGGGCAGCTAGCCCTTACAGAAGAGCATGGCACACCCCCAATGTGGTGTAATAATGCCCCTTTTTATGTATGCGCCACACAAATTTATGCCAACTACCTCCAGGACAATGCTGGAAGGTGTGAAGAAAAGTGTTCCAAATGCAATAAAAGTATGTTATAATAATACTCCATAATTTTATGCATGATATGATAGGAATTGTTCTGCTCCAAGGTCCATCAAGACAGTACCACCCATATGTTTCGATGCATAGCATGGTATTGCTGGAAATAGTTTTAAAATGCTATAAACTATGACCTGTTTTTAATATACTAATAACACAGAACGTTTTTATTGTGGACATTCGTTTGGAATAATTTACCATGTTCAGTTACATATGTGCATTTTACAATCCATGTAGTGCTTTCCTCCAATCACTATTGATGGATTTTGGAATAAAGCAAGCAGTAAAATGCAGCATAATACCGTGCACATAACATAGACCTGTCCCTCAGAGGACATGACTGAGGGTGCACTCACTGTGGGGTCAGTGTACTGTCTGGGCCGCGCGCTACACAGTGAAGGTCGCGCGGACACCCGGTGTCCGAGCCTCATCCGCCGTTACCGATCACTGTCTCCCTTACACATCTTACTCACCGAACTCGTTACGCCGGCCCGGAGCCTCGCACACAAGAGCATCGCAGCTCAGAGGAATACAACTCTATTGCCCCTAAAGGAAACAGCCAGACTATACTAGGAGAGCGCAGATCTCAGTAGGCCGACGACCAGTAAAGACCTTATAATGCAGACAGTACATTCCAAGGTGAAATAATCGAATGCCGAGTAATCGTCACATAGCTTTGGAAGACGGAAGTTACCTTTAACCTCTGAGCTGTCACTGGTGCCGATGACATCTTATTGGATACCTACTGGTTGCGGCTGCTGTCATCCTCACCTGAGACAGCCAGAGAATGAGAAGGGTTATCATTAGGCGGTCTGTCAGTGTGAGTGTCACATGTAAGACAGTGAGTGGGTCTCTGCTGCTGAGTAGGGAGGGCAGTGAGTACAGGGAGGCCCTCTGATCCCCCGTGTAATCTGGTACTTGTACTAGGGGGAATCTCAGTCATATTCAAAATAAAATCGTAATATATTAGGTATGAATAACGTTTCTTAACCCCATTATAGCCATAAGGTTTTTACTAATACTCCTGAATGTTCACAAGTACATTTTATATCACTTTTTTTTCAATACAGAGATTTTTTTTGTAGCACAGCATAATCATAATAGTTCTCCCAGAAGTAGCAATACCAAATGACAGTACGTTATACAGGGTCTGAAACAGCATAGGTTCCAGAGACAAAGGTGTACATGTTACTTTTTGTTAGTAGGGGTCAGGTCCAGTATTGGAATAGAAAGTAATCAGTTCATATAAAGAGGCCAATTACTATCCAATCAGATTACCTTTTTATGGCTCCCTTGTCATCAGATTCATATAGTTAAAGCTAATTCCTAAACAACCATATAGTGGCCAAGTCTGGTACAACGAATTTAAACATTTATACAAAGATTGGTCATTTCCATCCAAACAAAGGATATATCTTAATCCTCAGTGGTCAGGTCTTGTACGGGTAGGGCTCCCATGTGTTCCAGTTTTTCCAGGATAATCTTTTCTTGGAATTAATCATGGTATGATAAATATGGGTTAATTAGGACAGACCCCTTGCTAAAAAAAAAATAATAATAAAAAAAAAATACTCCCCCTCATTATTTTTTTCTGCCCTCCTACATAGCCAGTGTTTGCTGTCTACCAAGGCAGTTTCAATCTTTCTTGCCAAGCTAAAATGAGCCCTTAGTGTGGCTGGGGGCAGCTTTACACTTGATCAATGCCAGTATTGCAGAGTGTCTGGGGTTTGGAGTAGAGCATTGCTACTTGTTATACTTCTTGCTAAGGGAGCATCATCATCATCTATTTATATAGCGCCACTATTTCTGCAGCGCTGTGCAGAGAACTCATTCACATCAATCCCTGGAGGTTACAATCTAAATCCCCTAACTTACACACACAGACCGAGAGAGACTAAGGGCAATTTAATAGCATCAACTGACCATTCGCTATAACCATATAATCCATATGGCTCAAGTGTCTTTTTATGTGTGTGTGTATATATATATATATATATATATATATATATATACACACACACACACACACACCCCGATCAGCCACAACATTAAAATAACTGACAAGTGAAATGAATAACATTGATTGTCTTGTTACAATGGCATCTATCAAGGGGTGGTATATATCAGGCAGCAAGTGAACAGTCAGTTCTTGAAGTTGATGTGCTGGAAGTAGGAAAACTGGGCAAGCGTAAAGCGACTTTGACAAGGGCCAATTGTGATGGCTACATGACTGGGACCGAGCATCTCCAAAGTAGCAGGTCTTGTGGGGTGTTTACGATATGCAGTGGTTAGTTAATACCTGCCAAAAGAGGTCCAAGAAAGGACAACCTGTAAATAGGCAACAGGGTCATGGGTGCCCAATGCTCATTGATGCATGTGTGAAGCGAAGGCTAGCCCATCTGGTACAATCACACTGAAGAGCTACTGTAGCACAAATTGGTGAAAAAGTTAATGCTGGCCATGATAGAAAGGTGTCAGAACATACAGTGCATATGGGGCTGCCTAGCTGCAGACCAGTCATGCTAAGTGCCCATGCTGACCCCTGTCCATTGCCAAAGGTACCTACAATGGGCACATGAGAACTGGACCATGGAGCAATGCAAGAAGGTGGTCAGATGAATCACATTTTCTTTTACATTATGTGGACGGCCGGGTGTGTGTTGCTTACCTGGGGAAGAAATGGCACCAGGATGCACTATTGAAACAAGGCAAGCAGGCGGAGGCAGTGTGATGCTCTAGGCAATGTACTGCTGGGAAACTTTGGATCCTGGCATTCATGTGGATGTTACATTGACAGGTACCACCTACCTAAACATTGCTGCAGACCAAGTATACCCCTTCATGGCATCGGTATTCCCTGGTGGCAGTGACCTCTTTCAGCAGGATAATGCGCTCTCTGCCACACTGCAAAAATGTTCAGGAATGGTTTGAGGGATATGACAAAGAGTTGAAGAAATTTACTTGGCTTCCAAATTCCCCAGATCTCAATCCAATTTAGCAACTGTGGGATGTACTGGAAAAACAAGTCTGAGCCATGGAGACTCCCACCTTGCTACTTACAGGACTTAAAGGATCTGCTGCTAACTTCTTGGTGCCAGATACCACAGTGCACCTTCAAAGGTCTTATGGAGTCCATGCCTCGATGGGTCAGAGCTGTTTTGGTGGCACCTGGGGAACCTACACAATATTATGCAGGTGGTTTTAATGTTGTGGCTGATCGGTGTATACTTACAGTTGTAAAAGTGAAAATTTAAAAGTGGCGATACATTTTCCGTAAGTGAATGGAATTTGATAGCTTTACAATGAAGGCAGTAGGAGATGTGGCAGTGTGACATACTACAGTATACTAGCCCACTTCAACCCCTGTATATACATACATACTCTCAGTGGTCACTTTATTAAGTATACCTGCTCGTTATTTCAAACATTTAATCAGCCAAGCACGTGGAAGCAGCCCAGTGCATAAAATCATGCTAACATACTCAAGAGGTTCAGTTGTTCAGACCAAACACAAAAAAGGGAAATAAATGTGATCTAAGTGATGTTGACTGTGGAATAATTTCAATGTCAGATTGAGTGGTTTGAGTATATCAGAAATTGCTTTCTGGTATTTTCATAGACTGCATTCTCTAGAGCTGCAAGAGATTGGTGAGCAAAACAAAAAAACATTCCAATAGGCATCAGTTCTGTGAGTAAAAATGCTTTGTTCCTGAGAGAGCTCAGAAGAAAATGGCCAGACTGGTGCAAGCTGGCAGAATAACGACAGTAATTCAAACACTATGTGTTATAACAGTAGTATGCAGAAGAGCATCTCTGAGTGCTCAGGTTTTCATCTGCTGTGCATTCTGCTTCTTACTCATGTAATGGAATGCAGTTCAGATGTGTCTCCCTTTGAGGCTGATTGGAGGTTGCACTTGGTAAGCTCTCATCTGTCCTGCACTCATTGAAAGTGATAGCGTTACACACTAGCCTCCTAGTTCCTGCAACTGTGTAATTTCTGCTTCTAACCTTGCATCAGTAGTTGCTGGCTTTGCATTCGTTGGTCTCCTGGTTCCTAATACCTGTTTTTGCATCCTATAGTATGCTGTTTCCTGACTCTGCTTTCACTTGTATTCTGGCTCCTGATATTTGGTTTTGCATCTGTATATTTATATACAGTCAAGTACATAAATATTGGGACATCAACACAATTCTCATTTTGGGCTCTATACACCACTACAATGGATTTGAAATGAAAATAACAAGATGTGCTTTAACTGCAGACTTTCAGCTTTAATTTGAGGGTATTTACATCCAAATCAGGTGAACGGTGTAGGAATTACAATGGTTTCCCTCACTTTTTAAGGGCCCCAAAGTAATGGGACAATCGACTCCAAAGCTATTTCATGGACATGTGTGGGCTATTCCCTCGTTATTTCATCATCAATTAAGCAGGTAAGAGGTCTGAAGTTGATTCAAGGCGTAACATTTGCATTTGGAATCTGTCACTGTCGATTCTCAATATGAGATCCAAAGAGCTGTCACTATCAGTGAAGCAAGCCATCATTAGGCTGAAAAATCAAAACAAACCCATCAGAGAGATAGCAAAAACATTAGGTGTGGCCAAATCAACTGCTTGGAACATTCTTAAAAAGAAAGAACGCACCGGAGAGCTCAGTAACACCAAACGACCCGGAAGACCACGGAAAACAACTGTGGTGAATGACAGAAGAAATTTTTCCCTGGTGAAGAAAAACCCCTTCACAACAGTTGGCTAAATCAAAAACACTCTCCAGGAGGTAGGTGTATATGTGTCAAAGTCAACAATCAAGAGAAGACTTCACAAGAGTGACTATAGAAGGTTCACCACAAGATGTAAACCATTTGTGAACCGCAAAAACAGGAAGACCAGATTAGAGTTTGGCAAACAACATCTAAAAAAGCCATTACAGTTCTGGAACAACATCCTATGGACAGATGAGACAAAGATCAACTTGTACCAGAGTGATGGGAAGAGAAGAGTATGGAGAAGGAAAGGAACTGCTCATGATCCAAAACATACAACCTCATCAGTGAAGCGTGGTGGTAGTGTCATGGCGTGGGCATGTATGGCTGCCAATGGAACTGGTTCCCTTGTATTTATTGATGATTTGACTGCTGACAAAAGCAGCAGGATGAATTCTGAAGTGTTTCGGGCAATATTACCTGCTCATATTCAGTCAAATGCTTCAGAACTCATTGGATGGCGCTTCACAGTGCAGATGGACAATGACCCGAAGCATACTGCAAAAGCAACCAAAGAGTTTTTTAAGGCTAACAAGTGGAATGTTATGCAATGGCCAAGTCAATCACCTGACCTGAATCCAATTGAGCATGCATTTCTCTTGATGAAGCCAAAATTAAAGGGAAAATGCCCCAAGAACAAGCAGGATCTGAAGACATTTGCAGTAGAGGCCTGGCAGAGCATCACCAGGGATGAAACCCAGCGTTTGGTGATGTCTATGCCTTCCAGACTTCAGGCTGTAATTGACTGCAAAGGATTTGCAACAAAGTATTAAAAAGTGAAAGTTTGATGTAGGATTGTTTAGTTTGTCCCATTACTTTTAGTCCCTTAAAAAGTGGGAGGCACATATAGAAACCGTTGTACTTCCTACACTGTTCACCTGATTCACAGAATTCTCTGATGGTAGCCTTATGAGCTTCCCAAATAATTCCTGGGGTGATCTCTTCTGAGGTATTCAATTCAAAGTATTCTTTAATTGCTTCCTTAATCTCTTGGTGGACAGAGTGGAACAACAACAGTGAGTCATCTAGGCGCCATCGACGAGGTCTTTGGAGCTAATTTTATCAAGTCAAGAGTGATCTCTACTTCTGCGTGATCTGTCCAGTTGAGAGGGGGTAATTCCTGCATCTAATATCGCATGAGTGAGAGAATGGGAAACAAATATCATGTCTATGCGAGAATAGCTGCCATGAGGGGCTGAATAATGTGTGAAGTCTTTCGCGTTCGCATTTTTAAGATGCCAAGTGTCATATAGAGATAAATTGTGTAGACATGACAGCAAGGATTGGGAGTCTCTTAAGGAAGTGGGAGAAGGTTTTTGTTTGGAGGGGCCAGATGATCTGTCTAGTGTTGGATGTAAAATGGTATTGAAGTCCCCAGCAAGAATTATATGACCTGTGCAAGGCACCTAACACGACTAAACACTTCAGAAAAAAGGAACTCTGACCCTGATTAGGTGCGTGCAAAGAAATTAGTGTAATCTGCTCAGAGCGAAGTGTACCAATCAGAATCAAATACCGACTGTCTGGCTCTGAATATGATTTAATTAGGAGAAAGGGAACCCTATTGTGTATTAAAATAGCCACCCCACGCTTCTTGCAGTCCGCAGAGGCAAAAAATGTTTGGCTTAAAGCTTACTTTGTAGACAAGTGTGTTGTCCCATGGGGTGGGTCTCTTAAAGGAAGACTATATCAGCTCTCTCTCTCCTGCAGGCTCCCAGGACCACTGCACATTTAGTAGGTGAGTTCAGACCATTGACATTAATCGAGAGTACCTTAAGCTCCATGGGTGCAGGAGGAAGCATAAGTCCTACATAATTTTAGTAAAAAAATTACATGAGTGAATAAAAAAGATCTTCAATTTATCTGGAACCTTGGGGGAAGGATGGGGAGAGGGATGGGGTGCCACAGGTAAGAGAAAGAGGCCTAATTAGGCTGATACCCTCAGAGAGGAGAGCCCGGGCTAGGGCCATCAATGAAATTTTCAAACAATGAAGAAAAAACATTGTAATACAAGAAAGGGTGCTTGTGGGGGGTGGTTAGTTTAATGAGATACTGATAGGCCGCAAAAGGGGCCAGGTATAACTATCTAGTTGTCACGAGCCGCCGCGGCTCGCTTCCTGTAGGTCTCAACGTCCCGGCCGTCACCATGACGACCGGGACGTCATTTCCTTCCAACTCCCGACCGTTGCCAAGGCAACGGTCGGACGCTTCCTCAGCGCCGTGTCCTGGCAGCCAGGCGCGCATGCGCTCTAGGGACAATCAGGCAGATTTAGCCTGTGGCTGAATTAGCAGGCATTAGCCTGCAGGTGTGGATTTCAGGGCTAAGCCCTGATTGGTCTTGCTAGGTGCTGGCAATTAGCCTACAAGTGTGGCCTTGTCTAGGGGCAGGTTCTGATTGGTTATGGGTTGTATTTAAGGCAATGAGGTCTGCTGCCTCATTGCCGGTTATAGCTTCTGTGCTCCAGTCTGCTGACCTGCTTGCTCCAGTTCCTGTTCCTGTATCTACGTTTTGACTTCCCGTGTATGACCCTTGGCTTCGTATTTGACTTCGCTTGTGTTTCCTGTGACCCTGATCCTTGGCTCGTTTACCCGTTCTGCTACTTTGCCTGTGACCTCTGACCTCAGCTTGTTCATCGTTTCTGTTACCTGCTGCCGACCTTTTGACCTCTGCGTGGACCTGACTCTTCTTGCCTGGGTTCTCCCCAGCCGGTACACACTTCACGACCCTCTGTCAGTCTGCAGCCCAGTCTGTCCCCACCATCAGGGGCTCCAGTGAACACCTGACTGGCAGAGTAGACTCCGGGTTGTGTTGTGCCGGCTGGAGGGGTTCCTAACATTATAACCGGCCCACTCACGCAGACAAGGTTAGAATGGATACAAGTGGATCCACACCGTCTCCAGCACAAACTCTAGCAGGCCACGTTGAGTCCTTGTATCAGATGATGCAGGGATTGGCTGAGCGTATGTCTGTTCAAGAAGAAGCCACAAAAGCTTCACAACCGACTCCAGGTCCCATCTGTGAACCCAAAATGAACTTACCAGATCGGTTCTCCGGAAATAGAACCCTGTTTCGGAACTTCAGGGAGAGCTGCAAGCTCTATTTTCGGATGAGACCTCGCTCCTCCGGTTCAGAGCAGCAAAGAGTTGGGATTATTATTTCCCTTCTACAGGGTGACCCCCAGTCCTGGGCGTTTTCTTTGCCGCAGACCAGTCCGGCCATGCAGTCCATAGACTCCTTCTTCGAGGCACTGGGTCTACTGTATGATGACCCGGATCGAGTGGCCTCCGCGGAAGCTCATCTACGGTCCTTGAAACAAGGCCGACGGTCGGCAGAAGAATACTGCGCTGAATTCCGTAGATGGTCACCTGATAGTGGATGGAACGACCCTGCCTTACGGAGTCAGTTCCGTCTCGGCCTATCTGAACAGATTAAAGATTCTTTGGTGCAATACCCGTCTCCTAGTTCTCTGGAGGATCTGATGCACCTCTCCATTAAAATTGACAGGAGATATAAGGAGCGGAAAACTGAAAAGGAAGCATCGTCACCTCCATTCGCCTTCGTTCCTGTTTCCCAGGATGGTGAGGAGCCTATGCAATTAGGAGCATATCGTCTCTCTTCGGAAGAGAGAGACAGGAGACGTTCGCAAGGTCTATGTCTATACTGTGGCATAAAAGGCCACTTCTCCCGTTCTTGCCCAAATAAGTCGGGAAAAGACCATGCCTAGGGAATGAGGGGAAAGTTCACCTAGGTCTGCAAATTATCTCCCCGAAAAATGCTGTATTAATCCCTGCACAGCTCACCTTCCGGGCTCGCTCTGTGGACCTGTCGGCCTTCATTGATAGCGGAGCTGCAGGCAACTTCCTTGATATTGGGTTTGCCCGCTCTGCCGGAATTCCGATGGTAAAACTCAACTCTGCCATTACTGTCTGTGGCTTAGACGGAGGTCCGTTGCCTGGTGGCAAGATTTCCTGGGAGACCCCGCCACTACAGTTGAAGATCGGAGCTCTCCATTCTGAGTCAATCACCTTCTTCCTGATCGATTGTTCGTCGGTTCCTATGATCTTGGGCCACCCATGGCTTTCCTGTCATAACCCTGTCATAGACTGGGTAAAAGGAGAGATTGTCAAGTGGAGTACTTATTGTACACAGTCTTGTTTGTCACTGTCTCTGCGTATGATTCAGCCTATTCCGGAGCGGCTTCCCTCACAGTATCATGAATTCTGGGACGTGTTCTCGAAGAAGGCTGCTGATACCTTACCGCCACATCGTGACTTTGACTGTGCCATCGAACTTATTCCTGGTTCCAAGTTACCTAAGGGGCGTTTGTATTCCCTTTCTGCTCCAGAAACAAAATCCATGCAGGAGTATATCGACGAAAACCTGGAGAGAGGCTTCATCAGGCCATCTAAGTCTCCCGTAGGAGCGGGATGCTTCTTTGTATCAAAAAAAGACGGAGGGTTAAGACCTTGTATTGACTACCGGGGATTGAATCATATCACAGTCAAGAACACCTATCCCCTTCCGCTCATCTCGGTTTTGTTTGATCAGCTAAGAGGGGCCACTGTCTTCACTAAAATCGACCTTCGCGGAGCATATAATCTCATCCGTATCAAAGAAGGAGATGAGTGGAAGACGGCATTCAATTCGCACTCTGGCCACTACGAGTATCTGGTCATGCCGTTTGGCCTTAGTAATGCACCTGCAGTGTTCCAGGACTTGATCAATGAAGTTCTTCGGGAATTCCTTGGTTGTTTCGTGGTCGTCTATTTAGATGATATCCTCATCTATTCCAGATCTTTGCCCGCCCATCAGACTCACGTCAAACAAGTTCTACAGAAATTACGAGAGAACCACCTGTACGCTAAGCTGGAAAAGTGTGAGTTCGAGGTACAGAGGGTATCCTTTTTAGGCTATGTAATCTCTTCTGAGGGATTCTCCATGGATCCAGCTAAGGTCCAGGCTATTCTGGATTGGGTGCAACCCAACAATCTTAAGGCGGTGCAGAGGTTCCTGGGCTTCTCCAATTATTATAGGAGATTCATTCACAACTTTGCCGACATTGTGGCTCCCATTGTCGCTCTGACCCGTAAAGGAATGGATCCAACTAATTGGCCGTCCCAAGCAGTAGCCTCATTCGAAAGCCTGAAAAAGGCCTTTGTCTCCGCTCAGGTCCTTAGACATCCGGATCCAGCTAGGACATTTATTCTTGAGGTCGACGCCTCTGACATCGGTGCCGGTGCCATCCTATCGCAGAAGGATCCTCATACTAATCGTCTGCACCCATGTGCTTATTTCTCCCGTCAGTTCTCTTCAGCGGAGGCCAACTATGATGTCGGTAATAGAGAACTATTGGCAATCAAATGGGCCTTCGAGGAGTGGCGGCATTGGTTGGAGGGTGCTTCACATCAGATCTCTGTCATTACCGATCACAAGAATTTACAATATATACAGTCAGCCAAACGTTTAAATCCCAGACAGGCCCGGTGGGCGTTATTCTTTACCCGGTTTAACTTCCTGATCACCTACCGACCAGGCTCCAAAAATGTCCGGGCAGATGCCCTTTCCAGAAGTTTCTCGGCACACCACATTCCAGTCACTATCCCATAGCCGATTATTCCCCCTTCTGTAATCCATGCCGGGTTGACCCAAGATCTGAGTATCACACTTCAGAGATTCCAGAAATTAGCCCCTGATACTACTCCGGAGCGACGTCTCTTTGTTCCAGTCCATCTAAGGAAGGCGGTTATTGCAGAGGCGCATAACAGTAGGGTTGCAGGGCATCCTGGAATTTTTAAGACGTTAGAAATCCTTTCCCGTACAGTCTGGTGGCCCTCTATGTCTGCTGACGTCAGGAGTCATGTCCTCTCATGTGAGGTTTGTGCCAGAAACAAAGTTCCTAGGATCCGCCCAATAGGCCAGTTAGTTCCTTTGGCACCACCTGCAAAACCATGGACCCACTTGTCCATGGACTTTATAGTGGATCTACCACCTTCTGCAGGACACAATACCATTTGGGTCGTGGTAGACCGGTTCAGTAAGATGTCCCATTTCGTTCCCTTACCCAGACTGCCTACAGCTCGGGATTTGGCCGTCTTATTCATTCAACATATTTTCCGGCTCCATGGACTCCCTACTGACATAGTTTCCGATCGGGGTTCTCAGTTCATAGCGCAATTCTGGAGATCTTTCTGTACCCTCCTCGGAATCAAGGTTAGTTTATCATCCGCATATCACCCTCAGTCCAATGGGCAGACCGAAAGAGTTAACCAGTCCTTGGAAAAAATTTTGCGATGCTACACGTCAGAGTTCCATGATAATTGGTCTTCCTTGTTACCCTGGGCGGAATTTGCCTGTCACAACCTGTCATTCATCTACTAAAACTTCTCCGTTTTTCTGCAATTATGGTTTTCACCCCAGATCTAACTCCCTGTATTCACTTAACCCAGTTGGTGTCCAGGAGATCCGTTCCACTGCAAGAGATCTCAGAGTTATCTGGAGGAAAGTACAGGCATCTCTGAAACAGGCTTCAGTTGTCGCAAAAAAAATTTCGGATCGCCACCGTACCATCAGCTCCTTCAAGGTGGGCCAGAGAGTGTGGCTGTCTACAAAAAACATTAAACTCAGACAGCCTTGCAAAAAGTTGGGTCCCAAGTTCATCGGCCCGTTCCTTATCATCAAGCAGGTTAATTCTGTTGCATTTAGGTTAAGAATTCCGGGCTCATTGAGAATTCCCAACACATTTCACTGTTCTCTGTTGAAGCCGGTATTATATCCTACTCAAATCCAGTCTTCAAATTTGCCTGAGAGAAAATCAAACAGATCACCAAGATACGTTGTTCAGAAGATCTTGGATTCCAAAAAAGTGCAAGGTCAGGTGCACTTCCTAGTGCAGTGGAGGAATCGTGGGTTAGAAGAACGGTCTTGGATCCCACGGAGACAACTCGATGCTCCTAAACAGTTGAAGGAGTTCTTTAAAAAATTTCCAAGGAAACCGGGATGTCGGGGTTCCTTAACCCCTCCTCAAGGGGGGGGTACTGTCACGAGCCGCCGCGGCTCGCTTCCTGTAGGTCTCAACGTCCCGGCCGTCACCATGACGACCGGGACGTCATTTCCTTCCAACTCCCGACCGTTGCCAAGGCAACGGTCGGACGCTTCCTCAGCGCCGTGTCCTGGCAGCCAGGCGCGCATGCGCTCTAGGGACAATCAGGCAGATTTAGCCTGTGGCTGAATTAGCAGGCATTAGCCTGCAGGTGTGGATTTCAGGGCTAAGCCCTGATTGGTCTTGCTAGGTGCTGGCAATTAGCCTACAAGTGTGGCCTTGTCTAGGGGCAGGTTCTGATTGGTTATGGGTTGTATTTAAGGCAATGAGGTCTGCTGCCTCATTGCCGGTTATAGCTTCTGTGCTCCAGTCTGCTGACCTGCTTGCTCCAGTTCCTGTTCCTGTATCTACTTTTGACTTCCCGTGTATGACCCTTGGCTTCGTATTTGACTTCGCTTGTGTTTCCTGTGACCCTGATCCTTGGCTCGTTTACCCGTTCTGCTACTTTGCCTGTGACCTCTGACCTCAGCTTGTTCATCGTTTCTGTTACCTGCTGCCGACCTTTTGACCTCTGCGTGGACCTGACTCTTCTTGCCTGGGTTCTCCCCAGCCGGTACACACTTCACGACCCTCTGTCAGTCTGCAGCCCAGTCTGTCCCCACCATCAGGGGCTCCAGTGAACACCTGACTGGCAGAGTAGACTCCGGGTTGTGTTGTGCCGGCTGGAGGGGTTCCTAACACTAGTATGATAGATTGGAGTATTCTGAGCAAAGTTGGAGTGTATAAGTGACCAGAGGAAGGATTGTGATGTTGGGAAAAAAGGGAAGAGGGGGCAAAAGTAGTAGAAAGGAGGGAGGGGTGGTAAAGGTTGTGGGTGGGAAGGGGACAAAAGGGAAAAATGCACATACGCACCAAGAATAAGCATGCATACATCCATACACTGATTTTGACGCATCCTACACTTCCAACTTTTTACACCTGGAGAGGCGAAACAGAGGAAGGAAGGGTTGAGAAGTACAGTATTATTTATTTGTCACTTATTACTGATTATTTATATAGCACCACCATTATGTGCAGCTATGTACAGAAAATATTGTATCATTCACATCAATCCCTGTCCCAAAGGAGCTTACAGGCAAATTCTCTACCATTTAAACACTAGGGTGAATTTTAGTCAGAAACCAGTTAACCGCAAGTATATTTTTGGACTGTGGGAGGAAAATAATCATCTTAGTTTTTACCAAGTTAAGTTGTTCTTCACTATAAACATATATTTTGTTTTTTCATGACTTAAGCAATTCTCACCGTCATTAGTGTTAGTCATTATTTTTGACTGCATACGTTATCTTCTCTTCAAATATCTCTGGAGGGTAGACAAGTATGGGTGCCAGTCCATTGCCGTAATTAGACATTTCTAGTTGTTGCACATGGTCCTGGTCTGGGGCATGGGGGTAAGCCGCTCTAGAGAGGCGTTCCAAAAAAATGGCTTAAAATAAAAATAATATAGTAATCCCAGACAGTATAGCCTTTTCATATACATATTACTCTCACAATCTCAAGCAAAATGTGCAAACAACATTCTTGGCAGAGTCAAAAGGTGTTGGTATATTTGGAGAGATAAAACTGATTTGATGGCAATATCAGCTATATATTTTTACAGACTCCACTTAAGCAGGTGACCGTGTTCTCATTCCGGTGTCTTGGCCATGTGAAGATGTGCGCTCTCTGATTTTAAAGTTGTCATGACAGAAATAAATAAAATAACTCCTTGAATGCTTTTTAAATGTTGAAATCTATAAATTGCAGAGGCGGAGAGATGCTTGGTAGTATAGGGAGAGGAAACCGTAGCATAAAGAAGGAAGTAACAATTGCCACTGTATAGGTCATTAGTATGACTTCATCTAGAACACTGTGTTTAGTTCTGGAGGCCATATCTCCAAAAGAATATAAATACATTAGAGACTGTACAAAGAAGGGCAACTAAAATGGTGCATGGCCTATATCACAAAACTTACATAGAAAGATTCAAAGATCTTAATATGTATAGTTTCAAGCAGAGAAGGGAAAGGGGGACATGATAGAAGCGTTCAAATACATCAAGGGTTTGAACAAGGTACAGGAAGGATACTTCTTCAAAGGAAGAGAAGTACTACAATACGAGGACATGCACTAACACTGGAGGTTCAGAGGAAATTTGAGGAAAATTTACATCACAGAAAGGGTAGTGGATAAGTGGAATAGCCTCCCATCAGAGGTGGTAGAGGCTAATACAGAAGAGCAATTTCTACATGCTTGGGATAGACATAAGGATATCCTTAAAAAGAAACCAGGATTAAATAGGTTTGGAGGTTACCATAGGTTAAAAAATGGGCAGACTAGATGGGCCAAGTGGTTCTTATCTGCCGTCAAATTCTATGTTTCTATGGAGAGATGCTAGCACGGTGTAGGATATTAAATGATTTGGTTTGCTGGGAATATAAAAGAGGCATGTGCGGAAAAAGCACAGACTGTATTATTAAAGTGACTTTCATTTGTTTTCCAGATTTTGCATATGTGACTGTGGACAATTTATTGCTTCATATTTACCTTTTCAGCTTCTCTTCTATACTGCTGTATTCTTCTTCATTATCCTTCTTCTGTATACTGCTGTCTGTAGACAGTCCTTTCTACCTTCCCGGTCCAGCCTCCACTGTGCTGTAGCTCCTGGCTCTTTTTGACTCCTCTAAATCCATTGGCAGCATTGTGAGGTCAGATGCGGGGACAGAGGGCAGAGTTCACAAGCCAGGAGGAGCTGGGTGCTGGGCACCATTTTGGAAGCGCTGGGTGCTGGGCACCATTTTGGAAGCGCTGGGCTGCCGGGCGCCCAGCACCGGTAGTCTTTGGTCACAGAGCCAGGGCACAGAGGCAAGTAGCAGGCAGCCGCTGCATTCACTTAGCACCGTCATAGTTATGGCTGTGCTCCACAGTACTGAAATCAACAAAACCTCGCCAACTCTCCACATTACAGCAACTGGCTATACCAACCTCACCTTGCAACCCATGTCCCCACCCTGCCCCAATGCCAGCTTTGTCCCCACACTACACAAATGCCACCCCTCTACACGACTGCCAGCCTTATCCTCATACTACACCAATGCCAGCACTGGCCCCACCCTTCACCAATGCCACCCCCCACCCACATTACACCAATGTCACTCCCTTACCCTCACTACACCAATATCACCCCCCTACCCACACTACTCTATTGTCACCCCCTCTACCAACACTACACCAATAACAGCCCTGTCCCCACACTGCACCAATGCCAGCCATACTGTGACATGCAGGGGGAATAGGAGGGGCTTTCACTTGCATAGGGGTGAAGAGGGGAGGGCGGACAGAAACTTTCACACACAAAGGGGAGAGGAGGGACAGAGGCTGACTGACACACAGAGGGAAAGGGGAAAGAGGATCTCACATGCAGAGTAGGAAATGGGAGGATATAGAAGCTGTCACACTCGGGGATTTGTTGAAAAGACAGAAAATGTACGTTTGGGCATAGCTCCACCCACTTTCAAAAATTCTGCCCTTCCGAACGCCGTGAATGACCGGTATGCCAAAGCTGTCACACACAGATATGGGGTGAGTCTGAGAGGAGAGAGACTGTCCCAGGTAGAGGCTAGCAGAGAGAGAGGCTCACATACTTAGTGCGTGAAGTCTCCAAAGTCCAGCCTTTATAGAGAGCATGGGTTCCCCAGCAGCCTGCTGTCATAGAGCCAGGCACAGAGGCAAGTAGCGGGCGGCTACTGCGCCCCCTTGGGCTTGAGCTCTGGACGACGGCACCACCCGCACATGTCTAGTTACGGCTCTGTGCCAGTCACACACACAGACTCTCAGCTGGAACTTTACACTGAAGAAAGGCATCTCTCGCATGCACAGAAGGACCCTGCACTGGCTGGTAAGCGGTAAGTCTCCTATTAGCACTGCCAGTCATTGTCGCTGTGAAGCTGAGCAGCTGCCCCTGTGACAATTTTTTTTCCTTTAACTAAGGGGTCTTGTTAAAAAAGAACCCAAAATCACCTTCTGTTCCATAAACTCTATAACTGAGGTTAACCTTAAGCCATTATCACCATATGCCACTAGAGGGCCATGCAAGCTAAAAACATTACTCAAAGCTCTCTCAAGTAACAGAAAGGAAGTAAAGTACATAATGGCAAGACTTTTTCAATGATAATATAACATCACCACGATTCTTTGTCAATAAATATAGGGATATCAATTCCAAGACGTTTATAAGAGCTAATTGTGAATATCATCATACTATGTTTGCTATTTAGACCTCTATATTTGTTGATATCTCGCCTTTACATGGTACAAACATGTCTCAAAGACAAAAGAAAATGACCCAGTTAGATACACCAGACATTTTTTATGAGAAAAGAGAAATCTAGGCCCCCATCACAAGCCACTCTGAAGTCTCTAGAACAGCAGCCAAACCAAAAATATGAAAGAAGTCAAAGCTACCATCCAAATGGAAGTTTGGTCTATCATAGAGGAATTCAGGACCGATGTGTGTGCTCTATGTATCTGTACGGACGCTCTGGAAAAAGATTATGATATCTCAACACCACATATTTCTCCTCGCACCCCAATGGGGTTGGGGGGTCGGAGGAAGAGAAATCTACAATGTTACATCGCCGCAGCGAATTAAATATGCCTCTTGCAGTTATCAGGACTACACAGACCATGAAGTGAGAAGCATCATGTCGAAACTGGAATCCATTAAAGATCAGATGGAGGATCAGGAAAATCACTTGAGGTGTAATGATATCAGGATTAAAAATATCTCAAAACCCATGAACCTGAATGATCTACCTTCATATTTGGAGGACCTATTTAAAAATCTCATCCCAGACTGCTGACCTATTACTTGATCGAGCTCACCGTGTCCTCACTTGGACAACCACCGTAAGACCACCGTAAGCATCCACTTTTATTATTATAAAATGAAGGAAAGAATATTGTCCACTTCTAGAAATGCTAAGTTAATTTCTTATTCTTGTTCTCTGGAACAAATCCCCTCATATACTAAGAACTTGGTCCAGCTACCAAAGGCGAGATCTTGTCGCTGTAAAACTAAAGTTCTCAGATCTCGTGAAATATGCTACAGACGGGAATTTCCCTTTCAATTGATAATAATCCATACCAACAAAACCCACTCTGTAAAAACGACAAACCTAGAAAAGACTCCTTCAAAAACTGAGACTTGTTGAAAAAACAGCAGCTTGATATTTCTCCGCAAACTATAACCAATAGGAGACCACAAATACCAGAATGGACATAAGCTTAACATTTTTATACTCATACATCGTCATCATCATCATTTATTTATATAGCGCCACTGATTCCGCAGCGCTGTACAGAGAACTCATTCACATCAGTCCCTGCTCCATTGGAGCTTACAGTCTAAATTCCCTAATATAGATACACACTCACACAGACAGACCAACAGAGAGGGAGAGACTAGGGTCAATATTTTTAGCAGCCAATTAACCTACCAGTATGCTTTTGGAGTGTGGGAGGTAACCGGAGCACCCGGAGGAAACCCACGCAAACACAGGGAGAACATACAAACTCCACACAGATAAGGCCATGGTCGGGAATCAAACTCATGACCCCAGTGCTGTGAGGCAGAAGTGCTAACCACAAGGCCACTGTGCTGCCCTCATGCCAAAGGACTTAACTGTTTACTCCATTTCACAGCCAATCCTATACCATGCAATTTTGTTTTTTATATACATTATGTATATATTTCTGTTTACTCTTGCAGCGGGGCTCTAGAAAATCTCAATAATGCATACGCTGAGCATAATCCCAAAACTGCTTAGCTTAATACACTTTGTATCTTCCATTAGAGAGCCATGTGCTCCTTTGGATCTATGGACCTCTGCAGCAAATTAAATTTGTTAAAGTACATTTATAATATTTAACATTATTTACATATCACTATATCACCATTCCTGGTGTTTTTCTAGCCCCCCCCCCTTTCTTTATTTTTCCCTTTGTTTTATTTGACAGATTTGAAATTTTTGAGTGCCAGAAGAAAGAAGTTCTTACTGCATCCATGGCGCTGGCTGTATCTAATACGTCCAGTAAAGAGACAACCTGGGAAACGTAAGAGATAAACCACATCTGTTTCTCTCCTAGAAGCCCAAAATAGCTTTTATTTTGACTAAAACTTGTCACGGAGTTAACACTGGAACTACCACTTACTGGTATTAGCGCTTCTAAGGGACCCCCGTAAGGAGGTATGGGCTTTGCTGCCTGAGGTGCGCAGGTTGCGCTTCTCCCAGATAGTCATCAGTGCAGTGGTGAGAAGACAGGAATGGTCAGACAGTCTGGATCAAGCCAACGGTAGTGCATTACAAAAGGGATAACCAGGAGAGTAGTCAGAAGCGAGCCAAAGGTCAAACCAGGACAAGCAGAGCAGTACAAAAAATGGAATCCAAAGGGAAGGTCAACAACAAGCCAAGATCAGGAGCCAATAGAAGCAGTGACTAGACAGCCCCCGCTGGAGCAGGGTGGGTCACAACTCTGGCACCCTAATGGTGCCTGAATGCGCTCTAAATAGGAGGAAGTGCCTCCTGATTGGAGCCTGCAGTTTCAGCTGTCAGAACACAGCTGACCGCCGACAGGCTGAAGAGAAGATCGTCCCTTTGCCTAGCAATTTGACATGAGTGTATTGCGCATGCTGCAATCTGGCTGGGACCCGGAAGAGCGAACCGTTGCTAGGCAACGGGACGCGGGCGTCGAGAGGAGAAAGGCGTCTGTCTCCAGTACCTATGGGGAGTGTAGAAATATTCTACAGATGGGAATTTACCTTTCAATTGATAATATTTCACACCAACAAAACCCACTCTGTAAAAACGACAGGGTGACAGCATATATTTAAACCTGACTCTGACACCACTAGGGTGCCAGAGTATCTTGATCCCAAGACTCCAGCACCTGTTTCCTGAGATTACCTATTCCTTGGATTTTGACCCGGCTTGTTTGACTACTCTTTTTGGAAATTCCTTTTGACCTATCTGATTTCATGGTTTGATCTTTTGCTTGCTGACTCTACTTTGGATTCCACAACTGGGCTATCGCCTATACCGTGCTGGTAGCTAAATGGGAGGGCCGCGACCTGCACGCCTCACAAGGGACCCCCTTGCAGGGGTTCCTGGTGAAGAACTGAGGCGTGTTTAGACTCTGCGCCTCCTATCTTAGCAGTGCCAATACTGGTAGGTAAGACCATCAAAGCAAGTTTGTTTGTGACAATGTGGTTGCTAATCTCACCTATCCAAAGCAACATGTTGATTCTGATAATTTCCACAGTGAAGTTGCAGTGATTTGCTAAATTAGCTCTTCATACATATGGCTAGAATGGACAAAAGTTGGGACAGTGATTTGTAATGTGTCGATTTTGGTTGCATAACTTGTATAACATAGATTACTGGCTATTTACTATCAACTCATACAACCCCTAGATCTTAAGCAAGATAGATGCAGCCCTCCTCTTTACAATTTGGTTGCTCCCATGAATCTAAAAAGCTGCTGGGCTGAGTCATTGAGGCACTCTACTGAGCGCATCATGCAGTTGTTCTCACCGGCACGTAACTCGGCTCTGTATTCTCCCGGAGTCAACAATAGGCGGATCTCAAGATACGTGTGGTGTTGACTATGGGTATAGGTTCACTCTGCTCTACTAGACCAAACACTGCAGGATGTGTACAATACCTATGTGGAATATCAAAAGAATGCACAGAAATAAATATATTAATCAATTAATGCTTTGTAGTCCTCCTGTGTATCAGTTTGCTGTTTGACCATTCCTGCTCTCCTATCCGTGTGTACCAGACCCGGGTTACCTGACCACGATTCTGCTGCCTCACCTGTGTGCCAGACCCGGCTTACCTGACCACGATTCTGCTGTCTCACCTGTGTACCAGACCCGGCTTACCTGACCATGATTCTGCTTTCTCCCTGTGTACCAGTTCCAACTTACCCGACCTTGGACATCTCCCTCAGCCTTACCTCTAGAGGCAGACCTGTGGACCGCGACCTGCGGGGCCTCCGCAGCTAAGCCCATCCCGCCTTGCGGCGGTTCATGGTGAACACCAGGGGGTTCGTTAGACTCTGCACTACAGGTTACCCATCGCTAATCTAGAGTGGGGCAAGTATCCCATCATTTCTGTTACAACTGGACCCAGAAGGTGAGGCCACAGGCACGAGTGGCATAATAATCAGACCAGGTGAACCACTTCATCAGAGGGGAGGATGCTTAAGTTGAGAATTTGAAACCAATCGTTTCCATTACATATGCTGGGTTTTTGCTATAACTTTGGAGAGGAGCAGAGGAGCCAGACTCTTCCAGTGCTAAGCAATAGTCGCTCTAGTGGCGATTAAGATATGGTGCAACGTACCCATGATTAGCTGGAAGATAAGGTGGGTATAGTTGAAGAAGGGCCATAGATGGTTGGGGTATTATATTTGTTCTAGTTACTTGTCAGATTAAACCAAATACTTTATCCCACAAAGGTTTAATTTTGGGGCAGGTCCAAAAAACGTGGAAGATATTTGGCTTCCCTGAACTCCCTCCAACTGGTCTGAGATTCTGTGGGCCAAATTTTGTGCAGCTTAACTGGGGTGTAATATTGTCTGTGAAACATTTTAATGAGCATCTCTGTGCGGTTAATGCATTTCGACATCACATATACATTTTTGAAAATGTGATCCCAGTCCTCATCTGCCAAGAGATGACCAAGGTCAGATTCCCATTGCACTTGGACTTGCAACTTACAGTGCTCAGGCACTGTCAGGAGACACTGGTATCAGGCAGAGATGCCCCCAGAATGAGAACAGGACTAAATCAGCAGCTTCACAAGTGGCGGAGGGGGCCGCAGTAGAGACTGGCTGTGCTGTTGCAACGGGATCCAATGGTGTACCTGGAGGTATTTGTAGAAGTCAGAGGCTGGGATTTGGAGGCACTCCTGAAGAGAGGAGAACGGTACTAAAATGCCCCTCTCAAAAAGGTCAAAGACCCTAGTGATTCCCCAGGATATCCATAGATCCAGGCGCAAATCTAGGATTAAAGATGCCACCGCAAGAAGAGAAAGGTTAGAGGAGGGCAGGGAAAAGTCCTGGACCCATCCCAGCTCAACAGGAAATTGCTAACACTATTTAAGTTGGACACCGTGGCTGGCCTAGACTTCCGATCCATCCAAAGTAAGTCCTCTATCGGGAGCGGAGATACTATGTGGGCTTCTATAGAGACCCATGGCTTGCGGGGATGAGGAGCCACCCAGTCCTTAAGCTGGTCAAGCCTCGTAGTTAGCTGATAGAGTTCCAGGTCAGGGGCTGCGAGTCCACCTCTTAACTTAGGACAAAACAGACATGACTGAGCCATCCTAGGACACCTGCCTCTCCACAGAAACTGCAAGGCACTTGTGTGACAAAATGTAGTACGTCTAATGACTTTTTTCTGTTAAATTTATGTATAACACTGTGTATATTTTATGTAACCTTTCAAAGTGTATTTTGTTATCTGACCTGAGTCTGACCTAGGCAAGTGTCAATGGTCTTGTGAAAGTAGCCAGGCCCAGAGACAGATAAAATCTCTGAGTAGTTTGTGTATGCAGAGGAGTTAGACTTAGCCAGGTCAAACGAGCAGAGGTGAGAACTCAGGTCCTGTGAAAAGTCTCGGGACATCCATAATTTACTTTGAAAGCTCAGGGTCATTTTGGGCATCCATCTAACTTAAGTGAAAATGAAATTTCTAAGGTGGGGGGTGAAGAGCCAACAAGAAATGGTTTAAAAATCCTTTGTGTCAGTAGTACAGTGTTCATTTCTTTGAGGGGGTTATCATGACTGAAATGTGCCATTCATCTCAATGTGTACGCCTCACACGCCAATTCCTGAACTTGTAAGTAGGGACTCTGGTTTTTATTTCCTATTTTATTTTTTTAAACTTATTTGTACAATTTATTGTATGTCTGTTTATTACCTTTTTGTAAATTAAAGCCTTGGAAATATTTTACCGAGTAAACATATTTAATTTAGTGTATTCTCTGTGATTCACTGCTTAGTGACTAAGGTGACACAAGTCACGGCCAGCTGTTCAGATTGCTGTATCTGGGACAGGCTGGGTGTTCGTGACAACTTGCATAAAACATATTGATTATGTGATGAGAAACCACAGCCGGGATGGATCTGAACAAGTATAGAAATTTTGGCAGAAGGATCATTTTAAGCGCAGCTATCCTACTGAGCCATAAGACCTCAAATTTCGCCCATGAAGTAGTGAGAGCTATAAAGTGATGCAGGAGTGGGGTATAGTTGTATTCTTTGAGGTCCTTAGCGTGGGAAGGAATATGGATTCCCAGGTAGTTAAGAGATGAGGAGCACCAGTGAAATTTATGATTGGACTGAAGGCAGCGAAGCCTATCTTGCGGTATTCCCACCCCCATAGCTTCTGATTTCGTAGAATTGACTTTGTAGTAGGAAGCCTCAGAGTATGCCCGGAGGACTTCCTGCAGGACCGACAGAGAGGTCTCGGGCTCGGTCAGGAATAGAACATTGTCTGCGAATAGGCAAATCTTATGATGCCAGCAATAGCAGGAGTTGTCCGGATCCGTTCCGCTAGGGGCTCCATTGCCAATGTGAAGATAAGCGGAGAAAGCTGGCATCCCTTTCTAGTTCCGTTGGTAATATCAAAAGGGGCTGGCAGAAACCCATTACTGAGAACTCTAGCTGAGGGACAGCTATATAGGGCGAGGATCGCCTCGAAGAAGAAACCACAAAATCCAAACCTGGCAAGGACGGACTTCAGATAATCCCAGTGAATCCTGTTGAATGTTTTCTCAGCATCCAACGAGAGCAACAACAGAAGCTGTGCTCTATTCGTATGGGTTGACAATATATTAAGAATCTGACGTGTGTTATCCGGGGCCTGTCTGCCGAACACAAAACCAACCTGGTCTTAATTGATTAATCTCGGCAGGATGGGACTTAGCTTGTTGGCAATCAACATGGCATGTAGTTTAAGATCAGTGTTTAAGAGTGCAATCGGACGGTAGTTTTGGCAATGGGCTGGGTCCTTGCCAGCCTTGGGGATGGTGACTATTCTAGCCTCCAGCATCTCTTTGGGTAGATAAAATTTCTCTGTAGCCTTGTTAAAAAGGGTTGTAAGCACAGGCGTGAGCTCTGCCTGGTAGGCAAGATAGAAACCATTTATAAGACCATCAGGGCCAGCGCTTTGTCACTCTTAAGGGATTTTATTTTCCCTCTGACTTCATCCTCCATCCAGAAGACCGAAATGTCAGAACACAGCCCAGCCAACACACCAGGTGCCAAGGCGGGGAGCTGAGGAGAATCCAGAAAATCAGCTATACTATCAGAAGAGGTATGGGGTTGGGAGTGGTCCAGGTTGAGATTATAAAGCTCTGCGTGATAAGCAGCAAACTGGTTAGCGATGTCCGCTGGGTTGTAGATAAGGGGGCCAACAAGAACCTTAATACGATTAATGGCATTCTTCCCTCTAAGCTTACGGGACAGTAATTTGCTCACCCTATTTCCCAAAGTATAGAACTTTTGATTTAACCTGGCTAAGGCATTGTGGACCTGTAACAATGCAATAGAAAACAGTTTTTGCGTAGGTCAGACAAAGACGCTTTAATGGAAGGGTCAGAGGGGTTGAGCTTGCGCCGTTGTTCCAAAGCAACAATCTGAGCTTCATAAGATTCTAGCACCTCTAATTGGGTGTGTCTAATACCAGCTGTGGCCTGGATAGCCTCTCCCCTCATGACCGTTTTCAAAGCACGCCAGTACATGTATTCTGATGTTCCTCCGGGGTGTTGGTCTGCAAGTAAGAGTCCAGAGCATCACCCAGGACCTGTTTGCCAATGTCGTTTAATAAAATGTATTCAGTCAATCGCCAGGGATGCGGGGGGGGGGGGGGGGCAGGAGTGTTTAGTGGGAGCCTCCAAGTACCAAGTTAATGGGGCATGGTCTGACCATGTGATGGGCATAATTGAGATGTTAGAATCCCACTGAAGAGACCATTTATCCGAAAGTTGGAGATCTATATGAGAGAAGGAATTGTGCACTGGGGAAAGAAAATCTATAATCTCGTTCTTCCGGGTATTTCGCTCTCCAAACATCTTATAAATCAAATTCAGCAAGGAGCTGGGCAAAACACTGGGCTATGAAAGCAGCAGGAGTGGATATCCGGGTATCAAGAGAAGCAGACCTATCCATTTTGGGATCAGGGGCTACGTTAAAATCTTCCATATAAGAGACCATCTCCTGATGTGCTGGACAGCGTGAAAGGTGCGTCTCAAAAAAGAGGTTTGCTTGGAGTTAGGGGCATATATAGAGACCAGGGTAATAGCCTGTTTTCCCAGGGATCCTGTCAGAATGAGGAAGCGGACATTTTTATCAGCAACTTCTCCAATTTAAAGGGGCACCCCACCTTAATCAAAATAGCCACGCCATAACGTTTAAACGGGCCACTCTTGCTTTTTTTTTTTTTAATAAAACCAGATTATTTGTTGTTTTTATCCTGATTTACAATATCCATCTCCTTTAGAAAGATTTTGCAAAATTAGGAACTCTTTTACTGGACTTATGACAACCATTTATTTCATACTGAAACATAATCAAACTCCGATGGGAAACTCTCACTTCTGGGGGCTGGACTCAAATTAGAAATTATAATAAGTGTGAGCGCTTGTAAAAAATATTATCATTGGTACTTTGTTCAGAGAAGATTGCACAATATCTTCTCCAATATCTTCCCCCCCCCCCCCCCCCGCCCTTTGATGGAGACTTTCTGGAAGAGACTGCTACCTTTTAAATGTTTATTGTCACTGTCCAAAATTGGTCCTCTTATGGAAAGAAGTTTATTGACTCTTGAACTTATAACAGGTATTCATTTACCCAATTCGGAGACGGTCACAATTGTGACACTGGAAATGTCTGCAGTTAACTTGTCGACATGAAAATGTCGGCAGGCTAAATGCTGACACTTCCATTGTGGGGACAGCTTCAAAATGTTGACAGTGTGATTGTCGACATTCACAATGCCGACATTAAAAGACCAATATCATTGTGGATGTCGACAATCATACTGTTGACATTTTCAAGTGTCAGTACTTGGATGTATTTGCTGGTAAAGGCCTTCCTCATGGAAGATGTAGTTCATTTTGATGAACATCATTTTTTCCACATTTTTAGGAAGTAACCTCCTACGTCGATCACTGACAAGGTTCCCAGCTGTGCTGAAAACTCTTTCTGAGTACACAACTGTAGGGTGGGCAGCTTAGGTATTGCAAAGCGAGTTTGTACATGGGTTTCCAAATTGCTTGTTTATCCTCCCAGTATGGAAAGGGACTGTCTGACATGTCAATTTCAATGAACTCTTGAAAATAATCCTCCACCATCCTTTGCATGTTAAAAATAGGATCGGATGAAGTTATGGCCGAGAACACACTTTTTTTGTCAAATTCTTTCAAACCAGACCAGATGTCAAACTGTTATGGTCTGCCACCTGCGTCATCCCTGCTTCTCTTTGGAAAGCACAATTTCTTACGAGCAGCAGCTGCCTGAGAAACTGAAGGAGGAGATGTCGTCAAGCCACAGACCACTTGAGTGGTCAACTTGCTGACCAGGAGCTCCTTGCATCTCTACAGTTGGAAGCAAAGAATCTACGTAGGCCTTAAACCTAGGCTCAAGCACAGTCGCCAAAACATAGTGATCCGACTTCAAGATTTTATTAACTCTTGGATCATGGCAAAGTGAATTAAGTACTTGATCTACAAGGCCAACATGCTTTGCGGCATTGCTTTCTTTCATCTCCTCCTTCAGTTTCTCAAGCTGCTTTTCCAAAAGTCGAATTAAGGGAATGACTTGGCTCAAGCTAGCAGTGTCTGAACTCACTCCACACGTCACAACTTCAAATGGTTTTAGCACCTTACACAACACAGAAAGGATTCTCCACTGTGCATGACTGAAATACATTCCCCCGCCTTTCCCAATGTCATGGCTTGTGCAATACGCTTGGATGGCTTTGCACTGTTCCTACATCCTGTGAAGCATGTACAGAGTGGAATTCCACCTTGTTAACACCTTTTGCTTAAGTTGGTGGCAGGGCAAATTAAATTGTTCTTGTAGCTGCTGCGATCTCCTACATGCTGTGGCAGAATGCCAGAAATGTCCCGAAATTTTACAGGCCACCAAAAGCATCTCCTGCACCTCACGGTTATTTTTCAAGAAGCTCTGCACCACCAAGTTTACTGTGGGAGCAAAACAGGGAGTGTGATGGAATTCACCCAGCTGTAATGCTCGCACAATATTGGTGGTGTTATCAGAAATGACATATCCTGGGGAGAGTCCAAGTGGCATAAGCCATGTATCAATGACATCCCTTAGTTTTCTTAACAAATTATCAGCTGTATGCCTGTTAGTGAAGCCGGTGATACAAAGAGTGGCCTGCCTGTGAGAAATGTTACATAGTGGTGTACATGCTGCTGATGTTCCAGCTTGTGAAGGCGAATCACCAACCCAGTGGGCTGTCACAGTCATATAATATTTTGTTTGCCCACTTTCACTTGTCCACATATCTGTGGTTAAGTGTACAGTGGAAAGAATTGCATTTTGTAGCCCAATTATTACATTTTTACGAACGTTCTTGTACAGTTGAGGAATAGCTTTTCTCGAAAAATGGTGTTGTAATGGAATTTGGTAACGGGGACACAAGACTTTAATTAACTGTGAAAAACCAGCTGCGTTAATAGTGGATATTGGATGCAGATCTAACACTAGCATAGTCCCCATGGCGTCTGTGATCCGCTTTGCGACTTGGCGACTGCTGTCATCCTCTAGAAAAAGATTGTTTCACAGTTGTTGTAAATTACTAGTGGTCTTCATCTTGGGCTGCTTATGGGAGGAAGATTCACCCCCAGCAGCAGTAGCAGTAGGCCTAATGGTCACAAAATCTTCACAGGAATCCTCATTAGGGGAGGAGTTATGTAGCCTAAGCGGCTTGGATGCAGGACTAACTCCGATCGCTAATGAGGATATTGATGAGGATGGTGTTGTGGGTGTCGATTGCAGGGGCTGTGATCTAGGGGAGAGCAGGGAGCTAGCTGATGCTGGACTGCTTGTTGTTATTTTGTGGGAATAAGTTTTGGATTTTCCCAAAAGCTTCCCATGAACTCTCTTCAAATGGCGTAACATGGATGAGGTTCCTAAATGGTTTATGCCCCTACCTCGACTGACTGTGGATTTACAAACGCTACATGTGGCTACACAGCTGTTGTTAGGATTTGGGTAAAAATAATTCCAGACATAAGAGGTGGAATTTCTTGTCTTCTGCCCAGGCATCACAATGGGCTTCTTGGTATCACTGTCAACAACTGCTTCCACTGGTACAGGACTTACACAAACAACATCATCGTCATCAACATCCTCATTAGCGCCGCCATCAGCTACAGAAATATCCTCCTCACCCTCTTGCAATTCCAAAATAGCATCCTCAATTTGGGTATCACTGGCTACACTTGGCCTGCTTATGCACACATCAGAACATATGCTGACAGGGGGCTTCTTTGTGATTACTGTATTAAAAAGGTCAAGACTCTCCTCAGGTATTTGTCATATCTGGATCAGAACCAACATTTTCTGCTTTTACACTTAGAAGTATTTGGGCAGCACTTTTGTAGTCAGAATGACAAGGTCTTCCATCGTCATCACTGACCTTACAAGAAGATGTCTGAAGTACATTTGCAGAACTAGCACTCCTAAAGTAAGGTGAAGGCCTGAAACTTTCCTTGCCACTGCGTGTGTAGAATGGCATGTTGGCAATTTTTTTTCCGGCACTTAACTTGGCCTTGAGTAAAGGCAATTTTTTCTTTACTGAGTTAAAAGGTGTTTTCTTACATTTTTGTTTCCCTGACTTACAAACATTATGTACTTTAAGAAAGGCTTTAGCAGATGATGTAGAGGTAGAGGGATTATTATTATTATTATCATCATCATCATGCCTGGTGCCAGCAGCTGCTTGGTGCTCCTGGTCTTCTGGGGACTGATAGGAATTCAATACAATTTGAGTGTAAAGAACAATTCCAGCCTATTAAATTTTTATAAAGAAAATGCAAAATGCCACCTCTCCTAATTGTGGGTGAATTGTGGCACAATACAATTTAACTGTAAAGAACAATAGTGTCCTATTAAATTTTTATAAAAAAAATGCAAAATGCCACCTCTCCTAATTGTGGATGAATTGTGGCACAATTTGACTGTAAAGAATAATAGTAGGCTATTAAATTTTAATTAAGAAAATGCAAAATATCAACTATTTTAATTGTGGGTGAATTGTGGCACAATACAATTTGACTGTAAAGAACAATAGTAGCCTATTATATTTTTATAAAGATAATGCAAAATGCCAACACTCCTAATTGTGGGCGAGCTCTGGCATAGTACACTGTGAGTGGAGACTGGAAAGAACAATAACAGCCTATTGAACAATAAAGCAAAGCCCTGTGCCACCTCTCCTAATTCTGGCTGAGCTCTGCAACAGTACACTGTGAATGGAGACTGTAGACACAATACCAGCCTATTAAACAAAGCCCACTGACACCTCTCCTAATTGTGGTTGAGCTCTGGCACTGGAAATGTGACTTGAGACTATCACTATACTAACCCTGCCTAACTACACTAGACTATCAAAGACGCTGCTATCCCTTTTTTGACTCTCTGTTAAATGGCGACGGAACTCCGTTTTGGGTGTTATTTAAAGAATTAAAATTTCGCGAGATCCAAAGAGACAATCATGATGTTTTGCCTCGTTTCAATGCCCGGACTCGCGCCAGTGAGCCGGCTCGGATACCCTAAGTTCGGGTGGGCTCAGTTTTCGGGAAACTGAGCCCGCCCATCTCTAGTAAAAACGAGATTTTGTTTTGTGGATATGAGATATTCAATGAAATTTAAGGAAAATAAGGATGATTTTACAGGTTCCCTGATTTGCAGACAGAACATTTTTTGTCCTCACAAAAGGACTTGTTGTGTATAGGTCAGTGATGGCTAACCTTTTCAGCTTAGTGTGTCGAAAATCAGAAAAAAGTGTAGCCTTCCTTGGGTCGCATGTCATTTCAAGTAAAAAAATATATAAATAATATATATATATATATATTTGTTATTGGGTTACAGGGTGAAACCAGATACTGGCCACAAGCAATCTTATGTAGTTAGGCACAGGCTGGGAGGTGTCAGCCCGGGGGGCGCACAGGCGGCCGCATCGCGTGTCATGTGCGCTGACGCGGTCGCATCGCGTATTTAAAAAAAAAAAATTGCATCCACGGCGGGGGACAAGGGGAGGAAGCCGGCCCGAACAGCCGCTAGACTGAACGGCCAGGGTGCCCGCTGCCCCCCTGCCCCCCGGTCTAGCCCGCCCCTGTATGTAGTGTTTTATTAATAGACCAAAGACTAAATTTCTGGTGAGCCTGCACGGTATGCAGAGCTCTGTGATTATATATAAATATTGTATTATAGGATTAAAAAAGTAGAGGAATCCTCTACTTTTTTTAATCCTATAATACACAGCTCTGCATACCGTGCAGGCTCACCAGAAATGGAGCCTTTGGTCTATTAGTAAAAACACTACATAAGATTGCTTGTGGCCAGTATCTGAGGGTATTTTATGATTAAATATTACAAATATCCATTATAAGCCCTACCATGCCCCAGGGAAGCCAGCCAGTGAGGTCATGCCGGGAGATATGCAAGGATGGAGCAGCTGCGACCGCACATGCGCAGCAGCTCCATTTCGCCGTTGGGGAGTTGTACAGCCAAATAACCGTCCGCGGCGGTGCTGTATAGAGAAAATGTTTGGCATGTTTAAAACAAGCAGTTTGACTGACACGCCTGGCGTGTCAGTCAAACTGCCTCGGCGTGTCACAAGTGACACACGTGTCATAGGTTAGCCATCACGGGTATAGGTCCTTAGAGGTGCTGAAATATAGACCTTATTTTCAATGTGACACCATTTCCACCTCACAAGTTCACTTTATATGTGCTGAATGTCTGACAATGTAGTGAAAAAACTGAAATGTACAATAGTAATAGATGTAATAAAGACACAATGTCCTGTCACTCATGATTAATGTAAGACATAAATGAGAATTGATAAAGCAGTATTTTAGAAGAGAAGTGGAAATGTTTAAATTAATGAAGGGAGTGGTTTGTTGCATTCAAATTTGTGATAAATTCTCGAACTTTAGATAGCCTAAAAAATGGGAGCAACGTTCGAGCAAGGCTAACAGGTTCAACCATTTTTGAGCTCAAATGGCAACATTTTTAGGACTTTTTACCATATTATCGGAGCATTTCAACTTCAATATTAAACACAATATAATTTTATAATATTATATAAAATATAATAATATTATATTTACATTGGTATGCAGCCAGTGTCGGACTGGGGCATGAAGGGCCCACCGGGGGAATGCAGTGATAGGGGCCCACTACATTGGGGTGTGGCCAACTGTAAGAGTGGGTGTGGCCAGTCAAGGGGGTGTGGTCAGCCCATGGAGGGCAACTTATAGCACTATAGTGTGGTCCTTAAAGAACAAAGTGGACATTGCAAATTAGTGTTTCACATGTATCATGTACAAAAAACTATAGATAAAATATGTATCAATCAATATAAAATATTCTGGAAAGCATTATTATTCGTTGTGTGTCTGTCAATGTGGAGGGAGCTGAGTAACGCTGAATTAGTAATACTATATATAAGGAGTATTTTTGGGAAGGGAGGGAATTTAGTAAGACAGGTATAAAAAAGCGTTTAATTTGCTATAGGGTGTTGAAAGCTACAACATATTATATATATATATATATATATATATTATAATCTATATATATGTATATGGTTAATAAGTCTTTATTTTTACTTGTGATCCATCTTATAAGGCTTTAGTGTGTTTAAGCTACATAAGTAAAGATTGCTGTTAAGCAAAAAGCTATCATTCCCTACATTTTTCGTAGATTTTTTTATTTTATGCTGCAGTATTATTTTGAAGGACAAGTTTCATTATAAGTGACAGGGAAATGAGGCCTATAAACTTTGTCCAGCTTGTACCATTCTCTCATAACAACAGACTCTGTTATAGCTGTATTGATGAAAGAGACATTAGAGAGAGAAATTAAGTTAATTAAAGTGTGTCAGGATAAATGGGATTGCTGTATTTACTAGACTGAAACTTGCCATCTACATTCCAAAATGAAACAGTGAAAGGATTTTTTTTTTAATGCTGACAAACACTGACTGATGTTCTCCATTTGCAGCCAATGTGTGGAGGACCTGGCCGGGAGGCAGAGATTCTGGAATTGCATTTTCATTTTGTCATTTCCACAATGTTATATTAGCTTTAAAGGGCTCACCGTGTATGTTTCGTAAACCTTACATCAACCTTATAATTCGAAACCTTTGCATGCTAATAAACACACGGAGACTTGTATAAGTTATTAAAAATTGCCAGAACTTTTATTATGATTTTAATTTTAACTAGACCTATGGTGGCGGAGAAAGGGCACTGCGAAACAACTCTCAAGCTGACAAACACTATCACGAGTGGACTGGCGCAAACCGCCGTACGTCCACCACCACGGGGAACAAATCCCAACATAACTTTGCGCTGAGTTGGCGTCAGAGTGACTGCCCCTTTTAAAACTCACGCTGCCCTCCCTCACCGAGTCGGACAGGGACCCTCCTCACCGATGGGCCAAAAAGGTAGTTACTGGTGCCTCAACGGGGGGCAGTGACCTACGACAACTACCAGTGCGCCCACAAATCAGCCGCTGAACGCAGTGCCTTCCTACCGCAACATAACTGGACATACCATACCAAAGGAGTGGGTGGGTGGGATCTCGTGCTGTGGAATGAGGCAGAACAGGAAGTGCAGCCTCCTATATCAATCAAGGTCCCTCCCACTGGATTACACATTGGTCGGGCCAACCCATGTTAACCCCTTCAGGTAAGTGTTCAGCTTACTACAAACCCTGTCGCCCTTTAAGTGCATTCGTCCTATAAGGGAGAAGGATTGGGGAGAAAAACGGATAGGGGGAGAAACGGAGGGAGAATGGAAGGTGGAGGGGGGAAGAGAGAGGAACAGGCTGAATATAAAGGGAGAAGGATTGAGGTGAAAAACGAATAGGGAGAGGAAAATAATTAAAGGTGGAAACAGGACAATAAGAAGCAAGGAAAGAAAAGAATGAGGTATAAGAAACAACAGGCAAAATGAACAGAAAAAGGGGTACTTATCTGATTCCTGGCTCAGGTCCTCCTTCTGCAATCTCGTGCTGTGGAATGAGGCAGAACAGGAAGTGCAGCCTCCTATATCAATCAAGGTCCCTCCCACTGGATTACACATTGGTCGGGCCAACCCATGTTAACCCCTTCAGGTAAGTGTTCAGCTTACTACAAACCCTGTCGCCCTTTAAGTGCATTCGTCCTATAAGGGAGAAGGATTGGGGAGAAAAACGGATAGGGGGAGAAACGGAGGGAGGATGGAAGGTGGAGGGGGGAAGAGAGAGGAACAGGCTGAATATAAAGGGAGAAGGATTGAGGTGAAAAACGAATAGGGAGAGGAAAATAATTAAAGGTGGAAACAGGACAATAAGAAGCAAGGAAAGAAAAGAATGAGGTATAAGAAACAACAGGCAAAATGAACAGAAAAAGGGGTACTTATCTGATTCCTGGCTCAGGTCCTCCTTCTGCAATCTCGTGCTGTGGAATGAACCAGAACAGGAAGTGCAGCCTCCTATATCAATCAAGGTCCCTCCCACTGGATTACACATTGGTCGGGCCAACCCATGTTAACCCCTTCAGGTAAGTGTTCAGCTTACTACAAACCCTGTCGCCCTTTAAGTGCATTCGTCCTATTCAGCCTCATTTGTCATTAAGTCAAGTTTTCTATTTAGAAGATTTGGCAACTGAAAGGAAACACAAACGGGTGTTTTCCCACAGTAACATAGAAATAAGGGGCCTATTTGTTATGGAGAGCCCCATGTCCTCAATAAATCTGATTTTTTCTTATTGCTTTGATATCAGTTTTGATATCAGCCTACAGAGGAAGCTTTAGCGCTATAATGTGTAAAATAGTTTCATACCTTAAATATTTTATTTCAAGTAATCTTCTAGTTTGGTGATCATTATTATGAAGAAAACAGATGCAATTGATATAAGGGAACAGAGAACCTATTTTAAAAAGTCAGCTTTATTAGAGCAGCTGTGGAAAATGAATTTGCTATGGAACAGAAGGGAAAAGGACCTTCACTTGGCTCTGTGCTTATAATAGTAACTCCTGCTGCTTAAAAATGTTTGTGAGATAAAAAAAAAAATAGCACTGGCAACCTGTGTGGCCGATGAGCTCTTTAATGACATCTATCACATCTGTAGAAGAATCTTGTAAAGTATTTTTTTTCGTTTTCAAAAGGGTTTGCTATCTTAAAAAAGTGTATAATGGCAGTCCTACATGATGGCGCATTAAATAAATGTCATTTCCACATTCATGTCTGTTTCTTTGAGACATATAGCACTATAATCTGTATCACAGGATGATCGTAGTATATGCAGCAGAAAATAACACAAGCTGTCTTGTATTGTGTGCCTTCATAATAATTAGCTTTACATTATGCTGCATTACATAGCATTAGAATGTAATTTATGGGCACTCACTTACCTGAAAGCGCCGGCATCCTGCTCCTCTGGGCGGCCGTGATAACAGGAAGACAGCACACTCCTCCTCCCCTGCTGAAGTGTAAAATACACTATAGCGCAGGTGCAGAGAGCCCAGACACAGCTCTCTACACTTGCGCGGTAGTGTGTTTGTTACACTGGAGTCGCAGACGTCTGGGACCGTCGGTGCAGAGCCGTAACTAGAGATTTTAGTGCCCTGGGCGAGAAAGAGCAATGGCGCCCCCCCCCCCCAACCCGATCTTGTTATGTGTAGGTTGCCTTTCCCAGCCATGAAAAAAACTCTATATTGCGCCCTTGGAGGTAACACTGCTATCAAATTTACCATAGTCGCTCTGTGTGTGTGTGTGTGTGGGTATGTTAGGGAATTTAGACTGTAAGCTCCAATGGGGCGAGACAGATGTTAGTGAGTTCTCTGTACAGCGCTGCGGAATTAGTGGCCCTGTATAAATAAATGGTGATGATGATGATGAATTGTAGAACTCTTATTTTATTCAAGTGTATGAACAGAAAATACTTATATAGGTTACTTAAGTAATTAATTTCTTAGAACCCCTCATCTGTTTGGAGAAAGAGCAACACTTTGCAGACATGACACAGTAAAAAAGTTTTAGTGACTGCTGCTGTACAGGATGTTTTGATGAAGAGACTGGCCATATCCTAGTTTGTAAGTGGGACAGACTGCTCCATTTCACATGATCTTCCCATACTGACTGCAGAGGTCAGGTCACAGTGTCATGAATCTCCAGAATTACAGAGCTATATATCTGCCTAGAACAAAGTAAAGGTATTTAACAGTGACCTCTCTTCCACGCTTCATAAGTCAGACACTGGCATTCTCTGACTGCATTATAGCGTTATTGGTCTAATCAGAAACATGATAATGGATGGGTTACCTCTCACTGCTAATCTTGTCTGATGAAGAAGCTGGAAGATCCGAGTCCATGTAAGAAGTGAACTAACTAAGAAAAGTACAGACACACACAGAAAAGGAGGGGGAGAGGAAAGAGGGAGAAGAGACATGGTGATAGATAAAGACAGACAGGCAGACACACGGTGAGGGAGGAGCGGAATCAGCAGAAAAGCAGGGGAAGGAGCCGTGCACAATGTAGAGGAGGAGCTGAGAGGTCAAGGGGCGCCTGTGTGATGAGTGGTTGCATGCTGCTTCTGTACAGAAGCAGGCAGCATGCGGCCACATATATAGAGATACGGGGGCAATCCTGATTGTGAACGATCCTGCTGGTGTCTCCAGCAAGCTTTACAGCTGGGTATGTTTCACATAGTTGTGCACAGCAAAGAGCGGGGGCCATTGCGCCCCCTCGTTACGGCCATGCGTCGGTGAGGTGCTCCCTGTAAGCTCCGCCCCAAAGTCGGAGGGGGCGGGGCTTAATCACGGCCGGGCCTACCGGTGTATAGCCCGGCTGGCCGGCAGGCCAGTCCGAGGCTGTATGCAGCAGAAAACAAGTCATTGTTCTCTTTTAGCAGCCTTGGTTTGGCTAAAGGTTGCTAAAAAAGGCTGACTGTAGTGTCCTTCAATGAGATTACAGGAGTCTATGGATCTGAGTCATTAAGGAGAGCAAAGCACAAAAAGGAGTAACTTTACAGCTCTGAAAACTATGTTGCTGTCAGGTGCCGTCTCCGCACCTCCCACGGGTGCCGGAGACGGACGCCCTCTATCGCTACCTCCCGTCCCGTTGCCTAGCAACGGGACGTCTTCAGTCACATGTCCGTAGCGCACGCATGCGCACTTGCCGCCTGGCTCCCTAGCAACGGGGGCGCTTTCCCCGATGATCAGCTGAGGCTGATCGCCGGAAGTCCATCTCCCCTCCTCCTCTCTAGTATTTAAGTTTCTCTCTGGCACCATGTAGGTGCCAGAGTATTGGTTCCCATACTCCAGCTTCCCTGTAGTCCTTGTTGTTTCCTGGCTACTCCTGCAGACTTGGCTTGGTTATTTGACTACTCTTCCGGATCTCCCTTCTGTACTTTGCTGCTCGTTTGGTATTTGACCCCTGGACCGTTCCTGACTACTCTCTGCCTAACCTCTGTGGTACTGCGCTATTTGGTTTCCAACTCGGCCTGTCTGACTACGCTTTATCTATTGCACTGGTGACTATCTGAGAGAACCGCGACCTGCACACTTCACGCAGCAAAGTCCATATTTCCTTGCGGGGGTCCCTGGTGAACACCGGAAGTGCGTTAGACTCCGCGCCTCTCAGTTTAGTCGCGCCAACACCAGTCAGTAGCAAATTCTAGTGAAAGACGTGACAGTTGCATTGGAAGGGGGAGCTAAATTTAAAATGTGGGGACATATTTATAGTTGGGTAGGGCATGTCCTAGATTAACTTTAAATTTCAGTGTAAAAATAAAGTTATAAAGTATTTGTGTGCTATATTGCGAAAAAGTCAGTAGTTTCTTTATGTGCAAGATAATAAACTAATCTGAACGCCTTGTATTATAACATGGTTTTGTCAAGGATCAAATTTACTCCTTTTCTTTGCTTGCTCTCTTTAATGACTCAGGCCCTATGTGTAGAAAAATATCTCCCTTAGGGGCCATATTTAAACAAGGATCGTTTTTATGTATTGAAACTTTTCAATCCTTATCTCCTTGATAAGGATTGAAAGTTTCCTGCTATTTATCAAGAAATAGCTTCTGGGATAGCAGTGCCGATAACCTGCTGTCCCTGAGAAGTGACTCACCTCCTTATCACAGCCTCTTCTCAGCCGAAGAAAGCTGCGTTGATGTACTCCTCGATTTTATGTTAGTGCACATGCGCCGACCGAAAACCGAAAGAAGGTGAGTCATGTGACAGGGAGGGATCACATGATCCCTCCACACGTGCGCTGTGCAGCTCTGCTCTTTGGAGCAGAGCTGTTTTCAGTGAAAACTTAATTTCGATCATTGGTACATAGCGTGACTGAGCACTCCCCATACACTGTTATGGGGAGTTCTCAGAAAAAAGATGCAAAGCAGCTGTTACAATGATACATAGCTATTTAGCGGTTAATCCCCAAAAACTGTTGTTTTCAGGGATTTAACAGGGGGGCAAGACTTTGATAAATAGGCCCCCTTAACAATCAAAACTTTACGGCTGATGCTGAGTCAGTACGATCCCAGTTTGCATAGAATATCATGCGTGAAATCATTGTGTACATGCCCAGAAAGTATTCCAGGTACAGTAAAAGCACTTTCACTGAATTGCAAGTGGATGCAGATTGGGCTAAAGATGCATCAAAGCACATTGTTTGACACAGCATGAGTTAAGTCCTGATTTTTGGAGCATATAAACATGAGGAAATACCAGAGTTCATGGTCAAGGAAAAACCAGAGGTCTGGTAATTTGATGAGCAGAAGAGCGAGACTGGTGCAATGTAACACACGCAATAATTGTAAAACCTGGTGATCAGGTTACTGTAGCGACTGAGAGGTGCTGGGCATTGATGATGATAAAACACATGAACCTATCATAGTTTCCCTGCCATCAGTTTGATATGTGTGTACCGATGTCTGCCGTCGGTGGCTGGAACCCGCCAGTCCTGTTCCTCCTGCACCCAATTCTACACTCCAGTACACCAAAAGCAAGTGAGTTATATCTACAGTGCCTATAAAAAATCATTTTATCCTGTCAAAATCATTACCTTTTGTCTCATTATACCATAGAAATGTATATAAATTAAATCAAGCTTTTTCCAGCTGTATTTACACATTACTATCCTCAAATCAAAGTGAAAATAACATTTACAAAAAATCTTAACAATTAATATATTTTAATTACTAAAATACCTTTTTGGATAACTGATCATACCCTTAGAGTAACCATTATATACTTGCTCAGATAAAACAAAGACCTTCTAGATCACACAACAGACTAATTGGCTACCACCTGACATCAGTTATAGTGGTTTTATTTCTTCAGCATAAAATCAGCTCTTCCTTGAGGATTCCACTACTAATAGTGCATGGTAAGGCAAATAATTCAACATAGTTAGAAAGTTGCTTTCAAAAAGGCTTCGGGATAAAGTTGTGGAAAGGCACAAGTTAGGAGAAAGATAAAAAATATTTCAAAGGCTTTTATTCTCCCTATGAGTACCATTCAAAGCATTATTAAGAAGTGGGAAGCATATGACACCACAAACACCTTGCCCTCCATACTAGATGACAGAGCCAGGAGAACATTGATCAGGGACGCTGCCAAGAGGCCAGTGGCAACTTTGAAGAACTTTCAAGTCTTTATAACTGAGATTGGTCGATCTGTGCATGTGACAACTATCTCACAAGCTTTACACAAAGCTGACCTGTATGGCAGGGTGGCAAGAAAGAAGCCTTTTCTGTAAAAGTGTCACGCTCAGCCTTGTCTGCGCTTTTCAAACAACACTTGGAAGATTCTGATGCCATGTGGCAAAAAGTTGTATGGTGCAGATGAGACCAAGCTAGAACTTTTTGGAAAGTGCTATGATTGGTGCAATCCAAACACAGCACACCACCCAAAACACACCATAGCTACTGTGAAGCATGGTGGTGGCACCAGTATCTTGTAGGGGTGTTTCTCTTCAGCAGGGACTAGGCGAATGGTCAGGAGTGAAGGGAAGATGGATGCAGCCAAATTCTTGAGGAAAACCTGTGGCCCTCTGCAAAACAGCTGAAGATGGGCAGATGGTTACCTTCCAGCACGATAACGACCCTAAACATACCGCCAAGAAAGCAATACAGTGGTTTAAGGATAGGAGGGCGAATCTCCTTGACTGGCCAAGTCCAAGCCCTGACCTAAGTCAGATAGAAAATCTGTGGATGGACTTGAAGAGAGTAGTCCATTGCCACTCACCACAAAATTTGACTTAACTTGAACAGTTCTGGAAGGAAGAATGGGGAAATATTCCCCAATCTAGGTGCACAAAGCTGGTAGAGACATATCCAAAAAGACTGACATCTGTAATTATAGCAAAGGATGGCTCTATAAAGTATTAAATCAAGACGTTGATCACTTTTCTAACCCTGTTATTCACCACAAATGTATGCCCATCTCTCTACACCTGGTAGGATGGAAAAGGGATAGGTACAGTAAGGGCATGTTCATGTAATTGCAAAACAAGTTATTGTGGACTCATCCACAGATATGCCTTTTAAATGGCGTATCTCTAATGGGTGCAGGGGCAATGATATGATGATGATTAGCATTTGACACTGTTGACCAGTCTCATCTCATAGAGACGCTACAATTCCTGGGTCTTAACGACACTGTCCTATCCTGGTTCTCACCATACCTATCTGATCGCTTTCTTAATGTTAGTATCGCTGGATCCACATCCTCTTTGCTTCCTGTATCAGTTGGAGTACCATAAGGCTCAGTCCTATGACCTCTGCTCTTCTCTATCTATAACACTACTCTTGGAAAACTAATAAGCTCCTTCTGTATCATTGCTCTGTGGATATCTCACCATCTGTGTTGGCCCATGTTACTGACTGTCTTTCTGCCATTTCATCTTGGGTGCTCTCTTGCCAACTCAAATTCAATCTTAAAAATTTTAAACATAAGGATATCCTTACAAGGATTTAAGGACCAAATATTCTATGTTTCTAAGGTTCTAGGGATTCTTAATGAATGAGGAAGATCCAGATGGAAAAATACAGGATTGATTTTCCTATTAACTTGGGCCTAAACTTGGCTGATGGTTTTTTGAGTCAGATATTTTTGGTAGACAGCTAAACTTTGTCGCTACACTTCCTATGAGGATTATAAAAAAAACATTTGTGTGTATGTGGCAGCACAAGAAAGAGAAACCTGTGCTTTCTTCCAAATGTGTTTGAGACATCTTGTAGTTCCTTCGATATCAGCACTGTCTGTAGGTATGGCAGGCTTTGGGATGCTGACCATAGACACAGAAGAATGGACATGTACCAGATGATGAATGAGGAGTATTATTATAGGCCAATTCTGCCCAGGACAACACTTCAGCCCAATTCTTGTAGAGGTGAGAGTCATAATATTTGAAGCATTGTATAAATACTTGGTTGGCACTTTCTATGGGGTTTGGGAGTGATATGTGTATGAAAAATTTAGGTTACCAATAAAAATGAAACAGAATGATTTCCAGAATTTTACAATCAACTAAGAGCCTCTGTCTGAGACAAATTTAGAAGGAATTCTGTGTAATCGAAATATATTTCAATAAGCAATGAAGCAAGTTCCTTAGCTGATGGCAGACCTGGAAGAGGAATAAAATGGGCCATCTTGCTAAAACAGTCCACTACCACCCATATAGTGGTAAATCCATTAGAAGGGGTCAAGACTATTCCATAGAAATGGATTACCTTAATTGGAATGGGAAGTGGCATGAGAGGCCCAACTGGTTGACCTCTGAGACTTTTGTTTTGAGCACAGACCTGATGAGCCCTTACAAATTGCTTAATATCCTTTTTAATGGAATGTCACCAAACTGAATGAGAGAATTTGAATAGTTTTGTCAATACCAGGATGACCTGACAGTTTATTCTCATGAGATTCTCTGAGAATTGCTTGTCTGAGATGCTTAGGTACAAATAATAAATTAGAAGGAGTCCATGAGCTGTTGTCCTTGAGCTGTTGTAAGTTGTGTAGATCATAATTACATGAAGAAATCCTTACTGTATTGGGCTTAAGATTGCCCGCTCCTTTCCTCACTCATTCTTCCTATCCAAGTAGATGGGTGAGGGACAAAGTCGAAGTTGATGGGTTGGAGAATATATAATTATGAGGTATGAAGTCAATGAACAGGCTGACAAAACAAAACTCTTTGAAGCACTAGCAAAGAAACAACATTCAATCTTTGCTACTGCAAAGATTACTAGAAGTCAGGGCCTTATAAAAGCTGCATATTGGTGAAGTCTCTTAGTCCTAATTGACTTTACCTTTATTGCAATGCGAATTGCAATAAGTAAAAATGTATGTGTAGTTGTCAGTGTTGACTGTGCACTGCCACCTGTCACCTGTCATCTGTATCTGGTATTGTGGAGGATCCTCACAGTGTGAATTGTGGTAAGACAGTCCCAAAGCTGCATAGCAAAGTTTGTTACCTATAGCAACTAAACTGTTTAACATTCACTGGAGGCCAGGTTTAGCTGAGTCTTCTAAACTAGTAGCTCACAATTATCATGTTGTAGTAGCAAATATGTATGTATGTTTGACCCAATAAATTCAATAGAAGACACTTCTTGAAGGAACGAATGAGATAATAGACTGTAATCTGAGATTACTATGCACAGCTTAGTACAATGTCTCTGCTGTCATATTGAACTATAACTCGTCTTATCTGTACCATAGGTTAATAATTGACAGACCAGACAAATCTTTATTGTAGCATTTTGGCTTAACAGTTAACAGTTTGGTTTTTCTACAGATGAACAGAGGTTGCATTCTGTGACTAGGGCAGTGCCCTCCATGGGCATAATATGTACCTTACCTCAAGGGGCACATTTAGGTAGTCAGGAAAGGCAATAAGAAAGTCTCTTTTCGCAGCACATTACTGAGGATTCCTATCATTAATTAGCTCAGAGCTTTCCTCACACTTCACAAAACTTGAATGACAAGTTGCCCGAGGTATTTATTTCTGTAATTGGGGGTAGGCTGTCAGTGAGGCCATGGGAGACAGCCTGGCAGTACTTAAGAGCTGTCAGCTGGAGAGCTAAAACTGCACTGGTAGTGTTGATGGGTTACTCAGGCAGCAATTTGTGTAAGAGATCCTGCCTGTGACATTCATTTATGTTCTGTGAAATGCTTGATGCATGAACCACATAATGTTCAATAAAGCCTTCTCCATCTGTATTTGGAAAAGATCTAGACCAGGATCCTTCACATTCAGAACACTTTGGAGGATAATTTACTGGCTGGTCAGTTGTAGGCTAACTACAAATGCTCATGGTGTTTTCATCATCATCATCATCATCATTTATTTATATAGCTCCAGCAAATTCTGTAGCGCTTTACAATTGGGAACAAACATTAATAAGACAATACTGGGTAATACATACAGAGAATTAAGAGAACCCTGCTCGCAAGCTTACAATCTATAGGACAATGGGAGTTTGAACCACAAGGGCATGTGCTACAACATATTGCACAATGGACCAGCCAGACTGTTTTGTGTAAGGCAGCTTTTCACCACCATTGTGTCAGGACACATTTCTGTGTAACAGTGCTAGGCTGGAAGTGTTGCCAGAAGTTAGGTGTATAGGTGAAAAGCAAATAAAGTTCAAGATTTCCAGTGGGCATGTTACGTTAAATCAGCAATCCTTCAAAGTGTCTTTACCATATTCCTTGCTTTGTTTCTTTAGGTTGTTATTAATTATTTATGTTTGTGGACAGTGTCATTGATTACCATGTAACCACAGTCCCATGGTTCATGATGTAGTGAGCAGAGAGGCTTTGGAACACCCCCCTGAACTATGTCTGTCTGTGTACTGTAAAATCCTCCCCCTCCATCTTCTTCTTTGCCTCCAGATGACATGCTGATATCTGTGAGCGGCGAGCCTATATGTGACCGGCAGCCATACTTTGCACCCTCCAGAAAGATTTTGTAAATGCGATAATGAATTGTAGAAAGGCAGCTAAGAAAATCAGATATATGCCTACAATGTTACTTAACTTTCTATATAAAAAAAAACAACCTTCTATGTGCCCAACTTTATCACAATATTAATATTAAATTGTCCCCTTTCAACACTAGAAGGACACTAGAAGAGAATGGACTTTGTCATCCGTGGTGGGATGGAAGGAGCACTTGAGATGGTGGCTGGAGGGAAAGAGGGGTGTTGTAAGTGGGGCAGGAGAGAGATGCAGGAGATTTTTTTCTGATGGTGGGCATCATCGCATGCCAGATCATTTGGCTAGCGACAACAGCCGGCGTCCTTTCCTTGTGTCACGGCTCTGAATAATTTTAGTGGATCCTTTGCCTCTACTATAGATAGTATTAGTAGAGGATGGTGGAGATAGAACACGATGATATGCATAGTGATGGTATACACAGGTTTAAAAGTTCATGGCTCATAAGCATCACTGAGAATAATAACACAGGAGATAATAGTAGTGCTGTAAAGTAGTATATTGACTGATGGTACAACAGGAAAAAATAAATATATATATATATCGGCAGAGCTGAACACACGGCAGTTGGTCAGATTGCAGAAACAAATCACATATGCTACTTCATAGTTGGTAACCCTTGGCAACAGCATGAGATGAGCAATACAACAGTTCAACGCAGAGGTGATGAATAAGAACACTTGAATCCAATAGGTAAATACACAGCAGATGAACGTGAATCACTGGTACAGCTAAAGTCCAAACAGAGTAATATATAGACTTGGCTGATCCGAGAATAGAGATGATTCAACCAGCAGGTGGTTACTGGTATCACGGTGATTCTTATCTAGCAGAGTAGTAAGCGTTAAACAACATCCAAGGACTTGGATGTACACAGACACATGCAGCAAGATGTTGCCTAGAAGTAGCAGCGAGGTGAGGAGTATCTGAACCGTGCGTGGAACTACAGGTAACAGGTGTTCCAGTCTCAGGTGCAAGGTGAGTTCACTGTAGTATGAGGCAGCTGAACAGAAGCACGTAACTTGAGCTGAAGAAATAGCCACTGACACAATAAGCAGTTCACAATAACAGTCCAGCAAACAGGTAAACAGCAGAGTGATGATAAGCCGTGCCAGACGTGGAACTACAGGTGACAGGTAACTTGATAGTAGCAAACAACTCACAAAGTAGTCAGCTTGCAGATGAACAGCAGAGAGGAATTTCAGCTTGCAGCTGAACAGCAGAGTGGAGATTGCAGGTGGACAGCAGTGAGGAGTTCAGTCCAGCGAGCAGGTAACGGACACACGGAAGGAGAGATATACAGCCAGATCCAAATGCAACCAGAGTAACATGAAGAACAGGCAATGAGCCCATAACCATGGGAGGTTAATATAGTGCTCCAGGACCAATGAGGTTCGGGAGGAGGTTCAGATCACAGTAACCAGGAACACCTGTGAAAGCAATGTCTCTGAGGCAGAAGCAAGCAGAGTCATGGTTCTTAAAGAGAAAGTCACAGCGCCGGCACCTAACTATGGGACCGGCTTGTGACACCCGGCCAGGAGGTAGTGGGTGGCGCCCCGATCTCAATCGGGTTCTATAGTATTCTAAACAGGATGTTGGCCGATACACGCTGTACTAGTTGCCTAACGTCAGTGTTAGCGTCTTCAGAGATCAGCCAGTGGTTCATTGATTCTAGCTAGTTGTCATACTAATGCAACCAGCGTACTCTTACTTGTTTGCTTACTCTAGGCAAGTTGCTAGACAGCCTCAGCTGGCTAGTCGCTCCTGAATTAGTTGCCGCACTTGCGTAGCTAATTACGTCTGCAACTCTTATTGGTTTCTCTGGCTTTAAAACCCCCTTCCTGCTGTACACCAATGCTGGTGATTGTTCCTGCTTGATCTAGTGTGCCATGCCCTTATTTCTCCCATCCTTAATAAAACCCAATCTCAATCCCACCTCACTTGCTAACTATCGTCCCATTTCACTTCTTCCCCATGCCTCTAAATTATTTGAGCGGATTGTCTGCAACCACATCACCAGACACCTCTTGGACAATTCCCTCCTCGATTCTCTCCAATACGGTTTCCACCCCCTCCACTCCACTAAAACCACCCTGGCCAAAGTTACTAATGAACTTCTATCAGTTAAATTCAGGGGTAGCTTCTGCCTACTTATTCTCCTTGACCTCTCCGCACTGTGGACCACCCCCTCCTATTGCAAACTTTTCTCTCTCTCTGCCTCTCTGGCTCTGTCCTCGCCTGGTTCACCTCATACCTTGCTAACTGTTCCTTCTCTGTATCCATGTATGGTTCTTCCTCCACCGCCTCCCCTCTCCCTGTAGGAGTCCCTCTGTTCTTGGCCCTCTACTCTTTTCACTCGATACTACCTCCCTTGGTGCTCTCATCTCCTCCTTTGGTCTTCAGTATCACCTTTATGCTGACGACATTCAACTCTACATCTTTTCTCCTGATCTTTCCTCCACCCTTCTCTCTCGTGTATCTGACAGCCTCTACACCATCTTCTCATTGATGTTCTCAAGTTTTCTCAAAATTAACATTTGCTTTTGTACAATTAGAAGCTGGGATATGACTTTCTGTTCAAAAAAGGAATTTAGAATTTCTTTCATAGCCAACATTTCTTTCAATGTTCTTGGTTGAGAAGATTTGAGAAAATGGTCATTTGGTGGCTGGCTCCACTTCTAATCATTTCTACTACCCATTCATCCATAGTGTTTTTTTCCTAGGTTCTGATATATTTAGTTAGTCTGCCTCCTACATTTATGTCTCCTGAATGGCACACGTATTTGGCATCATTGTGCAAAAGGTCTGAAAGACCGCCTACAATATTTATTACTTTGTTGATGAAAATTCTGTCTAGTGGTACCATACTGGTATCACTGTCCATAATTGTCCCCGGGCTGTAAAGTCTAACTTCTCTAAAATCTTGTGATTTTCCTCTAACTGGTTTTGTGTTAAACTGCCTTCTTCTAACTGGTTTATATTAAGGCAGCCAAGATGATTTTCCAGTTTTTCCTGATGATTTTCCTGACAATTTCTGGCAGAGAATATAATTATTGCATAAATAAATACTCTCCTTCAAAGGGGAGTGATACTAATTTATTCTTGGACTGTGTGTCTGCCATCCATGGACGTAACCATAATGCTCTCCTCACTGCTACACCTGAGGCCTTGCACCTTGCAGAAAATTGAATTGCGTATATATACGTTTCACATATAAATTCAGTCATTGTGTCTCTTGATCCCATCTTGAATACACTTTTCTAATTCATTGTCCCAGACTCAAGGTTTCAGATGTCACAGTTGTGACCACTGGAGGTTAACACTGCACCTCCCACCCTATGCACTCACCTAGCTCCGAGCTCTATTTTCCTCATCATTCCATCCCTGAATGTATTTGCATCTTCTAATGGTATGCTGTTTACTTTTGTATCCTAGCTACTGACGCATGTATTTTAGGAGATTCATCCCAAAGTTTTGTATCCCTATTTCGAAAGGGTACATGTGGCTCAATTTTTTATTTTTAACATTCTGTTGTGGGTGTTTCCATTCCTCTATAATTACTCCCTTTTCTACTTTGTTTAAAGAGAAAAGTCTGCCTTTCCTTCTTGATTCTTGAAAAAAGACTATTTTTCTCTCATATACCCATTATGCAGTACCTTATAAATAGATTATAATAAATTATCTATCATATCTGAATTAAAATTACTCATCTGTCACATATTCTGCCTCCTTATCAGAAGCTTCTGAGACTTCTGATTGTAGTACATGAATCTCTCCTGATTCAGAATCTGAATCCTCACTAATTACTGTTGTGCTTTTTGATTTGTCCTATATATTTTTTTGTGACAAATGTATTGTATCTTGTGTGAAATCGCATTAGCGCCTATGCAGACTTGCAGAAAGGACCTTCATATGCTTGCCGAGTATAATGGAGGCATATTTAATACGGCTCATGCAGATTTTCGCAAACACATTTATATTCCTGTTAGGATATATTTTGCACCAAATACTCACTGTGATGCTGTTGCTGCAGAGGCGGACGCATCTCGAGATGTGTATGGCTCTGAGCATGGATGGAAATACGCTATTTTTCTGTGCTTTTTATTTAGAGTAATTTACTCCCATTTTGCCACTAGCTCTGAATCAGCCCAATGAGAGGTGTGGCAATCCACAAATAGTAATTGTACTGATCGGGGCAAGGTGGCTTTAGAGTAGGACACAGGGCTGCAGAGAATGACTGACGGCTGATTGAGGCATGATGGGGGCTGGACGTAATAATAAAGGCCTAAGCGTCAACAATCAAAATAATAGAAGAAACAAAAAAACAGTAAACAAATACAAATGAGCAGCATAGAAGGCAGATTTAGTTTATATACATGTTGATTTATTTTAAGATTCCAACATTATGGTTCAATGACCTACTGGGGAGGTATGGTGCATGGGGGTGTAGTGGGTCAGTGATGTGTTATATTACATTATCTAATTTGACTACAATATCTGTAATTGTAGATGCACTATAAAAAAAAATTATGAAATAATAATGTATTCCTTTCTTCTACGTACCTGCCAACCTGACTGTGACATGACCATACTATTTTCTGCCTTCCAACTTTTTGATTTGCAAGAAGTGGAATGAATACCTTGTGGCTTACATGTAATTGCAGTTGACAATAACTTGAGAAGGCAGAGGTTTTACTTTTACACTGTTCTGCACAAACTACAGATGTTGAAAAAGAAACACAGTATTACTGTATGTGGCACATATTGGTACACTGACTTTTCTCATACATAAGGATACTGAAAGCCGACAGAGACCAGGCAACACATGATCAGGTCTTACAGAGGCATATTTCACTTGAGTGCCACTGTGTATTTATTTTACAGTTTACTTATTTAATGAATGTATATTGTGGCAAGAGCCCGCTACTGCAGAAGCACACGCGAACAACAACTTCCTTTTTATGGTGCTTTATTGTCAGGATGGTAAATGTTTGACACCGTATATTTGTACAGCAATCATGGAGACCCTAAACACTAGCTATACATAGTCCAGCTCTCTCTCAGGACCAGCCAGCTCACCCAGCATTGGTCTCTCAGAACAAATGAAACAAACAAGCTTTTATACATGATGCTCCTTCCCCAGCCTTAGCTTGATGGACAGGTGACACACCCACCTTCTCTTTAAAAGAAAACACAAATCACTGCCTCTGTTTGCACAACCAGACACGCCCTGTCTGTTTGCTGAGAGGAAGGATTTCAGATCATGTAAGTTTAACCAAATTTAAACTATTGCTTTTCATACATAAGTCTTCATTCTAGGTGCATTACTGCACAAATGTTTTACTCTACTTCCCTGCTTTCTCTGTATATTGCCAGCTAAATGCCTCCTTTTGTTACAATATATATAATATATACATGTATAATAGCTAACAAGGACAGGTTTGGAAGGTTTCCAATAGTAAGTAGGAGCAAACAGCAAAACAAGATTATTTGAGTATTTGAGGTCCTCGGTGTACATTACACTCTATGCTGTTTTAAAAAAAAACAAAAACGTTTAATAAATGAATTAATGTAAACTGTGCAATCCTAATCTCATAGTACATTGATAAGGGACACTACATTGCTGGTGTATGGCTGCATTTGGAGCAAAAGTGAATTTTACCCGGTACATAACATTGGCCAAAATGACGCGATTCACCGCAAATCGTGTCATTTTGGGAAGGCAGTTGCGGGATGTGAGAGACTTGCCTGCTCTCCTGGGAGTCCGTGAAACCGACCCCAATTTCGGGAGTCTCCCGGACATTCCGGGAGAATTGGCAAGTATACAGTAATGACCCCAGTCTATAGCACAGGTGTTGATTATTCATACACGTTGGGCATGCTGTCCGATTTATTTAGTTATTTATTTTAAATGGGAAATTGATTGGATTGTATGAATGAAAGACTTTCACAATGTGCTAAGAGCCCACTAAATGGCCACTACTGGTTCCATGTGCAAGACAGTAATGCTGATTTAGACAGCTAAAATATTGTTATAAAATGGGAACATGGAAATGGAAGTTAAACTCATGATGTCCCGGGTGTTAATGCTTGCTACATCTGGACTTTCTTTTTGTACTGTACAGCATGCGACCTAGGCCTTGAACATACAGAGATTTGTTTAGCATTTGCTACAGGCTCATTGATCCCTCTGACTACTCACTGATGCATATTTATGAACTGTCCCAATGTGAAGCATTGGCCAATGTCACAGTGGGGAAGTGGCCGAATCCGGATTCTTCAACTCCGGTGTGTTCAGCGTCTTCGGCGATTATATTTAAAGCGGCGCTGCATTGTAAAGGGAAACTATATAACAAGTGGGAAAGCTCCAGTAATTTATCACTGCTCATAAGTTTCCCTTTACAATGCAGCGCCGCTTTAAATTTAATCGCCGAAGACGCTGAACACGCCGGAGTTGAAGAATCCGGACATTAATACATTTACCCCTTGGTGTCCCTTTATGTCTAGGCAAAGAAATAGCAATAGGGTTTTAGCAGCGCAACAAATCACCTTCCGTCTTTAGAAAAAGCATTCTATCTAAGAAACCAGAAAGTTTTAACTGAATAAAACGTTAATGCATTTATTAAAAGATCATTAATGATACCGGCTTCCACTAAAAATATACATCTTTACTACTTCCCCTTAGGAAGTCATACAGTACAACAAAATGTTTATTTATACTCACATATAGACCCTGCAACTGTGAACTGACCAAACACCATTCATTCGGATGTGTAGGCAGTGCCAGACCCATACTAATTTCAAATATATAAGTCCTTTAAAGGGAGGGGGGCATCCCTCCTAAAAGGGTTAATTGGCAGCAGCCTGTAAAATAGAATTCCTCCATTCCTTGGAGCACTAATCCGGATTCTGCATTCTTAGCCCTCTTTTAAAACATGTTTAATATTACTGCTTACCAGTGAGGCAACATCCATATGTATTTTTCACTTTATTATTTTTTATGGACTCTTGTTAACATTATGAGCAGTGATAAATTACTGGAGCTTTCCCACTTGTTATATAGTTTACTTCCTCATATCAGGCTGTTTATATCTGTTACTGAACTTTGTATATAGGCAGTCAAATTGGGGAATTTTTTAAACTTTCACGAAGTCCACTGATTCTTTCATGTTTCCTGCTGTGCTTTTCAGCAATGTATTTGTATAATTATGAAGATCTGCTTACATTTGTTGCCCTGGGATATAACACAACGCTGATTTGGATACAAAATAAATACGTGGACGAAAAGCAGAGGTCAGAAAGAGATGTAATGTATTTAATAAAAGTTGTATCAGGTGTGGAAGGATTAGAGACTGGAGAGACTTAATTAAGATTTTTTATATAATTTCAGAAGTATATGCTGCCATTAGGTCATAGGATTATCACAATAGGGCTTGACCATTCACTATGGGAAGCTGTGACCCTAAGATTTAGCTTCTTTTTGACCTTCTCAGATACAAATTTCCGGTAAGCCTCTGGTGCCTGGTAAGATTTTATTTCACTTTCATACAACATTTAATGTGAGTGTAACTGTGTAACTCAGAAACTACATTTCTGTTTCTTTGCAAGAACACTTTTGTTAGGAATACAATGGCAGGAACAATGAGGTTGTGTTGTGGTTAAAGATGTTTTTTTGAGACTTAGCAGCAGACAGGGAATAAAGACAGAATCACAGTACTGAACTGGTAATAATTATACACAGGATAATAGCTGAAGTACAGCAGTAACAGTGAAATAAGTGTGTTAAGTGTGTTATAGTAGTGTCCAGTATATATAATATACCAATGGTAATGATTTATTAATGCAATCATAAAATGATTTAGTAGCTACTATGTACAGCTAGTAAACAATCCGTAAAATATATGGTAAATAAATAGTTCTGTCCAGAAACAATCAACGTATACAAAGTATACATGGATTGAAATACATACAAGAATAATACCGCAATGCAAATCTATATGGCAAAATAGATGGGTGCTTAAAAGTGATAATTCTGACAAATGTCCCAAAAGTCAGTGGCGCACGCAGGGGGGGGGGTTTCTGAGTCTCTAGAACCCCCCCCCCCTGCGCTAACTAAGTGGCCACTGTCCTATACAGCAGCCGCGGCGCTGTCAAAGAAGCGTCCGCGGCGGTGCTGTATTGTATACAGCACCACTGCAGACGCTCCTTAGACAGCGCCGCGGCTGCTGTATAGGATAGCGCTGGCGAAACGGAGCAGCTCTCTCTCGTTTTTTTTGGGTCGGCGGGGGGAAACCCCCCCCCCGACAATCCTTCGTGCGCCGCTGAAAGTCTGTTCTCAGAACTGAAGAGATGTCTTTAGTATGGTAATTCTCAGATAGTCTTTTGGGGATCGTAGTCATCTTATAAGCATAGGTGTCTCGAATGGTAGTCCCCTTGTAAATAGTATAATACAATATCCAGGATCAAGTATAGTCCAGAATGAATGAAAACTTACAGTTCATAGTGGGGTGATCTCCCCATTCAGTATTAGTCTACCCAAGACTATGGTCCATACCTCCAATGTGGTATATGGGAAGGCAGTATGTAATTGTCACGGGCACTAGGAGTCTTTACCCAGGGATCACCAGGTGATAGGCTTACCAGAGCAGTATAGATGGTAATATGGTACTCTGGTAGCAGGGTGATCACGGAACAGGAAATAGTAGATGATAGAGATGCTCAGGAAAGTCTATGACTAGCAGCACTGGTAATATGGATGTAGTAATACACGAGGAACTGTATGGACAAAGGACACGTGAGGGTAGTCAGTGGTCTGCGGTAGCAAGTTGTACCACTGCTATAGTGAGGAGGAATGTCCAACAGAAATGAGGAGGTGATGAGAGTCAGCGGTCTGCGGATAGCAAGTTGTACCGCTGTCTGAGTGAAGGAATAAAATCCAAGTGGAGGTATCCGGTGTCACGGGCACTAGGAGTCTTTACCCAGGGATCACCAGATGGCAGGCTTACCAGAGCAATGTAGATGGTAATAGGGTACTCTGGTAGCTGGGTGATCACGGAACATGAAATGATGGCCGATGAGATGCTCAGAAAAGTCTATGACTAGCAACACTGGTAATAATGAGGTAATGATACACAAGGAACTGTATGGACAAGGACACGTGAAGGTAGTCAGTGGTCTGCGATAGCAAGTTGTACCACTGCTATAGTGAGGAGGAATGTCCAACAGAAACAAGGAGGTGATGAGAGTCAGCGGTCTGCGGGTAGCAAGTTGTACCGCTGTCTGAGTGAAGGAATGGAATCCAAGTGGAGGTATCCAGGTAGTCAGTGGTCTGCGGTAGCAAGTTGTACCACTGCTATGTGAGAGGATAATGGAACAGGTGATACCGGAAACAGGGATCAGTGGTCTGACATCAGCAAGTTGTACCACTGAATATATATGTGAGGAGGTGCACGGGGGAAGACTGCAACACAGGATATACACAGGCGCCTTATACACGATCCACAGTAATATGCACAATATAGATATATATATATGTAAATGACTGATCAGGTCTGCAATCTAGAAAGTCTCTTGAAGTAGTCCAGCACAATAATAACACAGTCAATGATGGCAATAGACTCAGCGGATAGCAAACTCCAGAGAGAACCAAACACAGTCCAGCAAGATATGCAATACACAGCACAGTCAATGAGAAGTATGCATACCGTGGTTCAGCAGTAGCAGTCAGATGGAATTGCAGCGGTACCTGAGCGGCTGGAAGCCGACTGGATAGGAAGTCCCTGGATAGGTGAAGCAGCGGTCTAGCAGGTGCAGCGCACAGATGAGTAGACCAACAGGGACACGAATCCACAGGAGTCAGCAACACGTGGAACTGGACTCAGAGGAGACCCAGGAGAATGGAGATGATCCAGCAGAGGGTAGTAGATGAGATACAAATCCAATGCTGCCAGGAGGGTAGAGACCAGTGGAACACGTGAAGGCGTGGAAAGTGGATCAGCAGGAGATGGACGATAGCGTTGACCACCGCAGCAGGACTCAGCGGCACACGGAGGTAACCAGTAGCAACCACAGGAACCAACAGCGATGGGAAACAGGAGTGCAGCGCAGGGCAGGAGCTGTTGATCACGAAGTGTAACAGATGGTAATGAAAGCGGCAGTCTCGAGGAAGTCACAGCAAAGATGAGATGACTATAGTGCACAGAGGCAGCGGATAGTAATCAGCTGGCAGTCACGATGTTGAACACAGGCGAGTTGCAAGCAGGAGACTGTAGTGCACAGAGGCAGCGGATAGTAGTCAGCTGGCAGTCACGATGTTGAACACAGGCGAGTTGCAAGCAGGAGACTGTAGTGCACAGAGGCAGCGGATAGTAGTCAGCTGGCAGTCACGATGTTGAACACAGGCGAGTTGCAAACAGGAGACTGTAGTGCACAGAGGCAGCGGATAGTAGTCAGCTGGCAGTCACGATGTTGAACACAGGCGAGTTGCAAGCAGGAGACTGTAGTGCACGGAGGCAGCGGATAGAAATCAGCAAACAGACTTGATGAGAAGCAGGTGAGTGAGGTAAAAGCTGGAGTGCACGGAGGCAGCGGATAGCAATGAGCAAACAGTCACATAGATATAAAATAACGTTGAAGTGGTGTAGAAGACTGTAGTGCACGGAGGCAGCGGATAGGAATCAGCAAACAGTCATGATGATACAGTTGATGGTAGAAGTGGTATGGAACCACAGAAGTAAAAGTGGTTTGGAAAACCACAGGAATCAGCAGCGCTGAATACACGAGTAATACAGGAACACCTTCAGAGACTCATGAGGAATGAGACTCCAAGATCAGGCAACGTGGTGGTGACCACAGGTGCTTAATATAGGGAGGTTGCCTGATCTGCCAATTAAGTTAAAGGAGTATACACTGAAGTATAGAAAAGGGCTGCGCATGCGCAGACCCTCAGGATGGTGGACGGCCACGGTTCCTAAATGTCCGGGAAGAGGCACTCACGGTCCGGTGAGTGACAGTACCCCCCCTTTTAAAGGTGGGCACAGAACGCCTGGAACCGGGCTTGTCCGGATTTTTGGAGTAAAACTTCTTCAAAAGGGCAGGAGCATTAAGATCTTCAGCTTTGATCCAAGAGCGCTCCTCAGGACCAAAGCCCTTCCAATGAACAGGGAAGTGGAGGACTCCTCGCGAAATTTTTGCATCTAGTACCTCGGTAATCTCAAAATCCTCCTCCTGATGAACTTGAACTGGCTGCGGAGCTGAGGGAGGAGTTGAAAAACGGTTGATAATAAGAGGTTTGAGCAAAGATACATGGAAGGCATTAGAAATCCGAAGACTCTTAGGAAGAAGGAGTTTCACACATACTGGATTGATAACTTGAATGATCCTATATGGACCAATAAAACGAGGGGCGAATTTCATGGATGGAACCTTCAAACGAATATTTTTTGTGGATAACCAGACACGATCTCCAATTTTTAGTGGTGGAATAGCCCGCCTCTTCTTATCAGCGAAAGATTTATATTTGACAGATGTCTTCTTTAAACAGGTTCTGACCTGAGACCAGATATTTTTAAAGGTCTGACAAACCGTTTCCACCGCAGGAACTTGGGTGGGCGGGAGGGCAGGAAATTCCGGAAAAGACGGATGGTGACCGTAGACCACAAAGAATGGAGTTTTGGATGATGACTCATGGTACATGTTGTTATGGGCGAACTCAGCCCAAGGGAGTAACTCTACCCAGTTGTCTTGATTGGCTGATGAAAATATCCTTATAAAAGTCTCAAGATCTTGATTGACACGTTCGGTTTGTCCATTGGATTGTGGATGGTAAGAAGATGAGAGTGCTAATCGTATGCCCAAGGTTTTACAAAGGGCTCGCCAGAATCTGGACACGAATTGTACTCCTCTATCAGACACAATCTCAGATGGACATCCATGGATACGGAAGATCTCTTTAATGAAATGTTCAGCCAGGATAGACGAGGAAGGCAAACCAGACAGAGGGATGAAATGAGCCATCTTCGAAAATCTGTCCACTACCACCCAAATAGTGTTATGGTTCTTACTAGGTGGTAAGTCAGTAACGAAATCCATACTAATATGGGTCCATGGTTTGGACGGAATGGGTAGTGGTCGCAGCAACCCTGCTGGGGTTCTGCGGGAGGATTTGAATTGCGAACATAATTCACAGGAAGCAATGAACTCTTTGACGTCTCTCCTCATTGAAGGCCACCAGTAACTTCGAGAAAGGATCTCAAAAGTCTTGTGTTCACCGGCGTGTCCAGAAAAACGAGAGGCATGGAACCACGAAAGGATTTTCCTCCTTAGAGTAGGAGGCACGAGGGTCTTCCCAAATGGTAGCGTTTTGGTGGATGAAGCAGCCAGTGAGATACATTTGGGGTCTAGAATGGTATGGTTGGAAACCTCTTCTATATCAGAGGACGTAACAAAGGCTCTAGATAAGGCATCAGCTTTTTTGTTCTTGGCAGCTGGTTTGAAGGTAATTATTAATTCAAAACGGGAAAAGAAAAGAGACCATCTTGCTTGACGAGGGTTCAAGCATTGGGCAGACTGGAGATATGACAAGTTCTTATGATCCGTGAAGATCGTCACCGGATGGCGAGCTCCCTCCAACAAGTATCTCCATTCCTCTAATGCGGCTTTGATAGCCAGTAATTCCTTGTCTCCGATGGTATAATTCTTCTCTGCGGGTAGGAGACCCCGAGAATAGAAGGCACAAGGGTGGAATTTTTGCTGTTCCGAGCGTTGGGAGAGAATAGCTCCTAAGCCCACATTAGAGGCATCTACTTCTAGAAAAAAGGGGAGTGTCACATCAGGCTGACGAAGGATTGGAGCCGAAGAGAAGGACTCTTTTAATGTTTGAAAGGCTTGAATAGCCTCAGTAGACCATTGCTTAGGATTAGCCCCTTTTCGAGTCAGGGCCACAATAGGAGATGCAATGGAAGAAAAGTCTTGAATGAAGCGTCTATAGTAATTGGCAAAACCTAAAAAACGCTGGATGGCACGAAGAGTAATTGGCTGGGGCCAATGTAGTACAGCATTTACTTTGTCAGGATCCATCTTCAGACCAACTCCGGAAACAATATACCCCAAGAATGGAATCTGGGGTAATTCGAATGAACATTTTTCTAATTTACAGAACAATGAATTTTTCCGTAGCCTGGAGAGGACTTCTGCCACATGTTGGTGGTGAGAAGGCAGGTCCTGTGAAAAAATCAATATGTCGTCCAGGTAGACGACGACACATACATATAATAAGTCCCGAAAAATCTCATTGATGAAGCCCTGAAAAACAGCGGGGGCATTACATAGCCCGAAAGGCATTACCAGATATTCGTAATGCCCGTCTCTGGTGTTAAACGCCGTCTTCCATTCGTCACCGGAACGGATTCTGATTAAATTGTAGGCACCACGAAGATCCAACTTAGTAAAAATACGGGCTCCCTTGATGCGGTCAAATAGCTCAGTGATCAACGGAATGGGATACCGATTCTTGATAGTAATGGCATTGAGTCCACGAAAATCTATACAAGGGCGTAATGATCCATCCTTCTTTTTGACAAAGAAGAACCCAGCTCCAGCGGGCGAGGTGGAAGGTCGAATAAACCCACGCTGGAGGTTCTCCCGTATATATTCAGATGTAGCTTGAGTTTCAGGTAACGAGAGTGGATAGACCCGGCCCCTGGGAGGAGTCTTGCCAGGAAGAAGATCAATCGGACAATCCCAAGAACGATGAGGAGGAAGACGTTCAGACTGAGCTTTATCAAAAACATCGGTAAATGAAGCATATTGAGGAGGGAGTCCCGGTGAAATAGCTGAGATGGAAGCTTGCTGTACCTTGAGAGGGATGACTTGGGAAAGGCAATGATGGTGACATTCAGGCCCCCAAGACGTAACTTGAGGGGTGCGCCAGTCAATCTGGGGAGAGTGACACTGAAGCCATGGAAGGCCTAGGACAATCGGACTTGTCGTAACAGGAAGAATTAAAAACGATATCTCTTCATGATGCAGAGCACCAATCTGAAGGGTTACTGGAGACGTACTCTGGGTGATGAGACCGTTGATGAGACGTGATCCATCAATAGCCGTCACAGTAATGGGAGTTTTTAAGGTAATCCTTGGTAGAGACCATTGATTAACTAACGATTTGGAAATAAAATTTCCTGCTGCTCCGGAATCAATCAATGCCTGTGACTCAAAGGTCTTGGTAGCAAAGGAAATAGTCACATCAAAAGCGCAGACTTTAGATTTCATAGATGATGGAGAGGACTCCAGGGACCCTAACTTCACCTCTCCAGAACTAGTTAGGGCCTGGCATTTCCCGATCTCTTAGGGCAGGAGCTGAGGACATGAGTGGAATCAGCACAATAGATACAGAGTCTATTCTTGACTCTTCGTTTCCTCTCCTCAGAAGATAACTTGGAACGTCCTATCTCCATGGGAATCACAGCGGGTGACACTGGACGAAATTGAGGGTTAGAGCGAAAAGGTGCTTTAGCAGAAGTCGTTTTCTCAGCCTCTCTTTCACGAAATCTCATATCAACACGATGGCATAGAGAGATCAAATCTTCAAGTGACGAAGGAAGCTCTTGGGTAGTCAGTGCATCTTTAATTTTATCGGAAAGCCCCTGCCAGAAGGCGGCAACTAGGGCTTCAGTGTTCCACTGAAGTTCAGAGGCTAAGATCCTAAATTGAATGACGTACTGGCCTACAGTATGAGATCCTTGTCGCAGACGGAGGATGCTGGAAGCAGCGGAGGTCACACGACCTGGTTCATCGAACACACTTCGGAATGTAGAAATGAATTTGGCACTATCTTGTAATATTGGATCGTTCCTCTCCCACAGAGGGGAGGCCCAAGCCAGGGCTTGTCCTGAAAACAAAGAGATAAGATAGGCCACTCTGGAACGATGGGTAGAAAAATTTTGAGGTTGGAGCTCAAAATGGACTGAACATTGGTTAAGGAAACCCCTACAAGTTTTGGGGTCTCCATCGTACTTTGACGGAGTAGGCAGGTGAAGCGTGGAAGCTATAGACACCTGGGATGGCAATGGGGAAACGGAGGAAAGCACAGGAGCTTCAGTAGTAGCTGTCACAGTCTGTCCAGATGTTCCTTGGGAGGTTAATGACTGATAACACTGAAGTAACAGCTGTTGGCGGGCATCCTGTTGCTCCACCCGGCTAACCAGATGTTGCAGCATCTCTTTGGCGGTAGGTTCCACATCTGGGTCTGTCATGGCCTGATCTTACTGTCACGGGCACTAGGAGTCTTTACCCAGGGATCACCAGATGGCAGGCTTACCAGAGCAATGTAGATGGTAATAGGGTACTCTGGTAGCTGGGTGATCACGGAACATGAAATGATGGCCGATGAGATGCTCAGAAAAGTCTATGACTAGCAACACTGGTAATAATGAGGTAATGATACACAAGGAACTGTATGGACAAGGACACGTGAAGGTAGTCAGTGGTCTGCGATAGCAAGTTGTACCACTGCTATAGTGAGGAGGAATGTCCAACAGAAACAAGGAGGTGATGAGAGTCAGCGGTCTGCGGGTAGCAAGTTGTACCGCTGTCTGAGTGAAGGAATGGAATCCAAGTGGAGGTATCCAGGTAGTCAGTGGTCTGCGGTAGCAAGTTGTACCACTGCTATGTGAGAGGATAATGGAACAGGTGATACCGGAAACAGGGATCAGTGGTCTGACATCAGCAAGTTGTACCACTGAATATATATGTGAGGAGGTGCACGGGGGAAGACTGCAACACAGGATATACACAGGCGCCTTATACACGATCCACAGTAATATGCACAATATAGATATATATATATGTAAATGACTGATCAGGTCTGCAATCTAGAAAGTCTCTTGAAGTAGTCCAGCACAATGATAACACAGTCAATGATGGCAATAGACTCAGCGGATAGCAAACTCCAGAGAGAACCAAACACAGTCCAGCAAGATATGCAATACACAGCACAGTCAATGAGAAGTATGCATACCGTGGTTCAGCAGTAGCAGTCAGATGGAATTGCAGCGGTACCTGAGCGGCTGGAAGCCGACTGGATAGGAAGTCCCTGGATAGGTGAAGCAGCGGTCTAGCAGGTGCAGCGCACAGATGAGTAGACCAACAGGGACACGAATCCACAGGAGTCAGCAACACGTGGAACTGGACTCAGAGGAGACCCAGGAGAATGGAGATGATCCAGCAGAGGGTAGTAGATGAGATACAAATCCAATGCTGCCAGGAGGGTAGAGACCAGTGGAACACGTGAAGGCGTGGAAAGTGGATCAGCAGGAGATGGACGATAGCGTTGACCACCGCAGCAGGACTCAGCGGCACACGGAGGTAACCAGTAGCAACCACAGGAACCAACAGCGATGGGAAACAGGAGTGCAGCGCAGGGCAGGAGCTGTTGATCACGAAGTGTAACAGATGGTAATGAAAGCGGCAGTCTCGAGGAAGTCACAGCAAAGATGAGATGACTATAGTGCACAGAGGCAGCGGATAGTAATCAGCTGGCAGTCACGATGTTGAACACAGGCGAGTTGCAAGCAGGAGACTGTAGTGCACAGAGGCAGCGGATAGTAGTCAGCTGGCAGTCACGATGTTGAACACAGGCGAGTTGCAAGCAGGAGACTGTAGTGCACAGAGGCAGCGGATAGTAGTCAGCTGGCAGTCACGATGTTGAACACAGGCGAGTTGCAAACAGGAGACTGTAGTGCACAGAGGCAGCGGATAGTAGTCAGCTGGCAGTCACGATGTTGAACACAGGCGAGTTGCAAGCAGGAGACTGTAGTGCACGGAGGCAGCGGATAGAAATCAGCAAACAGACTTGATGAGAAGCAGGTGAGTGAGGTAAAAGCTGGAGTGCACGGAGGCAGCGGATAGCAATGAGCAAACAGTCACATAGATATAAAATAACGTTGAAGTGGTGTAGAAGACTGTAGTGCACGGAGGCAGCGGATAGGAATCAGCAAACAGTCATGATGATACAGTTGATGGTAGAAGTGGTATGGAACCACAGAAGTAAAAGTGGTTTGGAAAACCACAGGAATCAGCAGCGCTGAATACACGAGTAATACAGGAACACCTTCAGAGACTCATGAGGAATGAGACTCCAAGATCAGGCAACGTGGTGGTGACCACAGGTGCTTAATATAGGGAGGTTGCCTGATCTGCCAATTAAGTTAAAGGAGTATACACTGAAGTATAGAAAAGGGCTGCGCATGCGCAGACCCTCAGGATGGTGGACGGCCACGGTTCCTAAATGTCCGGGAAGAGGCACTCACGGTCCGGTGAGTGACAGTACCCCCCCTTTTAAAGGTGGGCACAGAACGCCTGGAACCGGGCTTGTCCGGATTTTTGGAGTAAAACTTCTTCAAAAGGGCAGGAGCATTAAGATCTTCAGCTTTGATCCAAGAGCGCTCCTCAGGACCAAAGCCCTTCCAATGAACGAGGAAGTGGAGGACTCCTCGCGAAATTTTTGCATCTAGTACCTCGGTAATCTCAAAATCCTCCTCCTGATGAACTTGAACTGGCTGCGGAGCTGAGGGAGGAGTTGAAAAACGGTTGATAATAAGAGGTTTGAGCAAAGATACATGGAAGGCATTAGAAATCCGAAGACTCTTAGGAAGAAGGAGTTTCACACATACTGGATTGATAACTTGAATGATCCTATATGGACCAATAAAACGAGGGGCGAATTTCATGGATGGAACCTTCAAACGAATATTTTTTGTGGATAACCAGACACGATCTCCAATTTTTAGTGGTGGAATAGCCCGCCTCTTCTTATCAGCGAAAGATTTATATTTGACAGATGTCTTCTTTAAACAGGTTCTGACCTGAGACCAGATATTTTTAAAGGTCTGACAAACCGTTTCCACCGCAGGAACTTGGGTGGGCGGGAGGGCAGGAAATTCCGGAAAAGACGGATGGTGACCGTAGACCACAAAGAATGGAGTTTTGGATGATGACTCATGGTACATGTTGTTATGGGCGAACTCAGCCCAAGGGAGTAACTCTACCCAGTTGTCTTGATTGGCTGATGAAAATATCCTTATAAAAGTCTCAAGATCTTGATTGACACGTTCGGTTTGTCCATTGGATTGTGGATGGTAAGAAGATGAGAGTGCTAATCGTATGCCCAAGGTTTTACAAAGGGCTCGCCAGAATCTGGACACGAATTGTACTCCTCTATCAGACACAATCTCAGATGGACATCCATGGATACGGAAGATCTCTTTAATGAAATGTTCAGCCAGGATAGACGAGGAAGGCAAACCAGACAGAGGGATGAAATGAGCCATCTTCGAAAATCTGTCCACTACCACCCAAATAGTGTTATGGTTCTTACTAGGTGGTAAGTCAGTAACGAAATCCATACTAATATGGGTCCATGGTTTGGACGGAATGGGTAGTGGTCGCAGCAACCCTGCTGGGGTTCTGCGGGAGGATTTGAATTGCGAACATAATTCACAGGAAGCAATGAACTCTTTGACGTCTCTCCTCATTGAAGGCCACCAGTAACTTCGAGAAAGGATCTCAAAAGTCTTGTGTTCACCGGCGTGTCCAGAAAAACGAGAGGCATGGAACCACGAAAGGATTTTCCTCCTTAGAGTAGGAGGCACGAGGGTCTTCCCAAATGGTAGCGTTTTGGTGGATGAAGCAGCCAGTGAGATACATTTGGGGTCTAGAATGGTATGGTTGGAAACCTCTTCTATATCAGAGGACGTAACAAAGGCTCTAGATAAGGCATCAGCTTTTTTGTTCTTGGCAGCTGGTTTGAAGGTAATTATTAATTCAAAACGGGAAAAGAAAAGAGACCATCTTGCTTGACGAGGGTTCAAGCATTGGGCAGACTGGAGATATGACAAGTTCTTATGATCCGTGAAGATCGTCACCGGATGGCGAGCTCCCTCCAACAAGTATCTCCATTCCTCTAATGCGGCTTTGATAGCCAGTAATTCCTTGTCTCCGATGGTATAATTCTTCTCTGCGGGTAGGAGACCCCGAGAATAGAAGGCACAAGGGTGGAATTTTTGCTGTTCCGAGCGTTGGGAGAGAATAGCTCCTAAGCCCACATTAGAGGCATCTACTTCTAGAAAAAAGGGGAGTGTCACATCAGGCTGACGAAGGATTGGAGCCGAAGAGAAGGACTCTTTTAATGTTTGAAAGGCTTGAATAACCTCAGTAGACCATTGCTTAGGATTAGCCCCTTTTCGAGTCAGGGCCACAATAGGAGATGCAATGGAAGAAAAGTCTTGAATGAAGCGTCTATAGTAATTGGCAAAACCTAAAAAACGCTGGATGGCACGAAGAGTAATTGGCTGGGGCCAATGTAGTACAGCATTTACTTTGTCAGGATCCATCTTCAGACCAACTCCGGAAACAATATACCCCAAGAATGGAATCTGGGGTAATTCGAATGAACATTTTTCTAATTTACAGAACAATGAATTTTTCCGTAGCCTGGAGAGGACTTCTGCCACATGTTGGTGGTGAGAAGGCAGGTCCTGTGAAAAAATCAATATGTCGTCCAGGTAGACGACGACACATACATATAATAAGTCCCGAAAAATCTCATTGATGAAGCCCTGAAAAACAGCGGGGGCATTACATAGCCCGAAAGGCATTACCAGATATTCGTAATGCCCGTCTCTGGTGTTAAACGCCGTCTTCCATTCGTCACCGGAACGGATTCTGATTAAATTGTAGGCACCACGAAGATCCAACTTAGTAAAAATACGGGCTCCCTTGATGCGGTCAAATAGCTCAGTGATCAACGGAATGGGATACCGATTCTTGATAGTAATGGCATTGAGTCCACGAAAATCTATACAAGGGCGTAATGATCCATCCTTCTTTTTGACAAAGAAGAACCCAGCTCCAGCGGGCGAGGTGGAAGGTCGAATAAACCCACGCTGGAGGTTCTCCCGTATATATTCAGATGTAGCTTGAGTTTCAGGTAACGAGAGTGGATAGACCCGGCCCCTGGGAGGAGTCTTGCCAGGAAGAAGATCAATCGGACAATCCCAAGAACGATGAGGAGGAAGACGTTCAGACTGAGCTTTATCAAAAACATCGGTAAATGAAGCATATTGAGGAGGGAGTCCCGGTGAAATAGCTGAGATGGAAGCTTGCTGTACCTTGAGAGGGATGACTTGGGAAAGGCAATGATGGTGACATTCAGGCCCCCAAGACGTGACTTGAGGGGTGCGCCAGTCAATCTGGGGAGAGTGACACTGAAGCCATGGAAGGCCTAGGACAATCGGACTTGTCGTAACAGGAAGAATTAAAAACGATATCTCTTCATGATGCAGAGCACCAATCTGAAGGGTTACTGGAGACGTACTCTGGGTGATGAGACCGTTGATGAGACGTGATCCATCAATAGCCGTCACAGTAATGGGAGTTTTTAAGGTAATCCTTGGTAGAGACCATTGATTAACTAACGATTTGGAAATAAAATTTCCTGCTGCTCCGGAATCAATCAATGCCTGTGACTCAAAGGTCTTGGTAGCAAAGGAAATAGTCACATCAAAAGCGCAGACTTTAGATTTCATAGATGATGGAGAGGACTCCAGGGACCCTAACTTCACCTCTCCAGAACTAGTTAGGGCCTGGCATTTCCCGATCTCTTAGGGCAGGAGCTGAGGACATGAGTGGAATCAGCACAATAGATACAGAGTCTATTCTTGACTCTTCGTTTCCTCTCCTCAGAAGATAACTTGGAACGTCCTATCTCCATGGGAATCACAGCGGGTGACACTGGACGAAATTGAGGGTTAGAGCGAAAAGGTGCTTTAGCAGAAGTCGTTTTCTCAGCCTCTCTTTCACGAAATCTCATATCAACACGATGGCATAGAGAGATCAAATCTTCAAGTGACGAAGGAAGCTCTTGGGTAGTCAGTGCATCTTTAATTTTATCGGAAAGCCCCTGCCAGAAGGCGGCAACTAGGGCTTCAGTGTTCCACTGAAGTTCAGAGGCTAAGATCCTAAATTGAATGACGTACTGGCCTACAGTATGAGATCCTTGTCGCAGACGGAGGATGCTGGAAGCAGCGGAGGTCACACGACCTGGTTCATCGAACACACTTCGGAATGTAGAAATGAATTTGGCACTATCTTGTAATATTGGATCGTTCCTCTCCCACAGAGGGGAGGCCCAAGCCAGGGCTTGTCCTGAAAACAAAGAGATAAGATAGGCCACTCTGGAACGATGGGTAGAAAAATTTTGAGGTTGGAGCTCAAAATGGACTGAACATTGGTTAAGGAAACCCCTACAAGTTTTGGGGTCTCCATCGTACTTTGACGGAGTAGGCAGGTGAAGCGTGGAAGCTATAGACACCTGGGATGGCAATGGGGAAACGGAGGAAAGCACAGGAGCTTCAGTAGTAGCTGTCACAGTCTGTCCAGATGTTCCTTGGGAGGTTAATGACTGATAACACTGAAGTAACAGCTGTTGGCGGGCATCCTGTTGCTCCACCCGGCTAACCAGATGTTGCAGCATCTCTTTGGCGGTAGGTTCCACATCTGGGTCTGTCATGGCCTGATCTTACTGTCACGGGCACTAGGAGTCTTTACCCAGGGATCACCAGATGGCAGGCTTACCAGAGCAATGTAGATGGTAATAGGGTACTCTGGTAGCTGGGTGATCACGGAACATGAAATGATGGCCGATGAGATGCTCAGAAAAGTCTATGACTAGCAACACTGGTAATAATGAGGTAATGATACACAAGGAACTGTATGGACAAGGACACGTGAAGGTAGTCAGTGGTCTGCGATAGCAAGTTGTACCACTGCTATAGTGAGGAGGAATGTCCAACAGAAACAAGGAGGTGATGAGAGTCAGCGGTCTGCGGGTAGCAAGTTGTACCGCTGTCTGAGTGAAGGAATGGAATCCAAGTGGAGGTATCCAGGTAGTCAGTGGTCTGCGGTAGCAAGTTGTACCACTGCTATGTGAGAGGATAATGGAACAGGTGATACCGGAAACAGGGATCAGTGGTCTGACATCAGCAAGTTGTACCACTGAATATATATGTGAGGAGGTGCACGGGGGAAGACTGCAACACAGGATATACACAGGCGCCTTATACACGATCCACAGTAATATGCACAATATAGATATATATATATGTAAATGACTGATCAGGTCTGCAATCTAGAAAGTCTCTTGAAGTAGTCCAGCACAATGATAACACAGTCAATGATGGCAATAGACTCAGCGGATAGCAAACTCCAGAGAGAACCAAACACAGTCCAGCAAGATATGCAATACACAGCACAGTCAATGAGAAGTATGCATACCGTGGTTCAGCAGTAGCAGTCAGATGGAATTGCAGCGGTACCTGAGCGGCTGGAAGCCGACTGGATAGGAAGTCCCTGGATAGGTGAAGCAGCGGTCTAGCAGGTGCAGCGCACAGATGAGTAGACCAACAGGGACACGAATCCACAGGAGTCAGCAACACGTGGAACTGGACTCAGAGGAGACCCAGGAGAATGGAGATGATCCAGCAGAGGGTAGTAGATGAGATACAAATCCAATGCTGCCAGGAGGGTAGAGACCAGTGGAACACGTGAAGGCGTGGAAAGTGGATCAGCAGGAGATGGACGATAGCGTTGACCACCGCAGCAGGACTCAGCGGCACACGGAGGTAACCAGTAGCAACCACAGGAACCAACAGCGATGGGAAACAGGAGTGCAGCGCAGGGCAGGAGCTGTTGATCACGAAGTGTAACAGATGGTAATGAAAGCGGCAGTCTCGAGGAAGTCACAGCAAAGATGAGATGACTATAGTGCACAGAGGCAGCGGATAGTAATCAGCTGGCAGTCACGATGTTGAACACAGGCGAGTTGCAAGCAGGAGACTGTAGTGCACAGAGGCAGCGGATAGTAGTCAGCTGGCAGTCACGATGTTGAACACAGGCGAGTTGCAAGCAGGAGACTGTAGTGCACAGAGGCAGCGGATAGTAGTCAGCTGGCAGTCACGATGTTGAACACAGGCGAGTTGCAAACAGGAGACTGTAGTGCACAGAGGCAGCGGATAGTAGTCAGCTGGCAGTCACGATGTTGAACACAGGCGAGTTGCAAGCAGGAGACTGTAGTGCACGGAGGCAGCGGATAGAAATCAGCAAACAGACTTGATGAGAAGCAGGTGAGTGAGGTAAAAGCTGGAGTGCACGGAGGCAGCGGATAGCAATGAGCAAACAGTCACATAGATATAAAATAACGTTGAAGTGGTGTAGAAGACTGTAGTGCACGGAGGCAGCGGATAGGAATCAGCAAACAGTCATGATGATACAGTTGATGGTAGAAGTGGTATGGAACCACAGAAGTAAAAGTGGTTTGGAAAACCACAGGAATCAGCAGCGCTGAATACACGAGTAATACAGGAACACCTTCAGAGACTCATGAGGAATGAGACTCCAAGATCAGGCAACGTGGTGGTGACCACAGGTGCTTAATATAGGGAGGTTGCCTGATCTGCCAATTAAGTTAAAGGAGTATACACTGAAGTATAGAAAAGGGCTGCGCATGCGCAGACCCTCAGGATGGTGGACGGCCACGGTTCCTAAATGTCCGGGAAGAGGCACTCACTGTCCGGTGAGTGACATCCGGGGAGTCAGTGGTCTGCGTTAGCAAGTTGTACCACTGCTATGTGAGAGGATACTGGAACAGGTGACACAGGAAACAGGGATCAGTGGTCTGCCTCTAGCAAGTTGTACCACTGAATATATATGTGAGGAGGAGCACGGGGAGAGACTGCAATACAGGGGATACACGGACACCTTAAACTTGATCCACAATAACATGCACAATATATTAATGACTGAACAGCACTGCAATAATAGAAAGTCACTTGAGGTAATCCGGCACAAGATAACACAGTCAATGATGGCAATAGTCTCAGCGGATAGTAAACTCCAGAGGAGAACAGACTCAGTCCAGCAAGATATGCAATACACCAGCACAGTCAATGAGAAGTATGCATACCGTGGTTCAGAAGCAGGCTGTCAGACAGGAGTGCAGAGATACCTGAACGGCTGGAGGCCGGCAGGATGCGAAGTCCCTGGAGGGGTGAAGCGATAATCAAGTAGGTGCAGCGCACAGGTAGGTAGACCAGCAGGGGAACAAATACTCAGGAAGCAGTAGTATGTAGGACTGGACTCCTGGAGGACCCTGAAGAGTAGCGATGATCTAGATGAGATGAAAACAGTGAGGCGCAGATCCGATGCAGACTGGCGAGTAGAGACCAGCGGGAACACGAAGAAGCACGGAGAGCGGGTCAGCTGTTGTAGGACGAGTAGAACTGAGAAGTAGCAGCAGCAGGACTCTGCAGATACACGGAGGTAGCGGATAGCAACCAGCAGGTGCAGCAATGATGAAACACGGGAGAGCAGAGCTGAGCTGGAACTGTTGAGCACGGAGAGTAGCGGATAGGAATCAGCTGTAGCAGTCTCGAGGAAACACGGGAGAGATGAGATGAGCTGAAGACTGAAGCGCACGGAGGCAGCGGACAGGAATCAGCCAAACAGTCACGATGAAACACAGGCGAGTTGAAGTAGATTGAAGACTGTAGTGCACGGAGGCAGCGGATAGGAATCAGCTAACAGTCATGATGGCACACAGGTGAGTTGAAGTAGATTGAAGACTGTAGTGCACGGAGGCAGCGGATAGGAATCAGCTAACAGTCACGATGATACATAGCAGAGTTGAAGTGGCTTGAAGACTGTAGTGCACGGAGGCAGCGGATAGGAATCAGCTAACAGTCACGATGATACACAGGAGGGTTGAAGTGGTTTGAAGACTGTAGTGCACGGAGGCAGCGGATAGGAATCAGCTAACAGTCACGATGATACACAGGAGGGTTGAAGTGGTTAGGAAACCACAGGAGTAGAAGTGGTCTGGAAACCACAGGGGTAGAAGTGGTCTGGAAACCACAGGGGTAGAAGTGGTTTGGAAACCACAGGAATCAGCAGCGCTGAATACACGAGGAAACACCTTCAGAGGCTCATGGGGAATGAGACTCCAAGATCAGGCAACGTGGTATTGACCACAGGTGCTTAATATAGGGAGTGTTGCCTGATCTGCCAATTAAGTTAAAGGAACAGGTACTGAAGGGTTTGAAAGGGCTGCGCATGCGCAGACCCTCAGGATGGAGGACGACCACGGTTCCTAAATATACGGGAAGCACTCACAGTCCGGTGAGTGACAGTAATGCAATGTAGTCTTGGCGTCTTCGGGGTGTCGATGTGCGTGCATGCGCATGGGTATGTGGCCCCAAAAGTTTTCTATTTATCACCCTCATCGCAGATGCAGTCTTGTGTATATGGAAGGGGTTGGATACGGTATCCCAATGCTTGGGATACCGACACGCAGTATACCTACAAAAAAAACACGAACACTTCAATAACGACATAGTTAAAATGTACACTTACCTTTACAGTGACGGCATAGATTAGCGAAAGTACAGATTTATCAGCGGGCGCATGCCAGTACTTTCGCTAATCTACGCCGTCGCTGTAAAGGTAAGTGTACATTTTAATTATGTTGTTATTGAAGTGTACGTGTTTTTTTTGTAGGTATACTGGGTGTCGGCATCCCAAGCATCAGGATACTGATTACCACCGTTTGGAAGTACTAAGCTTATTATTTCTGTGGAGTGCTGGGTGGAATATGTGCTTGTTATCCTTTGGTTGGATGCCTTGGACCTACCCACTGAGGTGGTTCCAGTGTGTTTGGTTTTGATCCTCTGGGGGTAAATGTATGAATCTCTGGATTCTTCATCTCCGCCGTGTTCAGCCTCTTCAGCGCTTAAATTTAAAGCGGCGCTGCATTGTAAAGGGAAACTTCCCTTTACAATGCAGCGCCGCTTAAAATTTAAGCGCTGAAGAGACTGAACACGCCGGAGATGAAGAATCCGGAGATTCATACATTTACCCCCTGGTCTGAGTCCGGTCAAGTGTCTAGAGCAAAGTGATAGAAACAGGTCCCCAACTGTTGAAGCGCTGTTGAAATGTTGGTAGTTGAATATATTTTTAAAACAGATGAATGATCAGGGACAATGAAACTTGCAATGGGATTGCTATAAACATTGTGAAGTGCAAAATAAAGGGAGAAATATATAGTTTAAGTGGTAGGAAGATGCATATAAATTAAGTAGAATAAAATAAGACATAGAATAGAATAAAGTGGATGGTATAAATAGTGTGATAATGAAATGGTTAAGAGTATAAATAAGAGGAGTAGGATGAAATGGGAGTAAGACTTGAGTGGTAAATTGGAGTGTAGTTGGAGGAAGAATGGGAATAGATGAGGTAAGAGTACAGAAGTGTTACGAAAGTGTTAAAGTGATACTAAAGTGTTGCAGGGAAACACAAATAGAGAGGAGGCAAGAGAAGTTTAATAGTATAGACTAAAAATACAATAAAATAAATTAAGACTAGCAAACTGTAATGTTTTCATGCTGTAAGCCTTCCAAACGTGTTTTGACAACCACGAGGCTTCTTCAGTGAATTCTTAGATGTTTCTGATAATTTTTCTTACTCATTTTTGTTAGGAACAGCAGGTAACGGCTGTTTTCTTTCTGGCTGCTGCAGTGTTGTTATCAGCTTGGGTGTAATCATCTGAACTCCTCTCATCTGCAGCTCTATCTGACACCTGCCCTGATTGGCTTCTACTGGTTTAAATACCTGTCAGCTTCACTCTGCCTTTGCCGGATATAGCATTCACACGCTTCATTCTCCGTGCTCCTAGTTCTGTGAATAGTCTGCCTGTTTTTCCTTATTGATACCCGTTGTGACCTCTGTCTGGATACTGACCTTGCTTATTTGCTCGTGACCCTGACCACTGCCGGAATACTGACCTTGCTTGTTTGCTCGTGGCCCTGACCTCTGCCTGGATTCCGACTCTGCCTTTTCGTCTGAGAGATCTCCTCCCTGCCGCAGGATCGTGGTGCCAGCTATCAGCTCCATCAGACTCACCTGTGTCAGCAGTGTTTCACAGTACAGATTTACTGCTCAATCTTGCTCTGGCATTTTCCCTGACACTGTGCTGCTCTCTAGCTCCATCTCTCACAGGCTACAGCTGGTACTACACCATCCTCTACTCCACACTGCCAATCTGTTATACTGGTGGATATGGGAAGTGCATCCTGTTACTAACTCAGTGTTCCTGCTTTATCTGGTCCAGGAGTATCTCTGCTCAGCATCCACTGTCAAGTCCTCTGTGGTGCCTACCTACCGGAGTTGTCACTACTCGAGAATAAGTCCTGGGGACAAACGAGTACTGGCGAACATATATGGCTCTATGGGAAAGGGGGTTTCTATAGGTGAAGCTCTCGTCAACAACAGGTTCTGATAACTCAACTCATAGGGTGATTTGTGACAATTTGAACAAACTAAAGCTCAGTAGCTCTATGTATAGTATGTATAACTACTGTCCAGTTTGCAATTTTTTAAAGAAACTTATGGCTTCAGAAAAGCTTGGGGTGGAAAGATGCAAAAGATACTCACACACTACTCACAGGCTCTTTTGGTTCTCTGCAAATATAACAGAATGGAAGAACTTTGTAAGACAATGGTTATATTTAATGAATCCCAACAGCAGGAGGACTATGCAGTAGTTTGTATAAAAGTTCTTTACTGAAAATACTTCAGATGATGTACTAGGGGCCCAAGAGTATAAACTGATGCACAAAAGAAATGTAAAGTCTTGTACCTTTGGTGCTGTAAAGTCAACAATGGTTGAACAGGATAAGTATAACCTCAGAAAAGCCAAAGGCAAATGAAGATAGCAGGGTCATTTTTAGGAGCCAGAGCAAGGAAGAGCCTGGAGGAAAGTCATTCAAGCTCAGGTCAATACACAGAAAACAATACAGAAAGTAATATATCAGAGCTTAAGTCCAAGGAAACCAGGTCAATAAACTGACATTTGCTTGTGTCCAGAAAGAAGTTTATATAGAGCTGATCCTGAGGTAATACTCTGTAGGCATTTGCCAACTTTTACCAGCAGCTGATCTTTAAGTCCTTCCCTGATGCAGGTTTGTATAGCTGAAAAAAAAAGATGCAGCCTGTTTGTTAGTTAAGCCCGGGGCTCTCTGCACAAGGGGCCTGATTCATTAAGGATCTTAACTGAAGAAACTTCTTATATCAGTCTCCTGTACAAAACCATGTTACAATGCAAGGGGTGCAAATTAGTATTCTGTTTTGCACATAAGTTAAGTACTGACTGTTTTTTCATGTAGCACACAAATACTTGATAGCTTATTTGTACACTGAAATGTAAAGTTGATATTTGTGTGCTACATGAAAAAACAGTCAGTATTTAACTTATGTGCAAAACAGAATACTAATTTGCACCCCTTGCATTGTAACGTGGTTTTGTCCAGGAGACTGAAATAAGAAGTTTCTTCAGTTAAGATCCTTAATGAATCAGGCCCAAGGTCTCGTCACTGCAATCCAGCGTTTCAGCAGTTTAAGACCCACAAGGATCAGGTGGAATCTTGAGAAGCATGCTGCACTAGCTGGGGATCTTACAGACAGGTTGTAATATGTAGGATGAACAATAAACAGACTTACTGTATATATAATACAGAGAAATAATGTATACACGATTTTTGTGACACAACAAATGCTGACTGTTTTTGAATTAGAAAACTCAGTTAAACTATATAAAAATAAACTTTGGCCCGATTACTAAGGACGAGCTCATTTAGGGGCTTTTTACATGCATATGTTAATTCGAAAGCATACGTGTACTTACACCAAACAACAGCATAGAGAAAGCATAAGTGCTAACACAGAACACAGATATGTGGCTTGACAGTGTTAGTAGTAAGTGCGATACTCGCATTAACCCTTTTGTACACAATTTAATAGTGTAATGACGTATCACGTGCACAAGAGAGAAAAGTGTCTTGATAATTATTAATAAATGCCCAAGTCACATTTACCATATAAAATTCAATTAAAGACAGTGATTAGCATTGCTGCCTTACAGCGCTGGGGTCATGGGTTCAATTCCTACTATGGCCCTTTCTTTGTAGTGTTTGCATGTTTTTCCCGTGTCTGGATGGGTTTACTCTGGGTACGCTGGTTTCCCCTCACATAATCCAAAAACATATTGGTAGAATAATTGACTACTGACAAAAATGGACCTTTGTGTGTCTGGATTTTTATCATTGTTGAATACAAACATCTGTTATATTTCCTTTTACAAATGAAATGGGAATCTTCTTTCCTGCTGCAGTCCAAATGAAATATTAATTAAATAATGCTCATATAAAATAGCAGCCATATTAATTAATGAAGTGCTATGAGAGAGATGCATCAATCCACAATCAGCCAATCAGAAGAGTCTAGATAGTGCTTCTCATCGTTATCAAACGACCATTTGTTCAGATATTGCAAGAGTGTGTACACTCCCACAATCATGTTTTATCCTATCAAAGCACATTGCATCCGTTGATTTGTTTTTATAAACTTCCTAAAATCACGATCAACGATGAAACGATGTCGGGCAAATGTGGAAGTGTGTCTCAACTCACGACCAGCAGTGTAGGCAGATCTCTATGAAGTGTGCATAGTCACAATCTTTTCAGCAGATGGTTATGACAGATGAAAATTGCAGATCTGTATGTAAATTGTGTAGGTATGTACACATGAATCTGCATGATCATCGGGACTTTCAATTGTTTGTGAAATCATTCGCATTTGAAGTAAAATGTAATAGTGTGCACCCAGTTTAGGATTACGGAGTCGTTTGTGTAAAATGCAACAAAATGAGAATACAGATGTATGTGTACACCTGTTAAGTGCACCTGTGCAGTACGGAAATGCATATTTTCTGCAAATAAAAAAAGTCCACGTTCAACGTTTCCCTTTAGATTTTGTGGATACCATTCCAAGCATTTTATATCACATGCATTGCTTTTGCAGTATATATAAGTGGCATAATCCTACGTCTATTTCGCTCTTTTTATTATTTTATAGTGGGTATGACTATTATAACAACATTTGATGAAACGACTCCTATTATTTTTTTATAGCTGCAACATTCAATGAAATAACGGTCCATTCATTTGGCATTGGGTCTGTATTTTGTACAGATAGATATATAGATAAACAACGTTTTTAAATATATTCTCCAGGACAGAAGAATGATGGTAAACAAATTTTGCTTAGTTGTCACCAAAATTTGCCACTTATATTGTCAGGTCTCTGGCTGTCACAAACAATAGATACATAGTTTCCTGACGAGTAATGCTTTCAGTTATCCTTGGCTACAATTACTGTTTTGGGTATGTATTTAGAGTCACACTTCTGGAAAGACCAGAAAGCGAAGTTACAAAATGAGCAAACTAATAATTAAAGAGGGAAGACAGAAAATGACCTCCAGCAGGTGGAGAGAACTGGGGGGAAGTTCAGTAGCACTGTGAATAGATCAAGAAGAACAATCCTTATCCATTAAACCAAAATTCCTACTTTGCTATGGAATGTATTATCAATATACCTCCAAAGATGACCTATGTCACAAGTATTTTTTGTGAAAACACCTTTATCATGTACTACTTAGGGATCATGCTAATGTCATTGGAAAATAAGTGGTAAAATAAAACATTGTGTTAATTTGTCCTTAGCAGATCACTCTACCCCAGTGGTTCCCAACTGTTTTACAATTTTTTTTAAAAAAATTAAAAATAATTATTTTCAATGGTTTGTCAATAAAAACGATAATACTGTGTAACATACATAATGAAACCAAAAAGTTATTGTGATATATTGCATACTAGGGAAACATTAGACATAAAAATGACCAGTTTTTACAGTTTAAAGAGCGATATTAAAAGTAGGGTGAAGGAACACAAGGGATTGTGTGTGTGTGTGGGGGTGGGCACGCAGTTAGGCAATGTGTGTGTTCAGATGGTAATTAGGGTGTGCTGAGCCCAGAGCAGAGGGAGGGGTGCATGTCGGGACGGACTATGGTCATCGCATTTGGGTCAGGTCGAAGGAAGTGATGGGTTGAGGAGGGAAGGTGTGTTCCGCACTTAGTCATGGAGTCCATACTTGGCCTCTATCGTGGAGGTAGTACAAAATATCCTCCATGGCGGCCATGTGCCAAATCTGCCTTTAGAGAGCCAAAAGGGACGGGGGTGAGGTATTTTTTTGATATTCTATGAGTGATATAGCTGATGTCAGTTAATTTTTTGGAAAATTTGTCCAGGTCTTGGAGAGGGTAACACAAAAGGAATACCCAGGGATCTTTCGGGATGGGAGCTTCAAATAGGGTATTTAGGAAACTATGGACTGAGTCCCAAGAGGAGGTGATCAACGGGCAAAACCACCAAATATGAAGCATCGTACCCCTGTGGCCACAGCCCCGCCAAAAGTAGGGTGAGGAAGAGTGAAACATTCTATGGAGTCTTGTGGGGGTATAATACCAACGGTAATAAATTTTGTAGGAGGTTTCCTTGAGATTGGTTGATATAGAGTATTTAGCTATCCCTAGTCTCATGTCCTCCCAAGCCTCTTCATCTGGGGGAGGACCAAGGTCCTTTTCCCACTCGTCCTCATGAGGATTTGGAGAGGGAATGGCAAAAGTGAGAAGAATACTATATAGTTGAGAAATCATGCCCTTATCCAAGGGGTGTCATCTACAAAGAGATTAAAAGGGGGTGAGATACCTAAGAACATAGGTTGCCGGTAGGAATTGCAAGAAATGGTTAATTTGGAAGAATTCAAAGGGACAGGCGATTTGGGACGGGGATTAGAGTTGGAGATCCGCTAGTGAAAGCCAGCAGCCCTTTTTGGAGAAATCCACTGGAAATTTAAAACCTGCATGAGTCCAGATACAATGGGTCATAGAGGCAGATCCAGGAGGGAACACCGGATTGTGCCAGATGGCGGTTAAAGTGGATATCGCAGATGAGAGTTTTAGTTTGTAGTGGAAGTCCCAGAACGTGGTGTCAAAGTTGATGGAAGAGAGTAATTTAACAGCAGGGGGGCAACGAGTGGGTGATACACCCCAGAGAGGTGAGAATGGGCAGGGTTAGGTAGGCCGATTCCATGTTGAGCCATGAGATGGAGCCTGAGGTGGCGTATGAGGCAATGATTTGAGAGAGATGGGAAGCCAGATAGTATAATTTGAGGTCAGGAAGGCCTCTACAACCTCCAGGAATTGGTCGTTTTAAGATATTGGCTGTGAATCTTGGAGGTCTATGATTCCAGATAGAGCAGACGAGGGCCTTCTGTACGTCGGCAAGAAAGGAAGCGGGGACAACTACTGGTAGAGTTTGGAAAAGGTATAGCCATTTGGGGAATATATTCATTTTGACAGCTATGACCCTGCCCAGCCACGAGATAATAAGGCGGTTCCAGGAGGACAGGTCGGATTGCATCCTGGAGATAAAGGGTAGGACATTTTCACGAAAGAGAAGGTCATAACGAGATGTGAGGAAAACACCCAGGTACCTGATCTTTCTGCTCTGCCATTTTAAATTAAAGTTAGTCCGGAGGAGCTCGTTATCCCGGGGGGAGACATGGAGCAGCATAGCCTCTGATTTGGTGTAGTTGATCTTATATCCCGAAACATCATTGTAGCCCTTGACCACCTGTATGCTAGGGTTAGATCTCATTTTGGACGCCAGGGGTTCGATTATTAGAGCAAATATCAGAGGGGATAGGGGGCAACCTTGTTGTGTTTCATTTCGAATGGTGAGTGATTCTGATGGAGTACCATTAATCAAGACTTTAGCAGTAAGGGTGGTGTATAATGCTAGGACGCCAGTGAGGAAATCACCAGCGAAGCCGAAAGACTCAAGAGCTGCCTTCATAAAGTCCCAGGAGATCCTGTAAAATGCTTTTTCGGCATCTAGAGAGAGCATAATAGTTGGAGATCTCCTGGAGTTTGCAATGTGGGTGATGTAAATGGCACGTCTGGTATTGTCCCTCGCCTGGCGACCCAGGATAAAACCTACCTGGTAATAGTGGATATAGAGGGGAGGAAAGTATTCAGAAGGTTTTTCAAGATTTTTGTATAGATTTTCAAATCAAGATTGAGGGGAGAAATTGGCCTATAGCTAGCGCAGTGGAAGAAACAGAGGGGAAAAGAGATGGATAACCAGAGCACTCCTATCCAAACCTGGAAAGTAAATGTATTTAATATTTTGGAGCAAATGCCTTTATTATTGGTAGTATCTTAAAAACATATCCATACAAATAGACTTGATATCCTCATTGGTAAAAAGTAAAATATAAAAGAAAGAAAGAAATTAAATGTGAAAAGAAAAATATGGTAGTGTATTAAAATTAACCATGGATAGTGGAGCCAGATGGGGAAGCAGGGCTCATATATAGAATCAAATATAATCCAATCTGATTGTCACTTATTATTCCAAAGAATATATAGTGTGTTCAGACAAGTGAGGACTGGTATTAATATCCCTTACACATGGAGAACATAGAGAGTGAACATAAATTGGTGCATAAAGCGTTGTATAGCTCTTAGGGATTGCTGTCAAATCGTATCTGGATCTTATATTGGGTGTAACAGCAAGTAAGAATGTAGTCTAATAATGATTCCAAAGATCATAAGAAAAATGCTGTAACAGAAAAAATGATATAGAACTGTTGCTTGTAATATAATATACAGCGTGTCATCTGATCATATTACTCCCACCAGATAAATATTTCAATGATAAATGCTGTGACAGCAAGGGTGATATAGAGCTGGGTATATTGCTGTTAGTATAATACACAGCATCTAATCTGATGTTATTACCCCACCGCATATGCACTTTGTGAGTCTCCCTTGATTAGTATAGCTAATGGTATGAACGGGATCTGGTAATCCTACACAGGTCAACTTACGTTTCACTTTAAAAAGCTTTATCAAGAGGAACAGATGTCTAGTTTATAACAGACATCAAAAACAACCAATGTTTATGCAAGAACAAAGTTTTATTAATTGTAACTGTAAGAATATTGTGTTAAAGAAATCATACACATCAAAGTCCACTGCCTAAAGAGAGAATAATCAATATAAAAGGGATTATTTTGAAGGAAGATATATTTTCCATATAATTGCATCAATATATCATGAGGAGGAGAGACAAATGATATTAGGTAAGTAGCACAGTGCTGGCAATCAATTACTGATACTGATTCGTGTGGTGCCCCTTTCAAGTTACCAGCATGGGTAATGGCCGAAATGACGGTGGGTACATTTCCTTCCTCTGAAACATTACTCTTAACATGACTTAACACAACATACAAGTTACTAGTTACAGTTTTTACATTTTTGGTATCGGCTGTACTTACCGCCCCGACCGCATTTGTCGGGGGAGCGCTTGCGCTCAGTTCTCCATGCTTTGCAGCGCACACTTCCGGTACACTTATTTCCGGTACGCATGTACCCTGCCACGTGTTGTTACCTTCCTTTTGCCACAGTTTTAAACAGTCACCAGATTCGATTGTTGATTCAATCAACCGTACTTTATCGCTAACATTATTCACCACCTCTGAATCGAAATTACCAATTTCTGAAAAAGGCCTCACACAATCCTTGGTCATCTTGACCCATGTATCGCAATATGACGTTGCGTATGCACCAAACCTTTTTAACCTTGCCGAACCGATCAAACCCTTCCTCAGGCAGAACATTGACCATCTCTAGCGTATGCTTAGCATCCATGTTGAACAATACCAATATCTATGCGGACCACAGGTATACCGCAATACCCTGTCTTTTCCAGCAAACAATACCGATATTTATGCGGACCACAGATAATACCGCAGTACTCTGTCCCTTCCAGCAAACACTTTTAACCCTTTGCTACAAGCAATCTACCGCTAGAGATCTTTAATAGCCGTGGATGTATTTGCTCAAGCCGCTTCCACTCGCTTCCTCTCGCACCAAACGAGGACCCCTAACACAGAACTACCCCCCGTGGACCACAGGTAATACCGCAGTACTCTGTCCCATCCACAATTCTGTTGAGTTTATTATCACTAGTAGCACCAAATTGAATAATCAACCAGCCCTGCCAATATAATTCCTCCAAGCTGCTCTCCAAAGTCGTAATCACGGCCTTACCGTGCGGTCAGATCGCACCGCTTAAAGATATTAATTATCAGTAAACGTTGCGATTACTATTGGGCGCGCTTTGCGAAAACCTTCTTTGTTTTCGCCCTCGGTATACCTGCCTAATATACCGTTCACCAGTTGGGCACCTGCCTCGTCAGACAGCAACTGACACTCTATTCAACAATAGATCAAACCTTAGTGTATTTAAGTCACAAAATCACATAACATACACCTTTTCTGCGCAGAAAATCAACTTTATAAACAACAGTAATATCTTTTCGGAGGCTTTAGCAAGTCATTATACTATACATATAACAAACTATACAGACGACTGTTTAAACACGTGGCAAACAATACCGGAAGTACATATACTCAATACAGGAAGTACACATACGCTATGCAATGCAAATACATTTTAAAACGCAAAAGTGACAATAAAAAGAAACAGTTTTCTTTCTTGTCCCTAGATTCAAGTTAGCGCTCCTTTAGATTATGCAACAACGGACATTCGGTTTCACAACACAGAATAAACAACAGGTTTTGAACACATTGCGTTCTTTCCCGTATGTGACGCGTCTTCCACCCTTTGCTGAGGAACCGAAATCCTTATGCATTGCGTATCGTACGGTAGCGTAACCTCCGCTAAGAGCCCCCAAATTATTAAAGTCATTTTATAATTTTCCAATAAGCATTGTCTAAGCGATTGCTTGTGTTTCCAAAGCACAAAATAATTTTTTTAGCAGATGTAAAATTTAGCAGTTCAATACATAATTATAATACAGTACAGCCGATACCAAAAGATACATACATACCGCCACGATCGCTGCGCACTCTACTGGATCCAGCTAGAACAGTACTTCACTCCAGAATACTGTGACCAGAGAAATGACTGACTAACTGGTCGTAGGGAGCTTGTATATATATACCCAGTGTTACAGAGAAAACAATACAGATGATGTGACTTGCTTCCATAGGTCCAGACTTCAGGAGGGTCCAGTGTAAAAAGGTCATAGGCCAGTTCAAACAACCCCCTCCAAGGGTGAGGGTCAACATTCCAGATGATTCTCCTGCCCAGAAACCAGTTTGAGCTAGTCTATTCACAATACACAGTCAGTAATATTTTAAACATTTTTCCCCTAACATTGCTAACTAGAGTATGCAATGTGCGATCTCTTCGGCGAATGAAACGGACAACTGCTGATGAATAGGGGATTAAAATGATACTAAACATGACATAGTCCCTGCAATCTGAACCTTAAATATCACTAAAGTGTACATATAACCCTAAAATATATATATGACTATAAACTAAATACCATTTGCTCATAAATCACTGGGGAATGGAACCATTATAATAATATGTATGTATATATATATATATATATATATATATATGTATTTGTGTGTGTGTGTATATATATATATATATATATATATATATATATATATATATATATATATATATATATATATATATATATATATTATTCTCTGGCTTTCAAATCCACTGTGCATGCTAGAACAGTCAACTGGTTGGCCAGGTCAGGCATCGACATGTCCCCTCTGAATGCCCGGTGAAGGGGTAAGTTAACCCTTAGTGCTCCAGGCCAATATCACTGACGCTGCCCCAGAAATATTTAATTAATAAGTTGTGGCGATAGGTGATTATTTTTATCAACACAAAAGTGTTCTGAATCTCCCACGATGGCAGCAAGCAGTGACTGTGCACTATACATTATTTTTTTATTTCCGGTAATGCAATATGTGGAGAAAAAAAATCAACGCCACATAAGTTTACAGGAGACAAATGTCTTTCTAAGAGATGATTAAACCTAAAAATAACACTATCTCACCATGAGAAGGAAGTGCATGCACATAAAGGAATCACCTTTGTTCTCATTGAAGTCCATGCTTCACCATTAGTAGGTGAGTTTGAATTTATGATACTTTTATTTATAAAGGGTGGGTCAGGATGATGCAAACTATATTTGTCCTCTGCTCTTCCAAGATCCATCTGTGCCCAGAGTTCACAGCTTTCCAATTCTAATTATGCATGCATCCCTTTCGCAATGCGTAAGTAGACATAAAAGAGAAATGTTAAGCATAGTCCACGTAAGCTGAGTACTATGCAGGTATCTTAATGGAAGTATGCTTATATATTATTTGGTTTGTCATGTTCTTAAAGTGTCTTAAAAGCAGACTCGGGATCAAATGCTGCAGACTTACATTTTATACCTGCATACTGGTACAAAATCATGTGCCTCAATCACTTCTGTAAAACCTCTGATTCTGCTACTAGTGATCCCCATTCTCTTAAACTTCTCTTTTCCACATTGACCCGATCGTCATTCTTTACTGATACCAATGTGTAATCTACCTCTGATAAGATTCCCTTAATCTGTTTTCTTTCTGTGTGTTTGCATTGACAGTTATGAATTGACATTAGGTAATGGCAGGCCAATGGAGAACCTTTTTGTTCTTCTTTATTCACTATGGACTAGGAAAACAAGAATGTATCAAATACCTTTGATACATTTATCGTCCTGTTCCTAGCATTTTGCTTGTTAACACTTCTTCCCTATCAGTGACCTGCTGTCCTCAGAAAAAAAGCTAACTAATAAATTGCAGATTTCTATAATCCTGGCATAATTCCTGGGTTGTGACATCGCAGCCACTGATATTAGGAGTAAATTTGTATTTCTCAATTGTCTATGGGTTTCTGTATTTTGCAATTCTCAGCAAACAGAACTATTTATTAATTGGAGATACATGTTTAGCTAAGCAGACATGGTGACTGATATTTGTGCATATCTATATTTTACAATTCTGAGGTCTTGTATTAAGCAGTTCACAGCAAACTATTATATGTTACAAAAATATTGTCTCTCCCCTCAACTTGGCAATGCCTCCGGCAACATGGCGCTGTTCCAGCACAAAATAATATATATATATATATATATATATATATATATATATATTCTACTATAAAATAGGTGCATAAGTCAGACAAATCCCAGGAGCCATACAGCACCTTAAAAATTACTGCTCACACCTAACTTATGAGAGTCTTTTGAGGTAAATGGATCCCTGGCTGTTTTAAAGATTTGTCCTACTGGCTGCTGAATTCTGAATTTTTGTCCACCGTTTTGTTAAGCTGGGTACACACTACACTGTTTTCGTCCAATAATCGGCTCAAACAGCCAACATACGACCGCTCGTTCAAAAGTCGGGTCAGTGTGTGTAGTGACACGATGGTCGAAAGTCTGCCCAAATGGACGATTGTTGCCTCATTTGGTTGGTCGTACCGTTTAATATTTTCGTTCCAATCTCGTTTCCGCTGTGTAGTGTGTATAAACTTCCGACCGATCCACAACAGTGACTACGAAATTACAGTCATTGCTCACGACAACATGGCTGTAAAAAGTCGCTAAAGGGACGTCCGCTCTTCCCATTATCGTCCTAAACAAGGCTAGTGTGTATGCAGTCCATGGACCGAGCGATCGGACCATCGATCGCATGTAAAATCGCTCGGCATAAAAAGTTGGTTGAAATTTCTGTAGTGTGTACCCAGCTTAAGTGTAATTGGAGATACAACTTTTATCTGTTCACCCCAAACAGACCTTCAATAAATTCATCTGCACAATCTTCAGCATAATGTGCCAACTGTAACAGACCTCATCTTCTTATCAGCTCTATGAGGCTTGTCTTTCTGTCAAAAGCCTGTTAATCAAACAGACAAATAGATAGTTTGGTTTGAACCTTTATAAACTCTGCTTAAGCTTCTAAAAATATAAATGATCAAATAAGGTGTTGCAAAATGATAGATATAGAGATGTAGAAATTTCACTGAGAAAATAAAATGTGTTGCGGAATGCCTAAAGATAATCTGGAAAGAGGGTTATGTGGATGTAGTAACCTGAAAATGTGTAATTAGCTAACAAAAGGCTCTACTTGCTAAACTAAAATGTACCCAATCCTTAAAGTGGTTTTCCATCATCATATGGATTGAGATTATAGTACAAAACAAAAAAAAAAAAATCTCCTCTGCAACTTTTACTAAAAAGATTGCTGTGAGGTCTACATAAGACCCTTAATGAATGTTGCCCGTTAACAAACATCTTTTATTGCAGCTATTCTTATAACGGAGAAATGTAACAATTAACTCAACCTGGGACAGCTGCTCCGATAAGCAGTTTTCTATGCCAATAGTATTTGGCCTGGGTAATGCCCTGGTCTACTCTCTGCGCAGGCCATGCATACGCATGGTAATTCTTTTAATTCCCTAATTTTTTCCTATTCTACTCATAAATCCCAATGCTTCATTATCATCATCAGTTATTTATTGCACCACTAATTCCACAGTGCTGTACAGAGAACTCATTCACATCAGTCCCTGCCCCATTGGAGCTTACAATCTAGATTCCCTAACACACACACACACACACACACCCACACACACACACACAGACTAGGGTCAATTTAGATAGCAGCCAATTAACCTACCAGTATGTTTTTTGAGTGTGGAAGGGAACCGGAGCACCTGGAGGAAACCCACGCAAACACAGGGAGAACATACAAACTCCACACAGATAAGGCCATGATCCGGAATCAAACTCATGACCCCAGTGCTGTGAGGCAGAAGTGCTAAACACTAGGCTACTGTGCTGCCAAAATATTTTTCTTTCTCTCTTTTCATGGCATTATTTTTAGGACTATATCATCCCTCACCCATCCTGCAACACACACCTCTGTCCACATTGCCCCTTCATTACTTCACTCACCTCTAGTTAACACTCATGAACTCTTTTCCTATTTAAATTCAATACCTTTCACAGCCTCACCCTGTTGCCAGAACCTAAAAGGACGCACATCTTACAATCATCTTTCCTACCTTTCTTCCTCCCTTCTTCTATTAGCTGGTGATATATCACCTAATCCAGGTCCCCCTCACTTCTCCCACATGCATTTATCTGAACACTACAGAAATCCAGTAAACCTCAAACGCATCTCCTGTCTCCCCTCTCTTCCAAAGTCCTTAAAATGTGCCCTTCAGAATGCACGCTCTGTTTGTAACAAACTTACCTCCGTACATGATCTCTTCCTCTCAAACAACCTAAACCTTCTAGCAATAACAGAAACATGGCTCATGCAATCAGACACTACCTCACCTGCAGCTCTTTGACATGGTGGTCTCCATTTCACCCACACCCCCAGACCAGGAGGCAGACAAGGAGGTGGGGTTGGACTACTTCTCTTCCCACAGTGCACGTTCACAGTTCTCCGAAATATCCCATCACTCACGTTCACATCTTTTGACGTACATACTGTTAGGATTTTTAACCTGTTCTCTATGCGTGTTGCTGTCATCTATCACCCACCTGGACCACACCAACAATTTCTTGAACACTTCTCTGCATGGCTCCCTCACTTCTTATCCTCTAACATCCCCACCATCATCATGGGTGACTTCAACATGCCTATTTCTAATCCAAGTTCCAATGCTGCTTCCAAACTACTGTTACACATCGGGATTTTAGCCGCACTTACCTCATCCGCCGCTGTCATATCATGGCTACCTGGGTCCCTTCTGGTCGTCTGCAGCATTCCCGTCCTCCACACCTCCATTTGTAAACAAACACATACTGTTTGTTCTGCTGCATGGGCGCGGCCATCTTGGATGCAGTCAGGTGATCATTCCAGACCAACCAGATTCAGCAGCTGTGATCACATGAACTGTACAGCCAACAGTTGTTTGGAACACCCTATTTAAACCTGCTGCTGTGATCTGTTCATTGCCAGAACAACACACTTCTCTCCAGAGGATAGTTCTTGGCTCCAGTTTACAGTGTTCCTGTCAGCATTACCAAGTGCTCTGTTCCTGTCAACATTTCCAAGTGCTCTGTTCTTGTCAGCATTTCCAAGTGCTCTGTTCCTGTCAGCATTTCCAGGTGCTCTGTTCCTGTCAGCATTTCCAAGTGCACTGTTCCTGTCAGCATTTCCAGACTGCTCATTCCCCTGCTATATTCTACATTCAGCAAGAACATGAGCAGGAAGATCATCCAGGCTGCTAGGTTCTGTTTCAGTCCTGCTCCAGCTAGGCCCAAGGGTCACAAATCGGATCAAGAAATACAGACGACCGTGACAACTACTCTCTCTAACATCCTCACTTGACCTCTCCAATTGGATTGAATCCGCTACTCATCAGGATGGCCACTGTCTTGATCTAGTTTTCTCTAGTCTATGCTCAGTTTCTGATTTCCTTAACACTCCTTTCCCTCTCTCTGATCATCACCTTATTAGCTACTCGCTCACCCCCAGTTATTTACCCTCACCAGTGTCAAACTCTTCCAAGCCTCCTCACAACCGCAGGAATATCAACTGTATTGATCTTCAACAGTTTTCCACCTCTCTCCAACACCTTCTCTCCCCAATTTCTACCTTCTCCTCCCCTGATCGGGCAGTACCCCATTTTCACCAAAACCTAGCAACTGCCCTTGATCAAGTGGCTCCAACAACACTACATACTCTGTGTAAACTTCGTTGCCAACCGTGGCACACTAAAGTAACACAAACTCTATAGAAACTTTCTCGTAAAGCAGAACGTCACTGGCGTAAATTTTGTACCTCTAATGATTTCATCACATATACTCAGTGGCGCACGCAGGGTTTTTTTTGAGTCTCTAGAAACCCCCCCTGCGCTAACTAAGTGGCCACTGTCCTATACAGCAGCCGCGGCGCTGTCAAAGAAGCGTCCGTGCGCGGCGGTGCTGTATTGTATACAGCACCGCCGCACACCATTCTTCCTCTGCTGAGCCACTCTGTCAGTCTCTACATTGGTTGCCTGTATTTCAACGAATCCAATATAAAATTCTTCTACTAACATAGAAGGCCGTCAACAAAATTGCACCGACATACATCTCCTCACTTGTTTCAAAATATCTCCTGACTCGACACCTCCATTCTGCACAAGATCTGCATCTCTCTTCCACTCTCATCACATCCTCTCATTCCCGGTTACAGGACTTTTTTCGGGCTGCACCCACTTTGGGGAATTCCCTCCCTCGCACAGTAAGACTTTCCTTTAATCTTCAAACCTGCAAGCATTCTCTAAAAACCCACATCTTCAGGCAAGCTGATGATATTCCTCAACCACCATCTTAATCTCCCTAGGTTACCCTATTACCACCCTCTACACAGCTAACACAAGACAACAACCCTCTGACCAACATTGCTGTGTGACTGATCACACAGCCCACTCAATACTTTTACCTTTGCATTCTAGCTGGTCCAGTGTGCAATTTGATGTAGCACGTGCCCTTGTGTTTCAACTCCCATTGTCCCATAGAGTGTAAGCTTGCGAGCAGGGTTCTCTTACCTCTCTGTCTGTATGTATTACCCAGTATTGTTTTATTAATGATTGTTCCCAATTGTAAAGCGCTATGGAATTTCTAGGCTCTATATAAATAAATGTTGATGATGATGATGTCCTTATTTCAATTAAATTTTTCCAGTTTTGTCCCATAAATAAAGCTGTTCCAATATTATGTCTTAATTATGTCATGTGACTAAGGAAATATTGTGGCTGTCTAAAACATGGGTCACATTTGTATATTTGATTATTTTATACAATTACACATAAAAACTGCATTTGTGTTGTAGTTTTGCTGCTTTGTAAATGGCTCTTAACATAATACTCGATCAGGGTCAGAATTAGAGCTGCGTAAATGGGTGTGGTTATGGGGGACAGAGAACAATAATTGCTTTCAAGTGGAGAACTCAGAACAAGACATGCTTTCTACAGAAATATTTGGACGAAGTGGCAGGATGGGCAGGGAAATTACAAATGTTCTTTAATACAAATATAGGTAAGGTGATACATATTAAATGTAGTAACAATTATGCTACTAACACCTTAAATGGTACAGGAGTTAAGAAATTTGAGATGGAAAAGGGTTTAGGAATACCAGTAGACAGTAAGATTAGTAAGAGCAGTCGGAGCCAAGCAGCTGCTGCAGTGTCTAATAAAATCCTGGCTTTCATATAAAGGGAAATATATACATAAGCAACAGACATACACTGACAAGTTCTTGGTTAGTCCTGTATACCTAATAGAAGATTATCTGGTGTTTACAAATTGATCAGTGCACAATGTCACATAGTAAACAAACTCCAGTTCACTAACGTCTACATTTTCTGACATACTACTAAAATTCAGACACCCCCCTTCCCCATATAAAATGCTGCGCACATGACTAGAAAACATAGATCCACTTTAACCAGATTAAGATCAGCCCAGTTTCTGCAGCTATCCACACTTATAACAATTGTCAACCGTTAGAACCACAATGTTGGTGATTTCCAACTTATAAGACAAAAATTAAATGCTGGTTTAATTTGTGTGCAAGACATTTTTTGCTTAATTCAAATATACAATACTTTCTAAATATAGATTTGCAGGTTAAAGAAAATATCATCATCATAATCATCAGTTATTTATATAGTGCCACAAATTAACCTTTTTCACAAAATCAATATGGTATTATCGTTAAGAGTATTTTATAATCCGTTCCCAGCTATGTTTATATATAACACCAAAAAGGGAAATTTTTCAGGAAAATATGCAAATGGACACTTGGGATATTACAGCAATCCAAGGGAGCTTGGTCATGTTCCCATTTATATGCTTACGTATGATCAGGGTCATCCCACTTTGGTTGCTCATCACTATGCCCCTTCAAGCTACAACAGACTGTCCTGGGGCAACTAGATACCCCCTTTAACAGTTGATGCCAATAGATCAGACCTCCAGAATGGGCACCAGAAGTTGCACTTCCTGGACTAATGGGCCTGAATCATTAAGCACGAAAATGCTGATGTGTGCCGTATATTGCAAAAAATCATACTGTCCTTGTCCAGAAACAAGCCATACGCCAGAGAACACAGCAATGTGCAATGTACAATGATTCCAGGGGCGGAACAGGGAGGGGAATGGGAGTATGCTTGTAACCAATGTACAGTAAGAGCGTACCAAGCTAGAGCGCACACCGCAGCGTTCGATTCACACATCTTAAAGGTACCTGTTCTGTCATATCACTTGCACCAGCTATAGGTCTTGTGTAAGTGCCGATTACTAGTGATATCAGTCACGTAAGCAAGCTAGAACATGTGTTTACACCTGTTAAAATGCATTTTATGTACAGTAGACATTAATAACATCCTCATTAATGTATTTTATGATAAAAACTACTTTTTTATGTTATAATATTTTGTCATTACTGTACATTATTATTAACAAGTGACATTGAATGGTTTATTTTTTTCTGTATACTTTTGGGTCTTTATATTCCACATATGTATTGGACATATCCTGCAGCGACTTGTCTGTTGGAGTAGAGAGCACCTAGACCCGTCATCAGGGCCGGACTGGGACTAAAAATCAGCCCTGGCATTTCAAGCATACAGGCCCATCCCTGTTGATGAGCAGGACAAAACTGTGTGCCGCTGCGCAGCAGCGGCGCCAGAAGGGGCGTACCCACATTATGTTGGGGGCATGGTCAACGTGGGGCATTGATACATACATTATAATAAAACATTACATTTATCAGGCCCTCCCTATCATACCACACCCCACCCCAGAAACACATTACAACACCCCCAGCCCACTGCACTTATCTATGCTTCTGATGCTGCTGACATCCATCAGAGTGGGAACTTCCTGTAGAGTGAGCAGGGAAGCTCTTAGTCTCACAAGATTAATAAATCTCATGAGACTTAGAGCTCCTCGGCTTTCTCTGCAGGCTGTGTCCTATCCAGGAACTGGGAGTAGCTATCCGCTCCCTCCTGCTAACCAGAGCTAGACTTAGGCTCAGGGGGCCCTAGGCACTTAAGACAGAGGGGCTCCTATGATGTAATATGGTTATTAGACACATTTTCAACAAATACACAGGCAATACTGTGAGCACTATTAGGAGCACACAGTTCTGCCTTCACAAGCAGTACAATGTGAAGCAGTACATACCTCCCAACTGTCCTTGTACTCACACCAAATCCTGACTAAGCGGGACTGTCACCCACCAAATTCAGGGCAGTTGGCAGAATGTCCTGGTCTCTCTTACCTGCCTTGTCATTGTCTCCACTTGTGGCTGCTGGTGTCTTTAGATCAGTTGCTGCTTGTCTGGATCCTGTAATGTTGGGGGCCCTATTTGAAAAAAAAAATGGTTACATGAAATTTAGAAAACTCCAACCAGCAGCGGTGTTAAATCAATATAACACCTACGTTTTAAAATTAGGCCTTACTCCAGCCCCAACATTAAAATGATAGTATTCACATTTGATAAATACATCTATTTCCCTCCAACTAGCCCTGACATTAAATAGTATATACATTTAATAAATAGACCTATTTCCCTACAACCAGCCCCAACATTAAATTAATAGTATTCCCATTTAATAAATAAACCGCTTTCCCTCCCTCCAATCAACCCCAGCAAGAAATAAAATAGCATTTATATTTAATAAAAATAACCATTTCCCAACCATCTCAGGCATTAAATAATTTATAATTTAATTTAATAAATATACCTAATTTTCCCCAAACAGCCCACAATCACTTAATAGCACACATTATAGTCATATACTGTCCCCCACACACATTATAGTCATATACTGTCCCCCACACACATTACAGTCATATACTGTCCCCCCACACACATTACAGTCATATACTGTCCCCCACACACATTACAGTCATATACTGTCCCCCCACACACATTACAGTCATATACTGTCCCCCCACACACATTACAGTCATATACTGTACCCCCACACACATTGGCAATGTTTTATTTTTCCCCTCCTACAGCCATTGCCCCCCATGCAGACATTTTCACCCCCAATTCCCCTGCAAACATTGTCACTCAACCCCCCCAATCCCCCTGCAGACATTGTCACCCACCCCCCCAATCTCCCTGCAGACATTGTCACTCACCCCCCCTTCCCCCTGCAGACATTGTCCTTCACCCCCCCTTCCCCTTGCAGACATTGTCCCTCAGACACCCCCTTTCCCCCTGCAGACATTGTCCCTCACACCCCCCCCTTCCCGCTGCAGACATTGTCCCTCACACCCCCCCTTCCCGCTGCAGACATTGTCCCTCACACCCCCCTTCCCCCTGCAGACATTGTCCCTCACTTCCCCCTGCAGACATTGTCCCTCACACCCCCCCTTCCCCCTGCAGACATTGTCCCTCACACCCCCCCTTCCCCCTGCAGACATTGTCCCTCACACCTCCCCTTCCCACTGCAGACATGTCCCTCACACTCCCCCTCCCCCCTGCAGACATTGTCCCTCACACCCCCCCCTTCCCCCTGCAGACATTTTCAATCACTTCTCCCATACAGTCTCCCTGCAGTTATTTTTACTCATTTCTCCCCCTCCCCTGCAGTACCTGTCACTATCCCCGGACACACCAACTCACCTCAACAACCTGCTCGCTCAACAGACCGACGGCACCTAGACGGCTGCGTGACGTCATGACGTCACATCCCGCGGCCGCGCGTAAGTGTTAAATATGATTTTTTGTTAAGGCCTCATAAGGCCTTTGTTCAGCCATTTTATTGTAACTTGTATAGAAATATTATTTGCTAGAAGAGATTATTCATTTTTCTGTTAACTTGCAGTTTTGCAATATGTGAGCCTATGGCCTTGAAGTTGAACTAATAGAGAACACCTGAAGAATGTAACCAGTTATGAAAACAATAATGAGCTTCATATCCAGCTGGTAGCATGGGAGCTGTATCCATGGTGTTGCACATAGCATATCTCCAACTCCCCTTGAGATAAGAAATAATAGGCTCATCTGTCCTTAGAAGGGGGAGAAAAGTAAACACCTCAAGAATACGTGAGAAAGTTAATCAGTAGCGCTTCTCATAAACTAGTGGTATAAACTATTGTATGCATATGACGTAGGATTCATTTATTCAGTAGCCTATAAAAACCTGTATCTTTGTATCAATAAACTAGAGAATATTCCTTGCATACAGAACTTGGTCTGTGTCAATTCTCTCCAGCTGATTGAAGCGCTTCCAGATATACTTGACACCACAGGCTGACTTGGGTCAGAATTTTAGATTTAACAACTTGGAGGTCGCCACAGAGATTCGCTGTCCAGCAGGCTACAAGACAGACAACGGAGGTTTCCCAGCACATTGAACCCCAACATCCGCGGTCAGTAGATTTCTACTCGTTGGTCTTCCTAGTCTGGGTCACCTCATGTCTGTCTGAGGCACCTGACACGCGAATTTGTGAGTCTCAAGTATCATCTGATTAATATAATACAGTATTAACCCAATTTGTTTACTGTAATTGTATTGTTGATTAGATTTTTGAAAGATGATTGAATTTTGAGTGCATGTGTTTGTACCTATGTATGATGTATAAAGCATAAAAGTCACATAAGACATTGATCAAAGAAGCATGTAATGGAATAGAGGGATTTAGAGAGTTATTGTTTTGAACATTGAGTGAACATTTTAGACACCATCCCCAGAGGTATATCAAAGAAGGGAGATTCTGTAATCTGCCCAAATTGTGTAAGAGAGATTTCCAAAAGACCTTCGTCCCAGATACTGTCAAAGAAGCTATTTAGCACGGACATCCAGTACAAGGAGTCCACAGAACGGGACGTCCAGTGCAAGGACAACCCACAGAAACTAGATAAGAGTCCCGATTTGGACTCAACAGAATACTGTCAATACGAGTAATATAGATAGTAAACAAATGACAGCAGCTCCCTCATAGATATGATGCACAAAGACTAAAGGAAATGGGGGAGTAGAAGGTCTGCAGGGAATTTTTCAAGAAAGCGGGGATAGCCAAAGATATGTGTGGATGGAGAAACAAAGGTGTTGCAAGTGGTAATGTGACAAGAACAAAGGGGTATTGAGATCAAACCCCAAGAGATTGTTTGAGGTGGCACAGGAAAGTTAAGAGATCTGAAAAGTCGAAATATATGTGGATATGCTAAATGCATCGGAAGCTGAATAATGAATCAAGTAGGTTGTATATTATAAATGTATGTTTGATCCTGTGCAGCTGAATAAGTGAAATGTGCCCCTCCTTTATTCTGTGTAAATGATTTCAGTGTGTTGAGATAAGAAGCACACTGTTTTTTGTTTTTTGACAATGTATGTAAAATTGAAAAAAAATGTGTCCGGAGTGCTGATTGATGATAACATGTTGAAGCTAACTTGTATTTAGTGTAATGCTGGGACTTGTAGTTCCACAGCAGTAGGCTGGAAGATGTCAGTTAAGTTTTCTTTCTCTGTATGTGAGTTTTGTCTCCGTCTTACTGCGTGTGAGAGAGATCCGTGATAATTCACATTGTTTGTTCTCTGTCTTAGTGCTCTATAAGGGAGATGTTTGATTTACTTTAAATCACAATGTTTGTCTGTCTTGTCCGTTTTTTACAAGAGACATGTTTCAAGGTTGAAAAAGTTGTACATTCATTGCTTAATGATAAGCTTTTAAAAAGATACAAAAGAAGTTTTAAAATGTTTGGTCTGATTGCACGGACAAGATTGTAAATAATGTACATTATCACTATAAGTACTAGTGTCAGAACAAAGCTGGCTGGGATCCAACAAGCCGTTTCTGTATTTGAACAAAATAATTTTGTTTCTGAAGTTCAGAAATATAGCTTTCTCTTTAATGAAGTTGAGAATTGTGGGAGTGAGCTTACATGCTGTTTTTATCTGTGTTAAAATGGCGCTGATGAATGTTCTCAGAAATCAGGAGGGTTTGTTATGCCTTTAAAGAAATGTTACGAGATAAAATGTCGTCTGTGAGCGAGACTTAAGTGAATATATTTTTACTTTGAACACGAAAATCACAGAATCTAGAAATATGTGTGAATATTTGGTCACGGGAGAGAGATTTTGTTGAGAAAATGTTGAATGATTTACAGACACAATGTATTGTGTCTAACGAGAGTACTCTGATTTATGAGACAGTGCTGCTTTTAAAATGGTTGAATACTTGGAACCAAGATTCCAGATTGAATGTTTCTAAACCCGGAAATTTAATTAGTGTCATTTAAAAGGGCTGTACTAAGAGATGATAAGAAAGGAGTGGCTTTGAACACTCGCCCAGGTCTCGTCACTTTGACATTCTCTATTTGTGAAATTAGGGACTGCCCCTTTGAGGAAATCAAGGCATGGAACGCATAGCGTCACAGTTAAGCTTTTAGCAGCTGTTCACTGGTTACCTGATAACAGTATACACGCATGTTACAGTTACAGTAATTCCTAGTAAATAAATGTTAATCTCTATGCAAAAGTTTTTTTATTCACAGGTCTCCAGCTGCAAAGACCCATTAGGCAATCCAGATTGCATTGATTTAACTTCCAATGCACCATCTTTGCACCACAACAAACATAAGTATAAACTAATGAAGGATTTAAATAACGTAAACTCTTCTGAGTAATGATTACCTTGTTTTGGAAGAGATATTAGAGTTTATGTGCTATTCGCATAGCAAATGCATGAACTAGGTGGTTTTTCTGTATGTGCAGAAAGCAAAAGGTTTTTATTTGTATCCTCATTACAGTTTTGAGTAAATCAGTGTTTGTAAAGACATTTACTGCCCTTATTTACTGTGCTATAATTGTCATATACTGTAAATAATTCTTTTTATTGTGGGTATGGTAATGCATTGATGGGAATTCTATATTTTTACAGAAATGAAAAAGATTTAAGACTTTAAGAGCAATTGTATGTGCTCCTGCATTAGCACTTCTGGATCATAGCAAGCCATTTATACTCTCCTCTGAGCAGAACCAAATGTTTAACCAATTTTAAGCTGAAATAACTTCAGCGCCAGCACTGGCTTTGCCAGATTATGACAAGCCTTTCACATTATTTTGTTATGAAGTCAGTGCACATGTACAAGGAGTACTGACACAAATACATGGTCGCAAGCTAAGGTCACTTGCATACTACTCCGCTTTAGTGCTTGAAAAGAGTATAGATATTGTGCTAGGACACCCAGTTACCTTAACGGTATCGTACGTTGTGACAGAAACCAAGCACAAGCAAAACATTTGTTACCGGCCAGATTTACTAAGTATGAAGATATACAGCACAAAGGACATTCCCTCCTATTGTGAAATGAGTGACATATAACACTTGCCGAGCGCACTGTGTATTTTCTTCCTCCCTTTCCTTTTTTATTAGAAGAAAAAAAAAAAGGAAGCACAAGAGGCCCCAGAGCCTCTCATGTTCACAGATATATGTTAAGACCTTCAGACAAGGGGAATCTGAGTAAACTGTATTTTAAGTTTTTTAAAGGTCCAAGGGAGACCAGAGAGGGGAGTTCATTGATATTAGCAGGAGGAATATAGATTGCACGTTATTTTCCTTTGCTGTGCGCTGTAGATGTGTACTAGACTAGAAAGGAAAGCCAAGTTTGGAAGAACCAGACTCAGGCCCATAGTAATGTATAGATCATTATACATAATTAGAAAATTCTAATATGAAAGTTTAACCCAACCAAATAAAGAAAAGAGCAACCCATGACTACAGGGGTTTACACCCAATGCAGGAATGTGTTTGTGAGTATTGTGGCCCAACACATTATTATATACACTAATAGAACTGATGATGTGGCTTATTAACAGGTTATTTAAGCTAAGTGTTTCTCTTCCAGAAGAATTAAAGTTACCACATCTGTCTTAACCGTTGTACTGTACACTCCATCTAATGAGTGTAAACTTTGTGGAACTCAGAAACCAAGAACCTTTTCCTTGGATTCCACATGCTCCTTACTGAAGCCTATCCTAATGAAGTAGCACTGCTTACTCCCAGTAACGTTACACTTAAGCAGTGCACAATGTTGAATCCTGCTGCCTTATTGCAGCAAGTTTCAAAAGATGGGAGAAGTACCTGTATATATTGGGGTTACCCTAGGGATTTGGGGGAATTCCATTCCAGCTTGAACAGAAAGAAAGGAAAAAAAAAAAAAATGCAAACAAAATTTTTCTGAACATGATTGCATAGAACTAATGAAACAAGAATCTCTGGTTTTATCTCACATTAAAGATAAACCATTACCAGATGCAGACATCACTCTTTTTGTAGATGGTTCACACTATTACATAAATCCTGTCCCTTATACAGGGTGTGCTGTAACCACACACACAGAAATAGTGATTCAACAGACTCTACCGAGTCACATCAGCAAAAGAAGCTGAACTAAAGGCCCTGACACTTGCATGCATATATGCAAAAGGACAAAGAGTAAATATTTACACTGATTCAAGTTATGCATTTGTAATTGCGCATGATTATGGCCCTGTATGGAAAAGTAGGGACCTTATGGGTTCAGCAAGCAAACCAGTCAATATGATGAACATACCAGGGCACTGTTCACTGCATTCCAGCTGTCCTCCAAACAGTGATGAAGGTGAAGACACACACAGAGATACTACCCCCGAAGCTAAGTGAAATAGACCAGGCCGCACGAGAAGCCGCCATAGCCCCAGTACCCCAAGGGGAGTCTATTTACATGGTGACCCCCTGACCCCTGTTTGACCAGAGCACACTCCAACTTATGGAAAGACAAGCAACAGAAAATAAGAAAAAGACTTGGGCAATACATGGAGCACTAGAAGTGCAAGGAGTGGTGTAAAGGTCAGCGTTTGTGTCTGCCAAAAGTAGTTTATCCCATTATGGCCAATATAGCACACGAGAAAGTGCATCTGGGAAAAGATGCTATGGTTGTACTCACTAGCAGCTTATGGATAGTACCAGGGTTCGCCCAAGCAGCACAGTCGTTAGTGGCAGAATGCCTAGTCTGTGCACAAAGTAACCCGAGTAAGTCTGTCCTATGGAAAAGCACACCCCAGACATAATATCCCTATAAGAGGATACAGATAGACTTTATAACTTCCCAAATGCTCGGGCTTTGAGAATGTGCTTGTCTGTGTCAACTTCTTTAGTCACTGGCTGGAGACATGGCTGTATAGAAAAGCAAATGCTAAAGCATTAGCCAAGAAAATTGCAAATGAGGTAATCTGATGATATGGTGTACCAGAGGTCATTGTAAGTGACAGAGGGATACACTTTACGGGGCAAGGATTCCAGAAACTATCACACCCCCTACAGATCCCAAAGTTCAGGATGTATGGAGCGCCTTAATGGTACACTGAAATTGAAAATGCAGAAAATAATGGCTGAAACAGGTCTGCCATGGATCTCATGTTTACCTGCACTCAGTAAAAAATACTGCTAGGAAAGACACAGGTTTAACACCATATGAGATATTGTTTGGCACAGCAAACAGAACAGGCTGTTATTTTCCATAGCAACTACACCATGTATATAGTGATTTGTTGAATTATGTTGCCTTATTATAGAAACAACTAACTGAAATACATGGTCAAATATTCTCCTCCATTGCAAACCCTAATTTTGATACAGGTACCCATAAACTGCACCCTGGGGGGCTGGGTGGTCGTGAGAAAGCACATCAGGAGAAGTCTTGAACCCAGATACAAGGGTCCTTATCAAGTCCTGTTGACGACTCCCATGGCAGTGAAAGTACAGGAAAGAGACACCTGGATTCACGCATAACACTGCAAAGTCTTCAAATCAGGGGAGTCTTGTTCTGATAAATAGAAATGACTGTCTCATTGTATTGATATGTCTTGCCAGAATAATTGTGACTGAAGTAGGGATTAAGGCCTCCCTAACCCAGTATGAAACAGACAGTTAAGTGACATATTGCCTATGCCACTGTGAGAAACATATGGGAAGGAGTGCTCAACAATTTGCACTCATAGTAGAGTAAACTCTGAAAATGTCTTTGTGCAGATGCATAACCTCATTGGTAAAGTTGTCAGTAATGATTCATGTTGGATATTGGAAATATTGGCATTAGTAGCAAATGGTTTAGCAATCCTGTTGATCGTATAGGTGATAATGAAACTAAATATATGGCTGATTAAGAAGTTACTGACACTTGATTGTTGTCTCTCCAAAAAGGGAACCACTGAAAATCCCGAACCTCTGATGATCACAGAAATTACTTCTGAAACCTGACCAGACTATGAGTGTCATGAATTATTTGGACTAGCAAAGCCAAAGAACTGCAGAGTTTGCAACAAGAAACTACTAAAGATTGAACAAAGGACATGCAAGGCCTGCAGAACTACTATAGACTCATTAACTATCTTTTAAGAAACCATCTTTTAAGAAACCATCTTCTAAGAAACCATCTTTTCTAGACATGGACATTTGCCAAAATGCATCTCCTCATAAATCAAGTTAGGACAGGGAGGATCACAGGCTTATTAGTGGGGGATGAGTTGACAGATTCCTAAGGGGACCAACTCTATGCATGTGGCCTCCTACATGTGTATAAGTACCTGCTTATTAAGAATGTGGTTCTATAGATAGGATTAGGTAGGTAGGAGGAGAAAGGGTCGAAAATTGAATAAAAGATGGGAAATGTTAAATATGATTTTTTGTTAAGGCCTCATAAGGCCTTTGTTCAGCCATTTTATTGTAACTTGTATAGAAATATTATTTGCTAGAAGAGATTATTCATTTTTCTGTTAACTTGCAGTTTTGCAATATGTGAGCCTATGGCCTTGAAGTTGAACTAATAGAGAACACCTGAAGAATGTAACCAGTTATGAAAACAATAATGAGCTTCATATCCAGCTGGTAGCATGGGAGCTGTATCCATGGTGTTGCACATAGCATATCTCCAACTCCCCTTGAGATAAGAAATAATAGGCTCATCTGTCCTTAGAAGGGGGAGAAAAGTAAACACCTCAAGAATACGTGAGAAAGTTAATCAGTAGCGCTTCTCATAAACTAGTGGTATAAACTATTGTATGCATATGACGTAGGATTCATTTATTCAGTAGCCTATAAAAACCTGTATCTTTGTATCAATAAACTAGAGAATATTCCTTGCATACAGAACTTGGTCTGTGTCAATTCTCTCCAGCTGATTGAAGCGCTTCCAGATATACTTGACACCACAGGCTGACTTGGGTCAGAATTTTAGATTTAACATAAGTTTTTTTAAAAAACAAAAAAGGACTGGAAGCGCAGGGACCGGACCGGCCCATACAGCCATCGGCCCTTCTGGCAAATGCCAGAAGTGCCAGATGGCCAGTCCGGCCCTGCCCGTCATCATCAACAAACCTATCTTTACATCCGCTCCTTTTTGAATATGGAACTGCGTATGCTCGGTTTACTGTGTGTTTAAAAAAACACACACAATACGTTTGTTTTACGCTCCTTGATGAAACAGGCCCAATGTATCTGTAAGTGTAGGCTTTAGGCTGGAGCAGAGGGGAACTAGGTCCAAGTGGAGAGGCAGAGAAAAAACAGAACTGGGGATCCTGTGGTTGCAATATCTAGGTCATTTAAAAGAGGACATTAGTTAAGCAAACTTAATTTTTAGGTGATTTTATTCATTTGGAAATTCTTATGGGCATATTCACATATTCAATCTGCGATCAACATCGCGGCTGCGCATTTTTTATGTTAATATGGTACCGCAACATCACGGATTTCCCTTTGCAACCCTAGGAAATCCACAATGTTGCGATAACGCGGAGTGCCTTCGGGTCCATTGAGGAGGCACTTCACACTTAATTGAATGACCCTTAGTATTCATTTAGGGGAGGGTACATTTACCCGGAGGACTGAAAATTATTTTAGGAGTTTGTGTATTACTCTAGATGAATTATGAGGTTTGCATTCATTGTTGGGGCTTGATATTTATCTGTGTAGTTAATTATTAATTCCTATAATTCCAGAAATATGATTTTTTTTTGTCCTTTTAGATGAAGTGGGAGTTTTAATTTTACTTCAGTGGCTGCCTTAATTTGTGAGATTTTGCATTAAATTGCTTTTTTCTGTTCAGTTACACATGTTTGATCCTTACAAAGGGGAGCAGGGCACAGGTGACCGTATACTAACTTCACATATATGAAATAGACATGTAAGGTGACACGTTTACTGTAGATCAGATCTACTCTGGTTCCCTATAGTTTTTACACATAACTGCATTGCCTATGACGTGCCCGTTATTATACCGATGATCTGGCAACCTTACAAGGCGCCACTCCTTGGGAATCCCATGTGCCCAGAGGTGTGTCACTTTAAACTCCATTTCCCTTCTCAGATGAACTAATCTATTTGAGAACCAGGAAGTGCTACCGTGAATGAACGCTGCCTGCTCTCCTAGGTGAATGGCTATATCATACTTTAAAGCACTGTGTTGTAAAGACTCTGTGCCCCTACAGCAATCACTGCAGCCATTGTTATAAAGCTGTATGGGAGAACCTCACTCTGAGGTAAATCAATAAAACAGCAGCTTTCAAGGGCTGATATCAAAGCCTCATATCTGTCAGCCAAAGGCTGAAATCAAAGCCTCATATTTGTCAGCCGACTCTGTCACGGCTTTTACCCCTTTCCCTCTATCGCTCGCATCCTCCGCCCGCTGGCTCCACCACCCTATACGCGCACCATCTCCCCAATATCCAATGGCATGAGATGAGCCGAGTGCGCCGCAGCCAATCTGAAAGGAGGAGTGTTAGCAGAACGCCAGGTGATTGGATGGCGAGGTATGAGAATACATACCCGGGCGAGATTCACAAATAGGGTCCTCCTGCAAGAGACAGAACAGCTAGTGAGGAGGAGGAGGAGGAGGCAGTGAGGGATTAGTCTGTGGTAAACCTACTGGAGTTCATTTCCTCTGACATCTCCATTTACATACACACCTCTGCTGAAGGGGGCCTCCTCCTACCTATAGCACACTCTAGTCGCTCCTGGTGACTTGTAAATTAAGGTGTTTGTGGTTTATTGCAGCCAACATGCCAAGCCAGGTACAGACTACGGCTAAAGCAGCCTTAGAAGAAGAGGAGTTGGTAACCTACCCCCCTGCACAATCCTTGCAAGAACATGCCCACATCCCAGACTTCAACAGGTACAAGGAGCTATACGAGCAATCCATCCACAGTCCTGAAGGTATTTCTATGTGCTTGGATAGCGAAGAATTTAATTTCTGAAATTATTGTACATATTTATTTGGTCAGTGTGCTGTTAAAACATTGTTGTATAATGTGTATGTAAAGATAAGGATTCTTACAGTTTCCCAGATTTGCTAGATATGATGAACTCTGATTTACAATGGTCAAAAATACAATGAGCTAATTATGCCAAATAATTGTCTTTCTAGAAATATATTACCCAGTATTGTTTGTTTACCTGTCAATTAAAAACAAAAACAAGAAAGAAAAAAAAAAAAGTCAACATTCTTTGCATTAAAGGGTTTTCTTCCTCATACTTTTCTTCCTTGCAGAGTTTTGGATGGAGGTTGCTTCAAGATTTTACTGGGAATCTCCTCCCTCTGGGAAAGTACTGGATTATAATTTTGACATCACCAAAGGCAAAATCTTCGTGGAATTCATGAAAGGAGCAAAAACCAATGTCTGCTACAATGTTCTGGACAGAAATGTCATGGAGAAAAACTTTGGGGATAAAACAGCATTTTTCTGGTAATATGACCAAGTACACAATGTAAAATGATAATAAAAGGCGTTATGATGTATGAAAATGTGCTTGCTGAGCACCTTGAGCCAGCCTGAGTAGCAAACACAAAGTATTTGAGTCTCTGACACAATGACCACATAAAAAACAAACAAACGTGTTAGCACATTTTCAGATTTGCAGGTTATAGAAAGTATACACAAGTAACCACTCTATGATCATTAGTGCTGCAACAGTTACAGGTGCTTTGAAGGTAAAACTTAAAGTCTTAGGGGGGATTCAATTCCCCACGTTGTTCTTAAGAACAATGCAGGATGTGCTTTATTGTTACTATGGTGATTGATCTGCATTATTACCGTTGGTACGGTAATTTCGATGCTGCTTTTTGCTCATGGCTCCCTGAGCTGCAAACAGTAATCTGTGTTAAAACTACTGTACTAACGGTAATGATTCTAAACAACAACACGGGGAATTGAATCTCCCCCTTACAAATAGGGACCTGCATTTGAAAATGACAATAGAAGAAAGATATCTAGATAGGTGGTTCCCAAACTGGCTGCCGTGGCTCCCTGGTGCCGTAGCCAGGGCTGGTGGTAAGCAAGACGGAGGACTACTGGGTAATTATTTTGCCATAGGGGTGCCTTGAAAAAATTATGGAGACCCTAAAGATGCCTCGAACTGAGAGTTTGAGATCCACTGATGATGATGGGCAACAACTAATGCTGAAAGCTTATCACATGTGATTTATTTTACAAGTGCAATGTGCCTAAATTTTCTGAGCAACAAATGCTGTGATATATCTCTTGAAAGTTGTACATGATGAAACTGTGGCAGAACTCCAAATAAGTTTACTTTTAAGTGACAACTAAATGGGTAATGCAGCCAGTAGGGTAGGCCCATATTGGTCCTTTCTGAAATGTGAGAATTGGTTGTATCTTTAAAGGTCATGCCAACGAAAATGAAATATTTATACATTTCTGGGGAGAAATTTCCTCCCCCTCCTTGTTGTCTCTGTAATGCATCTTTCTTTTATTTATTTTTTCTCCCTTAAAATGCATGCGTTTTGATTGGAACACTGACAGTGAAGGGGGAGCGAGACGTTTATCCCAAATTCCATATTGCTACTTGGGAAAGGGGGGGGGGGGTCACCATTAAGTGTGCACTTTGAACATCTCTTTAAAAAAAACCCAAAAAAACCCATGTCCCAGTTTGCAAACAGAAAACACCATGAAAAATGTATTGAAGACACACATCTGAAATCAGCACTAACCCTGCTGCCTGTACAATTGCTTCCACATGGAAAGGCTTTGAAGGGGGCAAAGCTTTAGGTCTCCTCTCCTGTGTGTCCAAATCTAATGTCTGCTCCACCCCTAGTAAACTATTACTGTGTTCTCCAAACGTGCTCTGTGCTTAGTAAAAATTATACTATAGTTTCAAGGGCTTTTTTTTAAATTTCATTGACTTGAGCCTTGTGAAGTATTCTACATTGTGGTTTTTTTTTTATTCTAGTGACTAGACTATTATGGTTCAGGTTGTCATACCTCCGCCCATTTCGTACAGCCAATCATGCTGCATTAGTTAAGATGCTTAATACATTCAAAAAAGCATTTGCTGTATGTACCCTTTTTTTATTCAGCGATGCATTTTGCTTGTTAACACTGATTGTGGGCTTGTCTCCTTTAACAACGGTACAGCAGCAGTTTGGCTAATACACTTTAAACATTTACACTGGATAGAAAGATTTTGCCTTTATCTCCATTCTATCATAGCCTTTTCATTACCAATTGTCTGCTCACGCCGAACCTGTTGTATGCAACACAAAATCACCCAGTTAACTTAGTGATAATAAGTGGAACAATGTTGGACAGTTGGTTAGTACAAAAACAAGTAGTTTTTCAATTTTTTTTTTTAAATACATGCAAACCAGAATATTTGTAGCTAAGGAATGTTACCCAGTGACCTGACATTACACCCATCTCCTATGTTGCTATTAATGTTCTCTTTGAACACATCCTGGAGGGTAATCTGTATAAAGTTGTTTTGTTTTATAAATTACTGATGGAGTTAAAATACAACAATTGTAGCCCTAACATGTGCCATTAAAATTGCTCAGTTTTGTATTCAAATAACACATATATTACAGACACCTAGTAAAAGAACAAGACTAGCATAATGCACATCCGGTTTTATTTTCTATTTTTAGAAAAAACAAAGACAAGCAAATATACTAAAGTAGTTAAAAAACGTTCACAGTGCAGTAACTCATTACAGACAATCAGCAGCTAAGTTATATTGTTCATTGAAAGGTATGCAAATGTAAGCAAAGTTGCTGATTTGATATAGGCTACTACACTGTGCCTATTGTATCTAAATCACATCTAATGTATCTTGCATCTTTTTGAGAAAACTAGGTCTTTGGAATTTATTTTACAAAAATATGTTGTTCGCCTAGGAAACTTCCCAGGAAGGTAAGATTCAAACATAGAAGCATGTATGGCGCATAAGGAAGTTGTTGAGATAATATATACAACATATTTTTATTAAGGTTGACTGAGAACAGGACTATGTATGACGTTCATTCTAAGGAGCATAGATAATCATTAAACAATACTATGTTCATTTTTATCTATACATAGAGCAGTGACTGTATAAAACGGGAAGCGCCCAGTTTAATTAAGGTTATTGCTATCTAAATGCTAACCTAACAAGTTCATGTAGTCTAAAATTATCATTAAGGTTACTACTGACCTGTCATTATACATACTCCTAGATGCAACTTGGCATAGCCTTACATTGCATAAAACATGGGAGTGTTTCTATAAAGCAAGTTTCAAAAATAAAAATCTATATATAGGGGGGAATTCAATTCTGCCGCGAGTAACGCGGCACTAAATCTATTACCGTTAATACAGTAATTTGAACCCTGATTCCTGGAGCCGCGAGCAAAACGCCGGCACTGAAACTACCGTATTAATGGTAATTATGCGCACCATTACCGTAACATAAGTGCGCAGGCCACGTTACTTTTTACAGTAGCGCGGCCAATTGAATTCCCCCCATAAAGTTTACTTAATGAAACACTTCTGACTTAGGGGGTAAACAAACCATTTGGCTGCTATTTATGCAGTGACAAATATCTCAAACTATGAGAGCTTTATACTTAAACAGTATTTGTGCACATTAGTAGTAGCTCCTCTATATAAGGCATCTGCTGTAGTCTGTACACTTTTGGTGAATTGTGTACTGGACAGCTTTATTTGCTCTTTTTATGTTTGCAATAAATTCCTCTAACAATATCTGGTTCCACGTCACTAAGGCAGGGCCCAGGGCATGGCTTGTTTACACTGAACCTCATAAGGATCTGTGTCCCTTTAACTGCTAAATGCCTGAGAATAGTTTTTCTCCGGTAGTGCATCACGGCAAACGGTCCCTAACTTCTAGGGACTTGCTAGGTTTTACAGATTTATCCCAGGAAATGTCCATACTTTTAAATAATTGACCAACTGTATAATAAAATCCTTCATATTCTGCACTTTGGGGGCAATTCTTAACATCTATGCTTATTTAGATTTTGTGTTTCTTTATTAAAAATAAATATGTAAACAGTACATTATAATTCAGTTCATAAGGAAACTGTGTCATTCAAAGGTCTTCTAATACAGTATAGTGTGTTGTGTGCCGAGTTGCACCAGTAGGTCATTTAAAATGTTGCCAACAATGGAAGTGTCTGCTTAGTGGATGCAGTCTGATTTTATAGTGTCTACTTGCATAGTCTGAGCTCTTTGAGATGTAATGTGTGTTATCATATTCAAGGTAGTAGTCTGTATCTTATCTTAAAGACGTTTATCTAATCCACATCCTGTGACCTACTGGTATGTTCAGGCTGACCAATGAATATATGGTGATATAATTAGTAGATTTAGTATCTTTGTGTCTCTATCAACTTTCTCATGAACCTTTTACCTTTTCTTTTTGCTACCAGGACTGCACAGTGTCAATGAGTTTGCTTGCGTAATTACAGTTTTGGTGAGTTGTCAGGGAAGTTTGTAGACCAGTGGTTCCCAAAATGCGCCGGGACTCCCTGGGGTGCCACGGAAATCTCGCATGAGTGCCGCGGCCGGACTGGTGGTAAAGCAAGGCGAGGGACTACTTTAGTAATTATTTTGGCCTAGGGGTGCTTTGAAAAAATTCTGTAGACCCTAAAAGTGGTTTGAACTGTGATAGTTTGGGATCCACTACTGTAGACTTTACTGATATACTTGAAACAGGAATTTGAGTGCAATTGGTTTAATAGTTTTTAAATGTATTGGTCAATTATTACAATGCCTATAGATGTAAAATGATAGAATCCAATTGTTTTGTGTGCTTACATATGCCTAGTAAAGGGACATACATATGTCAGACATAGCTTTGTTACCCATCTCCAAGTTTTGAGCAGACTGTGTCTGTATTCCAATTTTCTTCCATTTTTCTCATGTCCTCTGCTACCAGCCCATGTCTCCAAGCTATTCTGTTGTGAGAGGCTTATTCCACACGAAGATTGTTAGGAGGGTTTGGAAGGGCGTAAGACAATTCTGGTACAAAGGTGAAAAGTAATGAAAAGTGTTGCATTTTAGTAACACCTTTATAGAAGATAGTGAAAGATTAGCAACATGAATATTGTTATACCTTCATATGCTAATGTTTTTATTAGACTCATAGTAAAGAAAAGTATTGCAGAAATATAGCCGTGTTTAGTGACTAAATTGTGGATGATGAGTATACAAAGCTTTATAGATATAACCACAGTATGGCCGCACAAGTCACCAGTCTCGAACATTTTTTTGTTTTTTCCCAAGTTTAATTCTCCCTTAATGTTTACCTCTGGTTGGTGTATCTGTTGTTTTACTGAGCATTTTGGAGGAAAATGAGTAATACAGCTGTTTAATACACATACAGAATGGTTTACAACCTTGAGACATTGTCAGGATAATGCAACAGCAGTGTTGTCTTCCTGCTTTCTGGGGAGCTCTAGTCTTGCAAAGAACTAAATTTGTTTGTGTTATGAAGTGCAATAACTTAGGGGTCCCAGGGTAGATAATTTTACATGACAAGTACCCAAGGAGGGCACAACCTGTTAGGGTGGGATGTCCAGACGTCCACATTGCTGAATATTATTACCTATATTTTTAAGCTAAGTACTTTTATCCAGATAAAAATAACTATTTTTTTTAAAATATTGCTACATTTGTATAAGTTTGAGCATGGGGACTTAGAAGACCTGCTTAGTGGAGCAAACCCTAGGGATATAACTAGGTAAATATGTAAACTTTTTGGAGAATAAGTCTGTCTACTGTGGAAGTAGATCTGTCTGTGTTTCATATTTGCTGTGCAGGCAATTAAGTTGAAGGCATGGCAAAACAGAAAAGGTAACTTATGATAGTTCAAAGTGTGTCTAGTGCATATCATTGGTACTTACTGTTTCACAAATGTGGTGGATTTTATGCAGCGTGCCATCAATTTGCACGTGAAAATGGCAGTGTCTTGGAGGTGCAAAATTTAGCATCTTCTTACATGGGTAGCTGGGAGAATTTGGGACATTGACAACTAAATGTGGACTAGGTTTCCTTGTCCACCTATCCACAGAACGTTGACCCTCTGTTAACGTCTCAAATATAGGAAGCTACCCATGTGAAATATGCTGCAATGTTGTATGTCACAAGCATTTGAATTCTTTAGTAACACAAACGGTAATCTCTAGATTTTTTTTTTTTTTTTTTTTTTAAATGGCTAGTATAAATAGATTACAGGAAGAGAATGATTTAGTATAAAAGTGTATTACCTCTATATAATATAGAGAATGACAGTATGGTGCATGTATGACAAAGTATTAAACATTTACATATCCCTTTTTTTCCTATTTTCAGGGAAGGCAATTCACCTAGTGATTCTTCTGTGATCTCATATGCCCATTTACTGAAACAAGTCTGCAAGATGGCAAATGTCTTAAGAAATTTAGGCAAGTTTTATGTATGTTTTTAATGTGTTACATTACACTTGTTTTTCTTGGTCTCTCTCTTGAAAAGGAAAAACAGTACAATAAAATGTGCACTGAAATCTTTCTAAGACAACACATTAATGCTGTTATATATTTACAGACAATAGCAGTTATGCTTGTTGAAGATATGAAGTAACCTGTCAATGGTTTGCTCATTTTATAACTATGACCTGTCAGTCATTTACTACTAATTGTACCAAGTAATTATTCTCTTTGGTAACGGATACAATTAAACTATTTTCTAATAAGGCTGTAATAATTGGTATTACTTGTATCTAGAAATTAATCCGCTTGTTAAGGGTACATATTCTTAGGTGCTTTAGAGCCACCTGCAAAATAGAGATCTGTTGATGTCAATGAGAACTAAAAACATTGCTGGATGGCCCAAAAATCCAGCATGCACAATCTGGGTATTTCCATTATTTGCTGTCCATGCAGGCTCTATAACCATCCATATTGACATCTCCTTATCACTCTCCCTTCCCAGCCAATTTCAAAGGCCCCTGTCCACCTTCCCTCCCGTCAGTAACTCTGAGTTCCTCTCACTCGTCCCATCCTCTTTCCCATCAACCTGTTCTCTGGACCCTACTCTCCCGCCTCCTCCGCTCTCTCTCATCTAATACTTGTAGTCACCTGGCCTTATCTACCGGCATCTTCCCTTCTGCCTTCAAACAAACACTCGTCAATCCCAATGTAAAAACAAAATCTTTCGACCATGGCTTTCTAAAGCTCCCGTCCTATATCCCTACTCCCATTAATTTGCACACTTCTCGAACAGCTAGTCTACAACCGTTTAACACACCTTCTCACCGTTCACGCTCTCCTTGATCTTTTACAATCATTATGCTCCAGTACTATCTACTCCACCATGACTGTCCTCACCAGGGTGACTAATGATCTGTTCTTGGCTAAGTTGAAAGTCCACTTCTCCCTGCTCTTGCTCCTCGACCACTCTACTGCTTTTAAAACAGTTGACTATCCTCTCCTCCTTCACTCCCTTGGCCTTCTCAGCAGTGCCTTTTCTAGTTTACCTCTTACCTCTCTGATTGTTCCTTCAGGGTTCTCTTCCTATGGTGCCATCTCCATCTGGATGGCTGGAAGCTACATCAAGTTCAGCATATCCAAAACTGAGCTTATCATCTTTCTACCACCTAGTCTCACATCCCTTCCTCCAATCTCCCTTAATGTTGACAGTGTCTCACTCTGCCCTGTTCCCATGTCCGCTGCCTGGGGGATCATCATTGCTCTCATTTTCAATCCTCACATTCAGTACCTTGTCCTATCCTGTCACCTTGACCTTCGCTACATTCCAAGATTCACCATTTCCTGACATTCCTCTTCCACTGTGCCTCTCTTCAAGCTCTCTGTTGACTCCCCATTCCCCCTAAAATACAGTCAGGTCGCTTACCCTTCCTTATAAAGCCCTCCTTAATGTCTCCCCCTACCATATCTCCAACCTTGTCAAGAAATACTTCCCTACTTGCTCACTACGTACTATCAAGGACCTTCACCTGTCGCCAACTCACGCACATTTGAAACTCTCTGCCCCACCCAACCAGTCTCGCGCCCAACCTCGAATCATTCAAGTGCTCCCTCAAAACTCACTTTTTCAAATTTGCCTGCCCCATCCTAAGACATTTGCCTCTTCACACTTCATCTTACCTTTCACTTCTATGATCTCCATTTGCTACCCTGCTGCATCTTAATCGGCTCCCTCCTCCTGATCCACCTAACTCATCCTCTCGCTTCCCCACACCCCTATCATCTCCATTTACTTCCCTAATCCTCTTGAATGTTAACTGTCACAATTTTGGTCCTCTCTAGCTCCTATCTCCTCATCCTCTTTGTAATGTTTCCTTTGTTCTAGTTGTGTTTTCTTATGTAAGTTGCTTTCTCTTTTGTCTCTTGTATTGATTTTTACTGATTCTATTGTTTCTGTTGCCCCATACTTATCTTTATTTTGTTCTGTTTATTTTTTTTGTTGATTGTGTGGTGTTCTGGATTATGTTGTGCCATATAAATTGAATATGATGATGATCTGTGAGAAGTGAGTATGTCACACTAACAAGCTACTGTAGCTGATGTGGAACATTAAGGTTCATCTGCGTTCAGCCACTTTCTGAAAGCAACTTGGCCATCATATGAAAATGGGTTAATTGATCTCTCTGAGGAAGTACACACGCAACACAGGAAATGCTCCAAGGGACGGGATTTGACAGAAAGTCTCTGCTCATCTTTTTTGTTCTTGCGGCCATAGAGCTGCTAGCAAAAATCACCTGAGAAATTTCTGTAGTAGCGGTAGTAATGCGTAGCTGCGTTCTAAAGAACAATGCAGCTAATTGAATATGCCCGCAAGAGTGACAAGCGAATTGCATGAGGTTAACACAATTACAGTAATTAAATATTTCTTTATTGTTGTAAGAAACATAAATAGCCCAAAGTAGTTCCGAGAAAAGCTCATAACCTCGGAAATGGGGTTCATGAATAAAATGTATTTAATATACAGGTGCATTAAACACATCAGGGGAATTCAATTAAACATAGACTGAAGCGAGGTCCTCATGTGATGTGCTCCTGCACGCACTTCTACTTAATGTGGCACTGAAATCTCCACTTATTTTTGCTCACACCTGTATGATATGTGAGCAAAAAATTCAGACGTGCATGGCTCCAGGGGCACTTCACTATCGGATAAGCCCCTCTTCCCCTTCCCCTTCCCATTATGTGCTTCTATTTGCAGTTAAGGGAGGTGAAGGAACATTCCATGTATTTCATTCAGCTCAGTGGAAGGCAAGTTACTAAGTGCATCAAAAGTGCAAATGATAGTTAATGCAATTTTTTTATCCATTCAACTGGAATCATTCAAATTATTAAGGAGTCCTTATCTAAACTACAGCAACATCAATATAATTTCATATTCATATTATTCTATATAGCTGTTTAATAGAAAGTAGTGCATTTGGAACTAAACTAACCCCATTTAATCAAATCCTTTACTTTTAAAGGTGTGAAGAAAGGAGACAGAGTGTCTATCTATTTGCCAATGATCCCAGAACTGGTATATTCTATGTTGGCTTGTGCCAGAATTGGTGCAGTTCACTCTATAGTGGTAAGTCTACACTACAGCACATTTATATGATCCTCTCCAAAAGGAATATGGACTTCTACATAAAATCGTTTACCGGCAACTCTTTGAGTCACTGACCCACCCACTAGCTTTTTAAAACAGACAGGCTTGTTAGGCTGAAAAAACCACATCTGTTTGGGCTAGTTTGGCCTTGCCAGTGCAGGACAGGTTGTTCTGGTCAGCATGTGAGGAGCTATAGGAGCATCCTCCCTAACTCATGTCATTGCTCTAGTTACAGTACAGCACATGGTACTTAATGTCTGATCTGTGTCCTTTGCTTTCATTGCATGCAGTAACACACAGCCTATATAGCAAACTGAAATATGGGCTTGATTTGTTCTTGTGTTATTTTAGTTTGCCGGATTTTCCTCAGAATCCCTATGTGAAAGGATCCTGGACTCCCAGTGTGCCGTCCTTATTACCGCAGGTGTGAAATACTTACACCTTGAAATAATACATAATACTACCTCTCTATTTGTTAGTGACTTGCATTCTGTGAATTTTTTATTTTTTTTGCAGATGGTGTATTCAGAGGAGAAAAACTGATTAACTTGAAACATATTGCAGACGAGGCGATACATAAATGCAGTGAAAAGTATGTTTCATGTCTTACAAATTTGTGTGTTCATTTATATGCCTACGCATAATTTAGAAATGAAGCAAGACTAAGAAACAAATGTTAATGGCTGTAATTAGCTCAAGTTTGAATAATATTTTATTCAACTTGGTACAGAAGAGAAATGGTAAGAACAGTTTAAAGACAACCCCACCCAGTTGAGAAATAAAGATCGTTTACTAGGTGCAGCATATACGTTATTCAGTCGGTGTGAGGTGCTGCACATATTCTGCTCATGTATATAGCGGCTGCTCTAAGCATATAGCAAGAGCCAGTTTGTAGACAAGGTTTTTGGAAAGGCATAGATATGCACATTATACCCTTGGGTTTGTGGGTGTAAATACACATGTACACTTAGTACATGGCCCTAATAGTATCTGGTCTTAAATAGTGCAATGCATTTCATGAGTCTGTTAATTTCTGGCGTGTTAAGATGAAATTAACTTATAAATGTGGTATTTTGGTAGTGAGGAGGGACACTGACTCTGCTCGATAAGGTCGTTTTGTTGTGATGTGTATACTCTTTAATAAAAATCTGTTTTATACTTTTATTAAAAGGGCGCACATTGTAAGGACCTGCGTTGTGGTTAAACACCTCAGTGAAAGACTAAGCAACCAACACAAATCAAAACTTCAGGTAACTGCTAACAATGTGTGGTTTATGTTTAAAACTCTTCTGCGAATATAAGGATTTCAATTTCTTTACTTATAAGTAACTGTTGCTTCTGCTACTGAGAACCTATACAGTGTCTATCAGAATTTTGTTCCTATTAAGACTTTATTATGATTTTGCTCACTTTTTTTTCAACACCATTGAGCAGATCGTATTGCAACTGGTCGAGAATAGTATTCTGTTGGTAAAAGTTTTTGCTCGGTCTGCAGACTGCCTGGAACCCAGATACTGACAGGTGGCTGGATGAGCTGATGGCAGAGGCAAGTGAGAAGTGTGAACCCGAGTGGCTGGATTCAGAGGATCCTCTCTTCATCCTCTATACAAGCGGCTCTACTGGAAAGCCAAAGGTAAAGGATAATCTCATTGAAAAGTACCAGCCCAGCGCAAAAAAGTATTTCAAAATGTTTAGCTGCATAAATAAAGACCTGATTGTAACATGCATTATAAATTGCACAGAGCCAGTACATAAGTAATGAATGCACACACACAATATCAGTGCAGAACCGTCTTTTTAAGTTAACAGTCAGTTCTTGAAGTTAGAAGCAGGAAAAATTGGCAAGTGTAAGGATCTGAGTGACTTTGACAGGGCCAAATTGTGATGGCTAGGCGACTGGGTCAGAGCATCTCCAAAACGTCAGGTCTTATGGGGTGTTCCCTGTATGCAGTGCTTACTACCTACTAAAACTGATCCAAGGAAGGACAACCGGTGAAACAGCTCATTGATGCCGTGGGGAGAGAAGGATAGCCTCAAAGGAAAGGAACTGCGCTCAACTCCAAACGGCAAGAGCAGCAAAAAAAAAAATCAGGAATCCCTTCCTGTATCACAAACAATGCGTAACCAATATAATGCGCTCAATTGCCTAAAACACACTAACTATATAAGGGAATGCTATAATTATTATAATAGGAATTATACATGACATGACTAGTGAAAATCAATGTGGTAAAAAACAGCTGATTTATTATCCAAAAAGGGACAACCAGAAAAATAAAAAACAATTGATAAAACAAACAATAATAAATAAAATACAATAAAAGCAATGTCCAAAGGATGGTAAATGTGTAACAATGGAGGCTTATCAAACGACCAATAATTTGGTGGTTAAATGTACAGCCGCGATCTCCCCCGGATGTTGGCTCCACCGCTAGCTACCGGCTATCATACCATCTACAGCCGCAATCTCCCCCGGATGTTAGCTCCACCGCTAGCTACCGGCTATCATACCACCTACAGCCGCAATCTCCCCTGGATGTTATCATCAGTCACCAGGTATCTGAGTTTATCGGCATCCCGACTTGGGACTTTTTGTGAGGTATTACCACTGCTTTTCCAATACTGTCCTCTTACCGGGACTTAGAATATTTTGGACTGCTGTTTATGGTCATTTATCCACCGAATTATTGGTCGCTTGATAAGCCTCCATTGTTACACATTGACCATCCTTTGGACATTGCTTTTATTTTATTTATTTAATATTGTTTGTTTTATGAATTGTTTTTTATTTTTCTGGTTGTCCCTTTTTGGATAATAAATCAGCTATTTTTTTACCACATTGATTTGCACTAGTTATGTCATGTATAATTCCTATTATCATAATTATAGCATTCCCTTATATAGTTAGTGTGTTCTAGGCAATTGAGCGCATTATATTGGTTATACAGAGAAGGCTATCCTGTCTGGTCCAGAGCTACTGTAGCACATACTGCTGAAAAAGTTAATGCTTACTATGAATGAAAGGTGTCAGAACTAGAGATGCTCACTGACCACTGTGAACTGGTTTTGGTTTTGGGTCTGGATTAGCTTCGTGTTTTTGTTTTGGCAAAACCCCCCTTGTGTGTTTTGGTTTTGGATTTTTTAGAAAAAATCTACCTCACAGGTCACAATAATATTTTCATACACTTTTTCGGACAAAGACTGCAGCGACCTGGCTGGATGGTAAGCGACAGAGAAATGACACAAACACACGGCAGTTCCTAGCACATCTAGGACACGTTGGCACACAGCAGTGGCAGAAAAGAAAAATGTTGCAAGATGGAATTGTCCATGGGCCCTCCCTCCCTCCCGCCTTTATGTTGGATCTTAAAAAGGAATCCAAAAATCCCGAGATCCGACGATGTCACGATGACGTTTTGCCTAGTTTTCAAATCTGAAAAAGCACGAAGGTACCGAGCCGGCTCGGTACTCTGATCTGCTAAGTTCGGGTATATTCGGTTCTCGGGAAACCGAGTCTGAGCATCTCTAGTCAGAACACACAGTGCATCACAGTGCTGTATAGCCACAGACCAGTCAGTGCCCTCGCTGTCCCCTGTCCACTGCTGATGGCACCTACAAACAATGGGGAAAGGTGGCCTTGTCTGAATGTTTTCTTTTACATCATGTGGACAGCCAGGTGTGTGTGGGTCATTTACCTGGGGAAGAGATGCCACCAGGATGCACTATGGGAAGAAGGCAAGCTGGCGGAGGCAATGTGATGCTCCGGGCAGTGTTATGCTGGACACCTTGGCTCCTGGCATTCATGTGGATGTTACATTTGCACGTACCACCAACATAAGCATTGTTGCAGACCAAGTACACTGCCTCATGGCAACGTTAGCCCCTGATGGCAATGGCCTTTTTCAGCAGGATAATGCGCCCTGCCACACTGCGAAAATTGTTCAGGAGTAGTTTGAGGAACATGACAGAGTTCAAGGTGTTGACTTGACCTCCAAATTCCCAAGATCTCAATCCGATTGAGCACCTGTTAGATGTGCTGGGGAAAAAAAGTCCAAACCATGGAGGCCCCACCTTGCAACTTACAGGGCTTAAAGGATCTGCTGCTAACATCTTGGTGCCATATATCACAGGACACCTTCAGAGGTCTTGTGGAGTCCATGCCTCAATGGGTCAGAGCTGTTTTGGCAGCACGAGGGGGACCTACTCAATATTAGGCAGGTGGTTTTAATGTTGTGGCTGGGGTGTGTGTGTGTGTGTGTGTACATGTATCGTAATCAGCTATTTATATAGCGCCACTAATTCTGCAGCGCTGTACAGAGAACTCACTCAATCAGTCCCTGCCCCATTGGAGGCCTACAGTCTAAATTCCTCAACATACAGACACAGAGACTAGGGTCAATTTGACAGCAGCCAATTAACCTACCAGTATGTTTATATTTTTTTTATTTTTTTTTTAATTTATGTATTATCCATCTATCACACAGTGAATATCCATTTTCTACCAGCACCTATCAAAGGTATATTTTGCAAATGGTGTTTCATATTAGTCAAAATTAGCCCAAATACTCGAAACAAAGCAGCTATTAAATATAGTTCACTGACCTCCAGGTTGTTCTGTATGGTTTGAAGTTTCTTATTAAACAATTATGTATTGAAGTTGCCCCTTAACAAGTCTCTCGATATTCTTGATTGAGAAATTATTTCTGCAGAAAATGTCTTTCTAAAAGACTTTTGTTGCCTACATACACTTGCTTAGGAATTTCTCTGAGTTCTTGTCACTCTCAAGTAACCTGAGCTCAAAAGTCTAAATCATTGGAAAGTTTAAGAGCAGAGGTCGTCAGATGGATGACATTTTTGGAGCATGTTTTAAGTACACATTTAAAAGGCTGCTCTATTCACTTAAAGGCTTTTTTTAAAAATAAAAATAAAAAAAAATAGCATTTAAACTGCCTCATTTACATACCTGTAGTAATTTATCTCAAACTTTTTTTAAAAGGTTTCCAAACAACTTTTTTACCTGCTCTATCAATCTGTCCACGTACAAATTGTTTTATTAAGGCATATAACCTATCCCACTTTCAGAAAAACAAACTGGTCAAAGTATCCGTGTCAGGAAACTCGCACAAGAAGTCATGCAAGAAAATGACACGTCAGTTCTTCCACATTGCATGTGGGAACATTTATAAACGGTCTTTGTTTTGTAACATGTACAAGCAGCACCACACCTTGTCCAAACATTCTAGTGCAGTGTGACAATTTTATTTTCATATACACCATATCTGCGAAGGTAGTTTTTACAAGGTTTGTCTATAATAATATAAAATGTCAACAAATGTTTTTGCTGTGTTTATGGCTGCAAGATATAAGAAGAAAAAAACAAAACTGTAAAGACCACCCCTGCTGGTGGTGCACCAGAGTACTATAAGAATGCTTTTTTCCCCCACTATACCTCATTTGTGCCCCACAAAGTGGCCAGTGCGTGCTGTGAAATCACACTCCTTAATTTGTGCAGATGATCTTAGATTTCCACCAAGAACATGGGCTTTTAGATAAAGGTGGCATAGTCTGCAGGGGAGCTGATGTTTCACAGGCTGACAGGAGGTGTCAGGCAGAGAGTGGGTCTTCCTTGTAAAGCGATAGAGTAGGTGCGCCGGTGCACTTCATTATGCAGAGCAGTGTATAAACAAGAGTGTCGGGAGATTATTGAAATGAGATGGAGAGGAAGCAATTTAAGGGTGTTCCTTGCTTTGCACAAGTGGCATATTTCTACTGCAGAAAAGGACTTTGTACCAGTTGAAAGCTTTTAGGAGACTGGTTCTCCTCTTTTTTGGGTAGTGTTAGCGCCTTCCAGGTGCACTTTAGCAGAGAAGTGCATTTTGCTCATTGTTAAAACCCACACACGTCATGTAAAAAAAGAATCTCAAAGTCCCTTCACTTGAATGAGTCTAAAAAGACTAAATGTAATAAAAGGGGGTTGGACTTTGTTATGTTTATACCTTTGGAAGACCAAAAACTAAGCATGCACATTGAAAGTACACTGGGTGGTCGAGATAGGAGCAATAGTGCAAAAATAAGGTCCCTTGCAGTGCACGTCGTAAATGAACTCCTCTGTATTGTAGGACTAGCGGCAAGGTGGGAGAGAGATGAGGGATAGATGAACATTGTGGGCCTGATTCATCAAGGAATGCAATATGCGTGTTATTTTGTTTTTTTTTAAAAAAAAAACCCAAAACAAAAGACTGACTGCCCGTATTCAAGTACAAGCAGATCTGAAGACAGGTTTCCAGTATACTGGTATAAATACGCTCTGGCTGTATACAGACATCCACAACACTGCAGGATACGCACCATGCGTATGTGCAATATAAAGTCCCATCAGATTGCACAGGAAAACATTTAAAAAAAATACATTAACACCTGTTATTAATATAATCATTAATAAAAATAAAGTGAGGTGTTTTGTTTTTTAACATGAAATACATTTATCAGGATGTTAATGCCAACTGTTTTTAAAATGCATTTTTACAGTTTTTCTCTTAATTGCAAACATGTTCTGGCATACATGCGCTGCCATCATCATTATCACTCACCACTTATACCTACCCTGTAGCTGGGACAAGTGATACAGATAAATATCACATACTCAAGAGATGTCCAGAGCTTGAATCGAACAAATGTGCGTGTGCTGAACCTTGGCCAGTCCTTACTGTACATTGACTACATGCTGTGCATATGCCCCTTCCCTCCCCTGTTCTGCCCTTCAAATCATAGGCTATTGGAAGTGTCATTTGCAAAATGAATTGTATGCACTTGTAGTCACTGGCATATAGTCTGTTTCTGAGTGTGCACGGAGAAATTTTACACCAAAAATACGGCACTCAACAGGACATGTTCCTTAATGAATCAGACCCTGTGTGTGTGTAAGGTATATTGTCACAAACATGCTCCCAGCTGCCGTGACTTTGGTGTGTTTGCTATATGAGGTCACATGATTCCAGCCTGCAGTCTCTCTCCACCTATCACACATGTTATAGACTACTGAATTGTCCCCAAACACAGCTCTCTCACACCCCCAGACACTTCAGGTTTTCCACCACCTATTGAATACGGGCAATAGGACCCCAATATACTGTCCCACACTGTCACCCAAGGATTCTAGCTATCCACAGACTAGCAAGACCCACACCAGCAAGCAAACATCTCCAGACTGTTACACGAATGTAAATGCAAGCACACACAGCTTGTTAATCAAATGTATCAACAGATCACACACTGGCATTCAAAGGGTTAACTTGGCAGAGCTATATTCTTAACTGGCTAATGGATTCGTTAGAGTATCAAGGATGCAACATATTAAAGTATAGATTTAATATACAAAAGTACAGGGCATGCAGATGTAAAAAAGTAATGAACAATTAATAGATTGACATAACAAGCAAAACAGTTTAAAATAAAAGGGGTTACATTCAGAGTAGCACTTACGTGAATTGCCTTTTCTGGCCAAGGGAAACTGGCTTGGAAGATGGACAGGTTATCATGTAAATTAATTTCCCAAAAAGTCTGATAATTTGCTGTAACTGGTTTCAGTTTTTTAAAGACCCTTCCACACCTCTTCCTACCCCTGGGGTGTTGTGGCCTGTGACACTTTTTCAGTCACCATTTGCATATTGTTTGATTTACTACTCAATTCTATCATGTGGCCTAACTTTTCTGTGGATCGTCACACAGACCCAATTTTATTAATAAATCCCTTATGACTTTGTCCATCTTTTGATACCAAACATGATGAAATTTTGCCAATGTGACATGCCTTTTCCAAAGATATGTGATTTTAGCTGTTCCCGGATACCACCCGTACCTGTCATTCACAACCCTGGTGTGATTTCAGCTCCTTAGTAGTGGCACCTGGATTTCCCAAAATGTGAACTATGAAGACATTTTCCTTTTTGAAGCTCATATTTCTATATACCTGTATAGGCCTTCAAAATGGTGCCTTGGGCTCCAAGGATGTCCAGCTATGACCAGCCCCACAAAGTCTATTAAGGTGTCCAAAAACTAACTTGTCAGGATATATCTCACAGCAAGAGCCCTTTGAAGCTGTTACAGGTGACATGGTTATCTTCTCACACTAGGATGTGCAGAGCAATCAAATACACATACAACAGACTTTCTGTCTTCACATTTTACACTTTAGCTAAATTTATCAATGGATTCATTTGATATAACATATTTACACTGCAGTTATGATTTATCCCTTATAAATAACTAAGTTCTCTATGTTCACGACATACATGGTATCAGATTCTAGCAAAACAGACTATATAATTAAGGGACTTTATGCTTACTTATACATAAATCCGTACACCCTTTGAGAGCTTCTTTGTTCAAGTATTCTAAAAGGTAAAGATAAGCATTCTACAATTAATGAAAGCTAATGTTAAAATAAACCATACTTCTAGGTAGGATATATTTGACCATGGAAGGAAATTACCGTAAATCGCCAATATAATACAATTTCAAAAACTCTTATAATAATTTGTAGATTATAAATTATGATTACAGATGGAGTACACTTCTTTTAACCAAATGATTGCACAGTTCACATATAACTCCATTTCAGTTGTGGGGTTACTGCATTTGGGGCTTACCACATTGCATCATTTATAGTCATGAAAAGCGATACATCTGTAGAATTGTTTCAGTTGGTACACACCAGAATTTTCTATAAGTTACATTTTATTTCTGGACTATGCTGAGGATATGTACCATTTATTGTCGTAATAATAATCATCTTAGTTGATTTAACAAACACATTTCTGTATTTCTTCACCGTTCAGTATACATTTATCGCCATTATTCAACACATTCATGGTCTTATGATTGCATTCTCTTGCATCTCTGTTACCTGCAGGGCGTTTTGCACACGGTTGGAGGATATCTACTTTACACTGCTCTAACATTCAAGTATGTGTTTGACTACCATGAGGATGATGTTTATTGGTGCACAGCTGACATTGGTTGGATCACTGGTCATTCTTATATAACCTATGGTCCACTAGCCAATGGTGCAACAAGTGTGATGGTAAGTTACCTAATCTGTATGGTAATGTGAAGTTTGTTCTTGGAGTAGGATTATCTTTCATATTGTTAAAGACAACATTGCTTGATTTCTGTTTTTGTTAAATCTTGTGACAACACTTCTCCTAGATTACAATTGGTCATCCAAAAAGCAATGATAATGATAATTTCTGTAGCAAGCTGTGTCCAGAAAATGATAAATAATATGGCTAACTATGAAAATGTACTTCAACTGCTGCTACACTCAGTTCCAACATTGGTTGCATGTATTTTACTGAATACCTTTTACCTCTTCTCAAAATAGCTCCCAACTCGCCCCACTTCTTTGCACAAGATCTGCATCTCTCAGTCAGTCCATTCCTGGTTACAGGTGTTTATTTTGGGCTGCATCCATTCTGTGGTATCCCATCCACTGAACAACAAGACTTTGCCCTATCCTCTAAACCAGGCCTGGCCAACCTGTGGCTCCCCACGTGTTGTAAAACTACAACGCCCAGCATGCCCTGTCAGCTCTTGGCTGGCTATCTACTGGCAACTTGTATTTTCACAACACCTGGAGAGCAACAGGTTGGCCAGGCTTGCTCTAAACCTTTCAGCGGTCCCTAAAAACTCTTTAGGCAAACTTATTAAATTCCTGAACCTTCTTTTTAACATGCTAAGCTTTTCTACATATGTCTGCTGCCTTATGGGGGAACTCCTCTTTTGAAGTATAATATCTTTGTAATCTGTAGTGCTAGATTATACTAAATATTCATGTGAATACACTGGTCGAAGTGGGCCTGTGCATGGCAGAAAGCCATACCGACACTTCTCCATATCCTTTAACTCCTTCTATCTTTATCCTCTACCACTACAGCAGTGTTTACAATTTCTGTCAAACTCTCTAAACGTACAACGCGGAGCACTTAACTAGGCACATAAGGATGTCCTACATGGACATCTTCTAGACTAGTATCTGAGACTGCACATTCTACTCTACAATTGTTAATGTAAATACATGTCAGTGAGGCTTTATTGCACTGCTCCTGCATCCCTATCTCTGACTAAGCTCTGTGTAGTTACTTTCTACAAATGTGCCTGTCTATCAGATCACCTTTACAGTTCTCTTATCAACTCTGCACTCGGAGCTACTTCTAATTAATGTTCCTGCCGGGCTTGTTACAGGATAAGAACTTTGGCTTATGACACTGTAAGAATTAGTGCCAGCTCCCCCAAGTTCACACGATCTACGTTAGTCAGAGACAGGCTGATAATTACGTCATATAGGAGTTCTTCCTGAAGTGTATAAACTGTCAGATTAACTACCTGTAAATAACTGCTTTGTTCTCTAAATATCTTGTCAGTGGACATCTGTTAGTCAGTTATAACATCCAATATGGATTATATCCATTAAATGAGACTTTCAATGAACCAGAGTCACTAACTCAGAGCGTGAGAGACCATTTGCTGAGTGTCCCTCAAAAGCAAAGTATTGGTCATGGTATCATCAACATGTATTTATATAGTACATCTTTTAGATAAAATTTACTCACTCTTCAACTGATTTTATTTAGCGCTTACAAAACTATTACTGTTGCAGCACAATAAGAAAAAATTAAATTGTGTATTTGTTCTAACATGATGTTTTAAATGAACTTCTTATATTAATAAATAAATGCTTAAAAGAAATATCAAGTCTGTATTTTACTACAGTGTTAAAAAAAAAAAAAATCACATCAAAAAATATATTTTAAAGCCTAAGCAGCATCCGGCTATTTACTTGAATTTTTCAACACCACCACTTCTAAATTTCCACCTCGACCACTGTGTGAATGTACAACGTTGCTCTAACAAGGTTGAGGACAAAAATATGACGCCAAAATTCTACAAGCACACTTTACTTTACGTTTCTTTAGGTAGAGTAGTTTTCTCTTACTGTATTCCCAAAATCAAAAAAGACAGTGCATTCGTTAAATATATCTACACTCTGCAGTGACTGAAGAGAGCAGAACGAGTAGAGAAAAGGTGAAAAGCCAATGTTTGTAAAACTAGCAGAATAAGATAATGGGGCAGCAAAATTGGAATAACCATGTAAGCTAATATTGGATTAAAGATGAAAAATTGTTGACAATATAAAAGTGGAAGAGATAAAGAACTTGTTTGACTTGTTTGCCACACAGATATTGATGTATTGTGTGTATTTAAGTTTGAAGGTATTCCTACCTATCCACATGTGGGGAGATTTTGGGAAATCATTGAAAAGTACAAAGTGACCCAGTTTTACACAGCACCCACTGCCATCCGCCTGCTGATGAAATATGGGAATGAAGTAATACAAAAGTGAGTTGTGAACACAGTTCAGCATGCTTTAAATAACCTTGATACATTTTGCAAACTAGTGGCTGTGTTTCTGGCATGTAACTGTTATACATTTGGTTAAGCTGTTTATCTGGATATAATAAAACTGAGGGGTTTTTCACACCTATGGATTGAGAAAATGGGTACAAATGCATGAAGAATAAAACACTTATTATGCTTTGTGCTAGTACAACCTATTTTATTGGTAGTATGTATATAGGTTGTGCCGTGTCCTAACACCTACACCTGGTATTATAATTTTTAAAGAGATTCTTTAAACAGATGTAGCGGCTGAACAGAGTATAGATGCAAGTGAGCCCTGAGGGGGAAAAAACAAAATGTTCAATGGATTTTGTAATGTAAATGTGTTCCTTTTTTGAAACCTTTTATTTTACTGCACTTTTATGTAAAAAAAAACCAAAAAAAAAAAACCAATGCGCTAAAACGGCTCCATTGAACCTACATATAATACTGCAGATTGTCAGTAATAATTCTTATCTTATCCAGGTACGATTTAAATTCTTTGAAAATTTTGGGTACTGTCGGAGAGCCTATAAACTCTGAAGCCTGGTTGTGGTACTATAATGCTATTGGCAATCGGAGATGCCCTATTGTCGACACTTTCTGGCAGACAGAAACAGTAAGTATTTCCTGAATGCGATCTATCATTGTTATGGTCTGCTCTGTAATTCATGAATATTATGGAACCAAAGACCATGATGTAGCCGAAGGTGATTCTTCCAGTGCAAAATATGAGCTGAATTTCCATTACTTTACCCTTAGTATATCCCACTGCACAACTCACATGCACAAATTACATAAAAATTAAGCACGCTTTGACATGTGACACATCAGGGGCATCTATTTTAAGTTGTAGGTATATGAAATCCTCTAGAAAGGTAAAGTGGTGGTGTTGCCTATAGCAACCAATCAGTCTAGTATTTGTTCTAGAATGCACTACATAAATGACAGCTAGAATCTGATTAGTTGCTATGGGCAACATCTCCATTTATCCTTTTTAGGAGGTTTGATAAATCCACTCATATGTGTCATCTGTTGTCATTTTAAATTAATCTGTTTTTGTGGTTTTTTTTGCCAATGTTTAGCTGTTGGGCCTACATCAAGCAATCAGCATCTCATTGAAAGTAATGGTTAAAGCCACCACTTAGGTGGTGTTGGTAAATTACTGTGCACAGAAGGCAAATCCTTTCGTTTTTGCTCATCTCCACCTCTTAATAGTTCATTTAAATATCTTGTGTAATTTCTTATGTATATAGAGTAATCTCCCCATCACCCAAACACATTTTCCATTTACAATTCTCCAGCTTTTTTTTGATCTTTTGAATTCTACATACTTCAGTGCATTATTTGAGAAGTATGCACAATAAGTGGATGCAGATGATGCCTAGTAATACTCCATAACCTCCACTGGTCAGGCTGTGTTTCACCACAAGTTCAGCTAATATCCTCACAACTGTCATCATTTTGCATATGCCTAGTAAAACAATTCTGAGGTAAAGGCACTTTGTCTGCTCTTGGCTATTAACACTCATGCTCAATTATTTAATGTATTGGACTAGAAAACATGTTGGTCTAATAAAAAAGGGAGATGTATATATCTATATAACTCTATCTATATATCTCTTTTTGTTATTAGACCAACATGTTTTCTAGTCCATTAAACTGAGACGTTAACATAATGTCTTAATTGCAGACAAACATTTTATTAATCTCTAACACTCGGTCTTTGTGCGTGTGTGTGTTATATCACACACACACACACACTGAGTGCTGGAGATTAATAAAATGTTTGTCTTAAATTGAGACATTATGTTAAATTCCCAAGAAAGGAATTAAAATGTAATATGCTACCTTAAATATATGTCTAAGCAACATTATTACTTCTGTTTTAGCAGCTAGACCGAGATCCCACTACAAGTAAACTGAGAAATTCCTGAGAGTTTACATAATATGCAGTGGGAAAAATCAAACGCCAGAACCAGAACACATCCCACAGGCATTCTTTTGACATTAGACATAACTTATGCGTCACAATTCACTTAAGAAGTAAATGTCATGTTATTATGAGAGCTATTTAATTGTTTCTATCTTCTTGTCTCTCTGACTCAAAACAGCAAAGCTCTTGCATAATCCTTTCAGCAAATTGTTAAAGTCCGTTTCGTGAGCCATATAATTGTATCTGCAGAATAGGGAATACTTTGTCATACCAGCATACATGTCCATGAACAGTTATTAGAGATATTTAATGATTTAAGTTTTTGTTGTTGAGAGGAATTGAGAGACCATTAGAATTTCTATGTATAGCAGGTCCATACACAAACATGGGTGAGATATATATTGGTGTTCATTAGATCTTCCCACTCTGACCATTAGGTAAGTCTTAATAGTTTCCAAAGAGGTATGCATCTGATACTTTCCACTGCCTCTCGGTGGTACAGTGCACAGCACTGCCTCTCGGTGGTACAGTGCACAGCACTGCCTCTCGGTGGTACAGTGCACAGCACTGCCTCTCGGTGGTACAGTGCACAGCACTGCCTCTCGGTGGTACAGTGCACAGCACTGCCTCTCGGTGGTACAGTGCACAGCACTGCCTCTCGGTGGTACAGTGCACAGCACTGCCTCTCGGTGGTACAGTGCACAGCACTGCCTCTCGGTGGTAACTTGCAAGAATGACTGCACAACCACACACAATATTAACCAGGGAGGGTGTTGTAGTAGGTCCAGAGACTAACCGAATGTAGGGGAATTTCTTGGGCCTCACAGCTGATTGATGCCTGGTACCGGCTCTCTGGTGCAGCTGTGCTATGGAAGTTATTTTGAGTAACTAGTTCCATTAACATCGCTGTGTGTAGCAGTGATTTGAAACCTTTTTCTCTGCTTCCACACAGGAGCCTCCGTTATAATTATTTCACTGGTAATGTTCATATATATTGCAAAAACCTGTCTTCTGCATGGTCACTCAGGACCAAACTAGTAAATTGCACCATAAATTGTCCAACATCATTGTCTCTGTACGCTACAAGATTATAATTGAAGTGGACAGATTACTCCTAGATAAACCCACATGGATGTTATTTAATATCAAACAATTATAGGTGTAGTAAATTGAGTGTACACCCCCCTTCCCCACAAGAAAACACACAGAATTTTTTAAATTAACTTTTTATTCACTCCTGAAGTGACAAGTGGTTCATGTTCTTTTTAGGTGACTGGATTATTCTCCTGAAACTAAATCCTACTCTTCTTTTGATTGACTAAAGCAATAATCAAAACCCAGAGGCATAAGAAAAGGGGTAACCAGTCAGGGAACACCCGGAGCGCTAGGTCCAAAGTGGAACCAGTCTCAGTGCAGTGAATGAACTGTGTCACTTGTGACTTTACCAACAAAGTCAGAAAGTTGCCAATAGGACCTCCTTGCATGCTAAAAACATAACCTGCAATAAATGACAAGCATGATATAGTTTTACATATTTCTGTATTGCAGTTATCCCATATGGAAAACTCAACATTTCCATTGTTCTGTTTTCAGGGAGGTCATGTTATAACCCCGCTACCAGCTGCTACACCACTGAAACCAGGATCAGCTGTAAGTGGTTCTTACAGTAGATAATATGAACGAATATGTCTTTAACAATGGAAATCTGACTTTACACTTACATCAGTTGTATGCTCATGTACTTTTTTGTTTAATAGTCGTAAATGGATATTGATTTCTAAAAAACAGGGTTACATTACATTCAGGTTTTTTTTTTGTTTTTTTTTTGAGAACTCTGGGTCACTTTAATGCTGCAAATGCTTAAATGTACTATTAATACACTCACTTCATGGAGTACTATTATTCTGAAGCCATGGCTCACTCTGAGTCTCCATTTGCCACGAGATATCACATGTACACTTGGTGCTGCATGCATCCTTAGTCACATTTTTCCGTCTGTAATATTTAATGCAAAATGTGATCACAATAATGTTTGCTTCATAATAAAGGTGATCTTACCTATTGTGAATGCATAATAAAAAATATTGTAACGTCTGTCAGCTGGGATGAATATTTTAATTACAATACAGAAATGGAGAGTCCACAATCAATGTATAGGTTTGCAGCAGGTGTTTGAAAGTGTGGGGTTATCCAGAAAGGTACAAAACAGAGAAAACCCCCCAGCAACACTGCTGTGAGCCAGTAAGAGAGCTGCTTTTCTACTTATGCAGAATTCTCAGTTGCACACGTTTGCAAATGCAGGGTAAGCAACCTACCACTTCACGACGCTTCTGCTAATGGGGTGGTCCTAATGAATATTTATGTTACAGTATTAGTGGGCACAAATGTAAATGCTGTACTTGATATGGGTGGATATTGATCTACTTTAATAGTGATTTACTTTGAAACTTGCTTTGGAAAATATTTGAACCTATAAGTGTAATTGGTGAGGGAAAGTTAAAGCAACTGGTTCAGATAACCATTATTCATGCACCTATTTTGTATCTTAATGTTGTATGTCAGGCTGCTTTTTAATGCATCAAAAGCAGATGGATAATGTAAAGGTGAGAATGGGCCATAAAACTTAAAAATGAATAAGACATTTATTGTTAGAATGTTCAGTTTGTGTTCTACCCTTTTAATAGGATACCCAATACATCCTGTACACTCAGGGTTCTGCATGCTTATTGCATGTTCTGTTCACATGTCAACTCAAACATTTGCTAACAAATGGTGGATTTTACAGACTTTTCCATTTTTCGGCGTTGTTCCAGCTGTACTGAATGAGCATGGGGAAGAGCTGGAGGGTGAAGCGGAGGGGTACTTGGTAAGTTTTTATTTTGCACAGTGTACACAATTACTTTATGCCTCATACCTTTCTCGTATACAAATGGATACACTCAAGTCCATAATGCAAGGATTGTATTTTAAGTCCTATTGAATACACATGAAATTCATAGTATTTCCAAGACTGCCATAAAATTAGTTGTTAAATGTTGAAGTAAATTTTGAAATGTTTTGCAGTTTTGGATTTTGGGTAGTACTTTCTGTAATCGGACAATCAAAGCTCCACATGATCTGAAGTACAGATGTAAATATGTGGAGGTATAGTTAGGTTTTAATTTATTAAGGAAGGAGTTATTAAATTAAATTTTTTATTTCATTGTTTGGAAACGAGAGCAATCATGATGCCAGAGGCATCTGGGACAATGGAGGATCCAGAGAATGACACATAAAGGATACCCTATTAATTGGGATATATCCCTGTTGGACCCATTGTGTGCTATATGCAGTCATTGTTTCAGATAAGCTGGTTATTCAAGTATGCAATTTTCTACTTTATTATAGATGGTACATTTAGTTACACCATGAGAACTCTCTTGTCTGTAAACATTGTTTGCAGGTCAGTCTGCTACTGATTTAAAGAGGGGCTGCCATCAACAGACATTCACTGCTATTGTATATTGCTTTGCTAATTATTGTTTTTGCCATGTTAGGAGTTATTAATTTGCAAACTTTATTTTGGCTGTTAAAGTGCCTCCCTTGCTTATAACCAGGTATATACTACAATATATACAAAATTACACTAAACATATTCATTCCTTGATATGTCACTCTCTATAATGCTAGTCTCTCTGTAACACCAATGTTGGTATGTGTTTGAAGCTGATATTATAATTATTTAGCTATTGTATCTCTCACTGTCGCATCTTTAGCATTGATGCACTAATAGCTGGTTGTCTGTAAGGGTTATAACCTTACTAAACTTATAATAATTGCCCAAAACATGTATACCACTTAACTATAATATTTTACATAGCTGATGAAGCAAATGCAGGGACAGAGGTTGCAATTATCACAGACTTTCATACCGTAATCTCCAAAACTTGTAAATGTTGGCCAACATTTACATTTTTGTCCTATCTAGGTCTTTAAGCAACCATGGCCATCTATAATGAGGACTTTGTATGGCAACCACGAGCGCTTTGAGGACACATATTTCAGGAAGTTTCCTGGATATTATGTGGCTGGAGATGGTAAGATGTTTCTGACAGATCATTTATTTAATCAGTTTACACGTAATGTCCCCATAAAAACCCTGCACGTTCTCTGTTACTGATTGACATGGTAGTATTATGTGTATGGAGAACAAGACATAGCCTTTCAGTACAGGTCAGGTCCTGTAGATTGACATTCTCTCTTTGTGAGAAACAAACAATATCCCAAGTGGCAAATTTAATATAGAATCATTCTGTTGAATACTGCGAGCACACAGGCATTGGGACTCGCTAGAATGAGCCCATTACCTCTAAGCTCTCATTGATGGATAATTAATGCATGCCCACATGTGTAAAGGACTACAAAACCTAAAATATTAATTGCTTTGTTTTAAAGAGCAACTAAATAAGTCACACACATCTGAATTGGCTTTAGGAGTTTAGACATTTGAAGATAAATCTGTGATCTTAGGCAGAGTTTAGTTTTATTATTCGCACAAGGCTTCCTTTATTGAAGTCTATTGAAGGACATTCAATTGTCAGAGAATGTCTCAGTCAGAAATGGCTCATAAGGGATCAATAAACTGAGCCTCATAGCGATTGTATATACAATAGCAGACATTCCATGTTCTGTTAAGGAAGTGTAACTTTTGCATATATATTTGTGAATGTTTTATGATGTCTGCTCTTCTATATCAATTTTTATTTTATGTTTAGTATCCATTTACTAAAAGTCCTAGCATCACCTTCTAGAAAGCAAATTGTGCTTTAAAAAAAACATTTTCAGAGCTACAGTGTGCTACTAACTACCCAAGTTACTTTAGTACTACCATATATAATTCTAAATTACAAAACAACCTCCACAATGCCAGGTATGTCCTATTATAGAAATCAATGGGGGTTGGAGCAGAGTTGTTTTACAGATCTGCTGAAGGACTACTCGTTCTAAAATAGAAGTTACTCAAATATGAAAAACATATTCCTCAACTATAATGTAGTAGTAATATAGTAAAGTGCACTTTTACGTTTAGTGCTCTCCATTATTTTATGAGAATGGGAACAGTAATACCGATATCTCACACTTTATCTGGTTAATAGGATGCAAGAGAGATAAAGATGGATACATCTGGATTACAGGTCGCATTGATGACATGCTGAATGTTTCAGGTACGAGATCTAGTTAGTTATGCTGATTTTTAGCTATAAAAGTAAAAAATGTTGTTCGGTATTGCCCTGGCTTTCCACTGCAGCACTTTTAAGAGGTATAGGTTAGGTAGCTGAAGCTCATCAGTGTTGTTAGGATAGTGTCCTGATGGGTTCTGCTTAAATTCATAAAGTTAGGGCTGCAGTCATTTTAGCTGCTGTGACATCACTCGCCACCAATCTACACAGAGCTTTTTTGCAGAGTACGTTTGCAAGCCTGCTAGTAACTCTGTCTGCTCTATTAATGAAGCACTTCCCTCATTTCATGGAAACCTACTACAAGAGCCTGTTAGTGGATATATTTAGTTAAACATAAACATTCCATATATTTCTTATATTTTATTTAGTTTCATCATTCACGTCCTTTTTAAGTGTCATCTAATGGCTTTACCTGCTTATTTAAAGCTGTCTTGCACCCTCCTTACCAGGGTATGTTTCAGCACTTGGATTGTACAGTGAGCATGACATGTTTCTTGTAGGTCACCTGCTAAGCACCGCCGAGGTTGAGTCTGCCCTGGCTGAGCACCCTGCAGTGGCAGAAGCCGCAGTGGTAAGCCGACCACACACACTGAAAGGGGAATGTCTTTACTGCTTTGTCATTTTGAAAGATGGGAAGAAATTTACAGACCTTGTTGCAGATGAACTTAAAAAACAAGGTAAGTTGTAAATATGACATGCACTGTATTATTGTGTAACTACTGCCTTTGTTAGTGGGAACCCTGCCATGTCTTATAATCATGTCCTGTTAAGACAAGTAAGAGGTTACATTCACAGTTCATAATGATTCTTAAAACTGCTTTCACAAAACCAGTCAAGAAAGACACTTTCAATTGCATATATGTCAGTCATTGTAAGAGATTGTATTTCATATAGATGCAGATTGTATTGCCGCTGAATGTTTTTATGTAAATAAAATGTCCTGTGTTTCGGGTGTACAAATGTACTAAACTAGATAAATCTTAATTGCAGTTCGTGAAAAAATTGGGCCAATAGCAACACCAGATTTCATACAAAATGCTCCTGGACTACCAAAGACACGATCAGGTAAATCCTGTTTTATGTTTTCATTGTTACATCTAGTAGGTAATAACTTGTATTTCAGTGTATTTGCGTCTCAAAGCCTGAGCCCTGTGGTCATGTGAGAGACTTCACAGTTGTAAGGACGGTCATGTAGTCACAGGTCAGAATTATAAAAAAAGCAAAATGCACCAGAGAAGCTGAGCAAAGCAAGGGTTTATTTTATGTACTGGATAACAAATTGGTCACTATGCAACTATGAGCTAGAAAAGTGCTACATGTTCAGGTTACACAGACTAGGGTCAATTTGTTAACAGCCAATTAACCTACCTGTATGATTTTTTTGGAGTGTGGGAGGAAACCGGAACACCCGTAGGAAACCCACGCAAACACAGGAAGAACATATAAACTCCACTCAGATAAGGCCATGGTCGGGAATTGAACTCATGACCCCAGTGCTGCAAGGCAGAAGTGCTAACCACCTAGCCACCGTGCTGCCCACATGTGTTTTTTTTTGTTTTTGTTTACATTTTGTCTTTGTGCACTACAGATCCCAGCAGGCCCTGGGTGCCAGGGCATGTTGGCACTTGTGGTTCCTCAAGTGCCAGAGTGCCCTCGCACCCATGGGTATGTTGGTGCCTGTGTACATTCTCCTTTTTAGTCAACTCCATGTCAACAGGGAATCCAACCTGGGGTTGGTTGTCATTATGGCAGGGGGCAGCATGGTGGCTTAGTGGTTAGCACTTCTGCCTCACAGCACTGGGGTCAGGAGTTCAGTTCCCGACCATGGCCTTATCTGTGTGAAGTTTGTATGTTCTCCCTGTGTTTGCGTGGGTTTCCTCCGGGTGTTCCTGTTTCCTCCCACACTCCAAAAACATACAGGTAGGTTAAGTGGCTGCTATCAAAAATGACCTTAGAGAGTGTGTGTGTGTGTGTGTGTGTGTGTGTGTGTGTGTGTGTGTGTGTGTGTGACGTAATTTAGACTGTAAGCTCCAATGGTGCAGGGACTGATGTGAGTGAGTTCTCTGTACAGCGCTGTGGAATTAGTGGAGCTATATATAAATAACAGAATGATGATGACCCCCACGCTGTGGATTCCCCTGCTATAGTACCACCTGCCGCAGCTGGCATAGCCTATTGCTGGTACTAGTAAAACTGGGGGGAACCCGCGCTTTTTGTCCCCTCAATTTTTATTTTTTTAAAAATTACATTTTATTTATTTTGTTTTCACTATGTTGTGCCAAAGGGTCCAGGGCAGTATTGCCAGCAGGTTCGCTGGCTGGCGTTGACATTGCTGGTTGAGTGTCAATTTCTCTCCCTGTTGAAAGTCAGAATGTCATCATTTTAACCACGTAGACGTAGAAATGTTGACAGATTCACTGACAGTTTGACATTTTGGTGTCAACAGTTTGGCAGTCAACAGGTTCTTTGTCGAGCGTTCCTAACCCATGCAGCTTACTAAATTGTTTTAGCCTTGGGCTGCCTAATGCTAACAATACCCACTACCATCCAAATCACAGCGGTGCCACTGCATGCTGGTAAACATCGCCCTTTTTTCTTACATAGATGATATTGTATTCATATACTTGGCTTCAAAAGGCAGGCCCACACTCCAAAACAGTCATATTTGCTGCATAATAACCAAGTTATTTTAATATCTAATCGGTTAATCATTAATGACAGAAAATAATTAGAATAAAACATCTAGGAAATGACTTACTGATTAGAAGATAACTGGCCTTGCGTAAAGGTGTGTACACTTTTGGCAATTGCATTATTTCACTCCCTAGTATATGGTGTCTAGATTTTTATTGTATGTTTTTTATGTGGTTATTTCGCAAAGGATGTGTGTATGTGATTATTTTGCAAAGGATAAAACTGCTGTCTAGTATGAAATCTATTTTATTGAACCCAGAGGTGGCAAAAAGAGAACACATCGGGAAGCAAATATTAGCGACATTTTATTAGAGACAAATAATTGTTTACTTAGTTATTTTATTGAGTTTAAAAACTGCTTCTTTGATTTTAATATCTCAGCATGTATAGCAATCACTGTGTCAGTACCAATGGCTTTCATTTAGAACTACCACTTCAGGTCTCTCTTGTCTATATGACACGGCTGAGACCCTACTAAGAATAGAGAATATAAATTATAGGGAAGGAAGGGATTTACTAAAATGTATAATATTTCATTTAAAACCTCAACATCGCTTTTAATTATTATATTTTCCTTGTTAGGAAGAATCTTCCCTGTTGATCACCTTAGTAAATGCTATAAATAATAATCATAAAATTCTCCACTACTGAAAATTGTCCATCTCACTTTTGTTGGTTGCTAATTATGACGATACCCCTAACTAATGCCTCTCTAAAAACTTGTGAACAACAGGTTGCTTTGGTCAGTAAAAAAAATAATCTACAAAACATTAACAAGATCATTTACAAAATGTTGTGCTATTGCATCAGTTGGCAATGACAGTGTGCACTCAATAAACATGGTATGACCTCAATTAATTTGAGATGACCTTCCATGATAAAATGTAACTATGAATTATTAATCAAAACACATCAACTTCTGAGGATCAGCTTTTCCTACTAATTTGTTATGGGAAATGCTGGAGAACTAATTACATTACACATTGCTGTAGAAACCTGACTCCTTCTATATTCACAGGTAAAATAATGCGAAGGGTCCTCAGACAGATTGCTCGGAATGAAAAGGATTTGGGAGACATATCAACGCTTGCAGACCCAAGTATAGTTGAAGTCTTGTTCAGCCAGCGATGTGAAGCAGCGGCCTGAAGGGTTTTCAGCATTAGCCTACATAAGACAATCACACCATTAATTAATTTAATGGTTTTTACACTAATCTTTGAGTAAATATTTGAAAATCCATCCACCCAGAGAGCCGTCCATATTATGATCCGTCTACATAAAGAACTGTCTATGATGTCCCTATAGTGACTTTCTAAATACAATAATTGAAGCATTTTATTTCCTTTTTGAAATTTTTAGTTAAGCTGTAAATTTTTTTTATACAAGTTTTTACCAAGTAACAAAACTGACAGCAATGCATATTGAATGTAGGATTTTTTTATGTTAAATTCCTACGCCGACACATGTAACATACTGAAATTTAAAAAATGTACAGTAAACAATTGTGAATGTAAAAATATGTGATGTTGAAAAGCTTTTACTGTTGCACAATTGCAGTGTATCTCTGTGTTATGCATAACTGCCAACATTCCCAATTAGACATTAGGGACAAAATAGGCCTCAAATCCCTCCAAGCCACATCAGATCCACCCGAACCACACCCATTTGAGAGACCACCCTCTTTTCTGGTAAGCCACTCCCTTATCAGCTGACAAAACCATTGATGTACTGGGAATATTTGGACTTTTAGCAGGTGTTTGCATATGCTTTCTCTGTATAATGCTGCCAAATTCGGGTATGCCAGAGAAGAGGAACATTTTGAAAGATGTAATATATTTATGGTTAACCTTAGCTAGTAAAATCAGGATGTTACTGAGACCAAATCAATAATGTGGCTTATTTGATTTGGGGTATTAAATGCCTTTTTAGTAAGATGGTGCTAATGGCACAACTGTCCCATCTCACATAGCAACCAATAAGAAATTGTCTTTCATTAGTTTAACTCGGACTAGACTGATCAAAGCCATTGTCTTATTGGTTGCTGTAGATTTGCACATCTGTCTGCAAGTTGTACATCCATTTTTAAGATTTTTGTCATAAGAACATACAACACTGCTTATTTTATAATTATTACAAATATATGGTAGAAATTGGTACCAATTTTAATACCATTTTTTTTTGCCATTCTATTTTTCTTGTATGTCAATATAGGTTTGATTTTTATTTTTTGTTCACTCAATGTTATCAGTGGTTAGAATTAAATGATCAGAAAGGCCTAGTGTTCCTGTAGTGTGCAGAGATTTATCCAAAATATAAGAAAACAAGCAAAAAAACCAATATCTCTGCTGTACGGATTCTTTAGACCTAATAGAGCAAGGTCCAACCTGTAGCCCATGAGCCCGTCAAAGCCTTTGTTGTGGCCCCCCAGTTTTCAAGAAAGTTCCATAAACTCTGTTGGATGGCATAATTTTTTAATGACCCACAAACCTATAGAAATGTGTCCCTTTTCATGGAAATACTTGGACAAAGCTGCAATGAAGAAATTGAATTTCTTAATTTCCTACCTGCAACATGCATATGGGCTAATTGCAATGAAACATGTTTGATATGTGTCTGGTTTTAGATTCTGATCATAGGGAACAGCAATTTTGTACTTGTTGAAAACTTTGGTTTTCCTCTTAAGGAGGGAAGTGTTATGAGATGACATCCTAAAAAGACACTTTACTTTTTCTTTGTTACAAGGTAATTCTGAGTATTTTTGCTCAGCATCTAAAGTGGCAGTAAGGATGTTAATGATTTTACCCATCTGTTTTTCTGAAGAACAATTTACTTGAATAGTTCTATCTACCTTCATACATGAACGTTTGTGAAAAACACTCAATATTTGTAATTGCACAAATTTAAATCCTTATTAAATGTATTTAAATCTTCTTATTCTATTTTATGTTGCGTATGTTTTAAATTGCCTATCTATTGTATAAACCACCTGAAATGTACGAATGTTACTTTTTCTATTCTTTATTAATGCAGAAACTTAGAATTTTTATGATTGTATTTGTAATAATGTAATGCATTTATTAAATGAAAATATGATTAAGAATACAAGTGAAATGTGCTGCCTTGTCCATTTCCCTGCAAACTGTATGCAGGGCCAATTATTGGGAATGGCAGGGAGAGATTTACCATTTGAAGCTGGCTAATCAGGCCGCTCTGTTTAAGTATCAGATGGCTGGAGCTGTACATAGACTAGATCTAGCAGACCTACAGTGTGGACGGATGATGCAGTAGGTCCCATTGAGGCCTTTGTTTGCAGGTAATCTGACCTGTGATACTGCTTTGCTTTTCTATTGGATATAATTAAATGGCAAATCACTAGTTGAACCATCAAAAGGACAATTTGCAATTGCCAGCATCACCTAAGCACCCATTAAAACATAATTTTGCTAGAAAAAGAAGCTTTGTGACTGCCTAACCAAAGCCCCTGACCCTTCCCCCTCCACCCCAGTAACTGTGCATTCTTCACCTGGTTAAGCTCATTTAAGCATCTTGCCTGGAAAATTTATTTTTCTTTTTGTATGTGGATGGGATTTGAGGTGCATTTTTGCACATTCTTAAGTAAATATTAGTGTTGGTTAAAGTGGGTCCATCCTTTATCATCCTCGTGATGATGGGAACTAATGCATTAATAAGTTGGTCTCTCAATAACACAAGCATGGCTCACACAATCAGACACCGCATCAGTAGCATCCTTTTTACATGGTGGTCTCTACCCACATCTTGCTGCCCAGAAGCAGACAAGGAGTTGGTGTTGGACTCCTCCTTTTCCCACGCTGCACATTTATGCGTCTAACAACTGTTATTGTCTTTTCAATCTTTTGAAGTACATACTCTCTGGATTTTCATCCCTTTCTCTCTGGGTATTGCTGTGATCTATGGACCCTCTGGATCACCCCAACAAATATCTGAAAATTTCTCTGCTGGCTCCCTCACTTCTTCTTATTGATTCTCCACCATCATCTTGGGTGACTTCAATTGATGACCTACTTTCACATTCAGCTTCTAAAATACTCCTCGCAGTCTACAACAATGGACCAACGCTTCTATTCATTGTGATAACCACTACCTTGTTCTAGTTTTCTACAGACTTTGTTTAGTTTCTGACTTATTTACTATTTACACTCCTTTTGTTCTCTCAAACCATCACCTGCATTTTGCATCTTCCAGTTGCATTTCTGCACACAAAAAGAATATCTCCTTCACGGCTTTGTGTTGTGACTCAACCAAGCCTCTTTATATCCGCAAAAATATCTGTTTTATTAATTTTCAGCCACTTTCCATCTCTGTACAACTTCTCTTCCAATGCTCTTGTTCTGATTACCACATCTTATCAAGTGACTACAGCTCTTTTCGGTGTCGACCAGGATATCAGCCTTGGTACACTAAAGAAATCTGCTGCCTTCAAATTCTACCAGCAAAAAAGAACATCATTGACGAAAACTTCAAATATACTGCTTTGGACACTAACAAATATACAAGCAATCTCTCATCTGTGTTTGTTTGCTATCTCCAATTGCTTCATTAGTAGTAGTAGTAGTACATTTGTCTCGTCTCTGCCTTCCCACAGTGCCTCTAATCCCTAGCACTACCAAGAATCTTGCTTCCTAGTTCAAGAGGAAGATCTGATAGGAAATAATCTTCTTTTCCCCTGAGGAACAATCTACTCCATTCTTTTTCTTGGACCTCCTCTTAATTTGATCCCACATATGAAGCTGAAATCACTGCCTACCACTTCTCCTCACACTTGACTCCTCTCACATCAGTTGATTGGGATCCTGTTTTCATAACAGCCTTAGCTAACATGTAATCTCTCCACTGGTATATACCTATTATTTAAGCATGTTATTACGCTTATTATTAAACAGCATAATTCTGACCCATTCCATCTTTCAACAGCCCTGCCTCCCAAGCTTCTTGATAGGCGTGCCTACACTCACTCATCCACATGCTTCCTTTCCTCACACAGCCTGTCAGGCATTCGTTCAAAACATTCTTCCAAGATTGCGGGAACTAAGGTGGTTAATCATTTCAAAATTGCTAAATCACTCATTTCTCATACAAGTGCTGCATTCCCTGGGTCTTCAGGAAACTTTTTTATCATTGTACTCCTACTTATCATACTGCTCCTTCAGTGTTTGTTTTTCTGGATCCATCTCGGCTTCCTCTTCCTCACTTTTCTTAAACTATTAAGCACTTTTGGATTTCAGTATGACCTCCATGTTGATGATGCTCAAATGTATCTGTCCCCTCTGAATCTTTCACCATCTGTGTTGGGCTGTGTTACTCAATGCTCTTCTGCCATTTCATCTTTGATATCCTCTCAACACCTCAATCTCAATATTAAAGAAGCAAAAAACGTACCTAGAAATCTTTCCACCAATCAACAAAGGTTTCAACTTACCAAACCTTTTTTCTGTTGTCAGCACAACAATAAACCCAACCCCCAAGCTCACTGTCTAGGTGTCATCAGAACTGTCATTTGTTCACTATATACAACCTTTATCCAAATCCTGCTACATACATATAAGATACATCGGAATATAAAAAATTCAATTGATCTTACACAATCCAATGCAAAACACTTAATTCATGGTAGACATAATCTCCCACGTTGGCTATTGCAATTTCCTCTTTACTATGCTTCTCGTAACCAGACCCCCCCCCCCCCCCTACAATCTATTTTGAATGCAGTGAATAGATTAATGCTACTCTGCTCTGCTAGTCCCTACGTTGATTGTCTGTACAGAAACCAATATGCAGTATGTCTAACATACAAAGCCATGAACATAACCACAGCAACACGCATCTCTTCACATCACTTGGCTAAAAATATCTCACACCTCACTCTCTCTGCTGGGCCCAAGCTCTGGGCCTCTCAACCACACTCCATACCAGCTGCCATTCACAGGGGCATATTCAATTGGGTCCGGGCATTGCTGCTACACGCCAGAACAGTACTCCATGGCACCACAATAAGGCTAATTTTCCTTTGCGCCCCATAGTGTTGCGAAAGAAAATCGTGTGTTATTGCGGCACTGTATTGTTCTCGGTAATGCACACTCGGCACGTTGCCACGATGCTCGCATCTAATTGAATATGCCCCACAGACTCTTCTCCGGCTGCATCCAGTCTGGAATTCCCTCCCTCATACAAGCCTCCAAACCCTCAAGCGTTCCCTGAAAACTCACCTCTTTAGATAAAGAGGTCTTGCTAACTTCCTGAGGCTATTCTAAATGATTGCCAACCCTCTAAACAATTCTTTAAAATCTTACATATATTGTCTTTCTATATGCAAACAATCTACTGGCACCAAACCATTGCTGTGTGACTGGATGATATAGCCTCCCCTTTGCAATCTGGCTAGACCAATATGCAATCTCTAGCATTTAATGTATTAAACTCCTGTTTTCCAATAGAATGTAAGCCGGCAAGCAGAACCCTCTTCCATCGGTTTTTGTTTAATACCCAGTCTTGTTTCATTACTGAGGTTGTTCCCAACTTTAAAGTATAGAAAAAACAATTAACTGCACTCATACCAGATAGTCTAAAGTAAAGGAGTGTGAATAGTACTTTTGTAATGGTGTGTTGCAGAATGGATATAAAATGTTGGTTGCCGTTTTGGACTACTAAATGTAGATGACAAAAATTTTAAAATCAAGTGACAACTTGTGCGACCTCAATATCCAATGGGTCATTGACCATACATGTTATACCAATGAGTGACAGTAATGTGAAACACAGATGTATTTATTACAAGCCTGTATGTTATGATCGTGATAAATTACATGTTACTGTAACAGTTCACATAACCAGAATAATGGATACTGTACCATCAAAGAGTAAGTATATATGGTAGTGTTCTTCAGGAACCTCGTGTATAGATCTTAGTCAATATGAGTTCAATAGCATAAATGTGGTGAGTCTTGATGTTTCTCCTATATGTGCGTTCTTGATGGGAAAACGTTCACAATGATTCGTATAAATGTTCTGATGAAGTGAAGGTCAGCAGGAAAAACTGGTAATTCACAATATGGTTGTGAAATCTTCTTACATCGGTAGTCAAAGCAAATTTGTCTCTAAAATGCTCAAGCTTAAGCAAGGATATGTCAGTGACCTTTATCCATATTACCTCAGTATTGACCATTGCCTTCTTAGTTCCTTCTGAGACAGTGATTAAACTAATATACAGATGACTTCACACCATGTATCACTGGTAATTGATGAAGGTTTCAATGTGTCAATAGAATATATATAAGATACAGCAAGCGGTTACTAAATAAACCTTTATACAACAACAAAACATTTTATACAAAATCTATTGAAAACCACCAAAAGTCCAAGTCAACAAATTCATGTTATCATTAAACAGTCTCTACTTAGATCTAAATAGTAGGGCATATATTCCAACAAACATATACTAAAAAATTGCCCAAACAAGCCTAATAAAGGATCACATCAGGAAGTGCATATAAAACACCACCAATATGATCAGTAATTTAATGTAGCATAAACCAGAATATGTTAGGGGAATAAATAACAGCTCTCTGCATTCTTGTAAAAATTAGTGCCCGATGGTTATGATAGCCAGCAGAATGGCTCTGTATTAAATGTGCAGCTATTATTATTATTAATTTTTATTTATAGGGCGCCACTAGGTATCCGTAGCGCCGTACAGGGACAAACAAAGTACAATACAAGGTGAGACAGCACGATACAGTAAACAAAATGCACAGTAACTCCGAGATCTCAAAGCACAGCTAGAGGGGCGGGTGGAGGGGAGAGGGGAAGGTCCCGCATACGGCGGAGCCCAAGAGGGCACGGAGGGCAGGGAAACCCCCAGAGAGGAGAGGAGGGAGCAAGAGGGAACGGGGAGGATGAGGCTAGCATGAAGTGGGAGTCTTAAGCGTGCGTTCCTGCATGGACCACGCTTGACTTCCGATGTAAGGATGCCTTGTGGTGCCAAAATATGGCCCAACGCGTTTCATCTCTGATGGGCGATTTTCTCAAGGGTGAATAGAGTGGATATGAATAGTATCTCTAAGTATTTAAGTGAATCGCTGGATTCTAATTGGCTTATATGGGACACCTAACTTCTACCTTTATCGCATAGATTGGGCAGATCTAAAACTAAACAACATATCTAATATCTTTAAGTGATTAAAACCATGATGTCTTGGGAGGACAGTTTGTAACTTAAAAACATTAACAAGCACTAATAATAAAAAATAAACAACCATAAGTTCAAATATATACCCATATATTGTAAAGGTAATACACTAACTAGTACAAACATATTGCTATATTTAGTTACATAGGCATATATTATATCGTGCTTGTAGAAGGCTTGTATCGATTATAAACTGATAAGCATTAATAAATAATGGTTAAATTTGTCAATTTTTAAATATAATAATATATAATAGTGAGGTATACCTTAAATGTAAACTCGCCAGAAATGGGATAATAAATACTGTATTTATATTGCCGTTCTGGATGAAAAGCAGAATGTACATGTAAATGGGTTTTAGTAATATATGTAATTTCATTGATGACTAATCTTAGTGGTAACTGCATCCATAACTCTAGAATTATATATATATATATATATATATATATATATATATATATATATATATATATATATGTATAAATATGTGTTATGTACAATAAAATGTGCACAACAGGTGTTTGGGATATATACTGAGCATTTATCTACAACCATACAAAAGTGTGCATATCGTCTAGTCAGATCAGAGCTACCAGAAAAAGTGCTATTTAGTATGTATAGCCTCTAGTTAGAGTGGGGTTAGAATGATTTTTTTTTTGTGTATATAAGATGTCTAACGTAGCATATATTTCTTGCCGTCCTAGACAACATGTATTTCCTTTAGGGATATGGTGATTCATGTAATGTAATGTAATGTATCTCCTATTTTGCCAGATCTCATCATAAAAAAAATAGAATAATTCAGATACATTTCATTAACATAAGAGCAATCTAAGATGGATGATCATATAAGATATTGATGAAAAGGATTAATCCAATCAATAAAGAAATGTGCTCTGATATTCAGTGGATAATATATTCATAGTACCGAAAAATGAATGTGAAGTGTTGTACTCACTAGACCTGGGGAGAAGCACCCACATCGGATCTTGACAGGAAGGTAGTGAAGGAGTGGAAAGCTGGTTCTTCCGCACCAGAGGTTCACAGGTGGTGCCCCAACCTGTTATTAGTCTGGCTTACTTCGCTTAGCTTCCAAGATCAGCCATATTTGGGCGTTCCCTGGTGTAATATGACCGTAGAACCTTGGGTCTTCACCTAATACTATATGCCTTCACCTACACTGAAGTAGTAAGCAACTTCATCCCTTTATGGCCGGTTTGTACACATAAGTCATCTGGGGATTTAGGATGTGAAGCATAATGAAATGGGAAATCTATTACATTAATAATGCTAACTCAAAATCCACATTTAGGCCTTTCAGTTTCAGAGTTTTAAGAGTGTATATAAACTTGGCTTCCTCCTTATTGATATGTTTAATATTATCACCTCCCCTCCAATTTTTCTTAACTATTCTGATAGCTGTAAATTTGAGGCCTTCTGGTTTCCCATCGTTTGCAATTTTAAAATGGTGAGACAAATTGTGCTTATTGAATCCTATTTGGATATTACGTAGATGTTCTCAATGGCCGTATTGTCCTTCCTATATACTGCTTCCTACAAGGACATTTGAAGAGGTAAATTACATTTGCAGTATTGCAAGCCATGAAATCATTAATCCTATATGTAATCCCTGTTTGGGTGGACACATACTCTGTGATTAGTTTGGTATGTCTGAAATTTAATATTGTACAGTTTTTGCAAGATTCACAGTGATAACATTCTGGTTTCCTTCCATTGATTGTTAGCCACTTATTTTGTTCCTTCTCTGTCTTAATGTGGTTCGTAACAAATGATTTTTTTGAAATCAGAAGCTTTCATGAATGCAACATTGGGATATTCTGGTAGGTAGTATTTAAGAAGCTCATGTTTTTGAAGAATGTGTCAATGTTTTTTTATAAGAAGACGTAGGGCTTGTGCTTGGTTTGAATACTCTGATATGAAATATATCGTGTGTTTCTCATCCTTATTCTCTCTCGTTATGAAATGCAATAGGCCATCGCTATCAAATTTTTCAATTACCTCAAAATCTCTGGCAATTATATGTTGATTGTATTTCTTTCCATAAATTGATGTTTCATATGGATCACTTGTGTTCTGTAATCTTCTATATAGGTGTAATTTTTCTTATTTGGGTAAATTGGCCTAGTGGGATATTGTTTATCCAATATGGATGATGGTGGCTGTCAGCTAAGATGTAACTGTTTACATCAACTGACTTTCTAAAAGTCCTAGTGGCTAAAACACAATTATTAATAAAAATCTCCAAATTTAAAACTTCAACCCTAGTCTTGCTAAAATTGGAGGTGAAATGAAGACCACTAGCGTTGTCTTTCAGATATAGTAAAAACTCATTCAAATCATCTTGTGTTCCAAATTAATAACATATCATCGATAAATCTCCTCCATAGCATTAGATTTGCTCCCCAGTTGTTGTTAGATCTGACGTCCTTGTTGTGCCGGCTCCATGTGAATCGCCAGTAAAGTCCTGCGTGGGGTATATCATTGGTGGAATGATGCACCACCCACACCGCTTTAGTTACAGACCTGCCGCTGTAACGAGAATTATCTAGAAAATTGCATCCATTATGGTCATCAGGATAACACTTTTAGAGGGTGGCAAAATTCTGACATGTTTGTCAAATTCTTCAGGGATAACATTCCTCAATGGATGGGAACTGAAAAAGAAAGCTTATTGTAATGTTAAATCAATACATCCATCTATTGTTATGATACTTTTTGAATTTGTATTTTTTTACACAGCCATTTGCCTATATTAAGGATGTTTTTTTGGAAACACCTGCTCCCTCCCAGCTGAGTTCAGAATCCACACAGCAACCCACCCTGCGACAAGAGCAACAACCTGGTAGGAGGGGGAAGAAAAGGCCAAAGGAGGCAGAACACACCAAGGTCATGACTTGCAGGGTACTAGACTGATGGAAAGAGAAGACAATTAGTATGACCTGATGTGTGCAGCAATAATGAAAAAACTAAAACATTTGGGCACAGGGCAGAGGCAGAATGGTTTTTATGGAGGTTCTCTATAAGGCTCACAGAGTAGAACTCACGCAGCACACTGGTTTGACAGAGTTTCCCCCAAGCCATACCAAAGACTTATTACAGCCAACATTTGCTTTTCAAAGTTTTAATTTTTTATTTTTAGAGGTACAATTCCCACTGTCTGTTTATGCTCCTTGCTCCACCCTAAATTCTTCCATCTGCCTCATACTTGCATTCCCGCCAACCTTATCCACATATCTCCACTATCTTCTCTTTCCTTCAACCTGTGCACTATGGAATGTCAGATCTGTTTGTACAACAGACTTGCATTCATTCATAAATCCCTCAACCTCTTTGCCATTACAGAAACTTACCTCCTCACCTCCTCTGACACTACATCCCTCGCAGCTCTCTCCTATGGGGGGGACTCCCTCAGCAATATTTCCAGATCTGGAAAAAGTCAAGGTGGTGGAGTAGGCATTCTACTTTCTCCAAGCTGCACCTTCCAAGTCATACCATCTGAACCCTCCCATCTCTTCCTTTGAAGTTCACACTATTTGTATATTTTATTCTCTCCGCCCTCATGTTGCTGCCATTTATTGCCCCCCTGGTCCAGTTTCCCAATTTTATGTCAACTTTTCAGCCTGGCTTACTTATTTCCTATCCTTTGACCTGCCTACTCCCATAGTAGGCAATTTCAACATTCCTATTGATAATCCTCTTATGCCACTAAACTTCTTTCACTTATCTCCTCCTTTGGTCTCTACCAGCGGACCTCATCTCCCACAAATTGTGATGGGGACTCCTTTGACCTTGTCTTCCCCCACTACTACTCCATCTCTAGTTTCTCCAACTTAGCCTTCACACTCTCTGACCACAACTTCCTTTTCTTCAACCCTTCCCCCTGCACCCAAATCCACACATACACAACAAAACCTAAATACTCTTAATTCAATCTACTTCTCATTTTCACTAAAATAACTATTTTCTCCAATGACTGCATTGTTCAGCCCTAATTAGGCTGCCTCTTTCTAAAAAAAAAAGAAACACTTCAACCCTAGACAATGTAGCTCCAGCTGCCACATACAGTCTTTGATGATCCAGACCTCTTCCCCCTAACCTTTCCCCTTCTGTACTATCCCGTGTAAACAACTGTTTTTCTGCTATCTCCACATGGATGTCCCAACACCACCTAAAGCTCAACATGTCCAAAACAGAGTTTATCATCTTTGCTTCTTTCAGAGACACCACTTGCCCTCAAATCTCCATCACTGTCAATAACACCACAATTTCTTCAGTCTACCAAGCCTGCTGCAATGGTGTCACACTTGACTCCACCCTCTGCTTTATTCCTTACATACAGACTCTCTCCCAGTCCTGTCGACTCCACCTTAAAACTGTTACACTCAGAGGTACACTCAGTCTAGATTTGCACAGGTCTAGCAAGGTGCAGAGTCTAACAACCCCCTGGTCTTCACCAAGAACTAACGCAAGGTGGGATGGACTTGGCTGCAAATGAACTGCAGGTCGCTGCCCTTGGTTTGGCTCCTAGATGTGAGCGGGATCGGTGAATATGACAACATGATGTAAATAGAAATCAGAGATTACCTTGAGGGGTGCGATGCAGAATCACAGGTTACGGCTCGTCTAGCGGGGAATAGGCCCACAGAAGGATTCAGGATACAAGCCGGGTTTGGTACACAGGTCAGATGTTGATCTGACACAGATGCACGTCAGATCCTCCTTTTTATTTGAATTCCCCGCCGCGAAGTCACATGATGCCTTCGGCAGGGAGTCGCGTGATCCTCTTCACCACAAACAAGGAAGTGTGGCTGACAACGCTGGATCACGGGAGGTAAGGACCTTTACAAAAACATTGTCAGAATCCGCCCTTTTCACACTCAATATGCTACCAAGACTCTTATCCATTCTCTCATCTTCTCGTCTTGACTACTGCAACTTCCTGCTATCTGGCATTGACTGTTTCTCCTTCCACTATTTTTCTCCCCCTCCCTATTGCCTCGTCTCTCATTATGCCTCCCCGTTCCTGTTCTATACCCATCCTTTCCCTCTCCCTATTCTATCCCTCCCCCAATCTCATCCATATCTCCCCACTTCCCTCCCTCCCCTTCTCCTGCACCCTCTGCTGAAATATCTGTAACAAACGGCCTATTATCCATGACCTCTTCATCTCCAATTCCCTTAACCTTCTTGCTATCGCTGAAACCTGTCTCTCTTCTACTAACACTGCTTCCCCTGCCGCTCTCTCCTATGGGGACCTCTCCTTCACCCACTTCACCAGTCCGGATGACCGTCCTGGAGGTGGAGTACATCTCCTCCTATCCCCTAACTGCACATTTAGGGTCATTCCCTCTGTTCCTTCCCTCTCCTTCAACTCCACTCTGTTCACTCTTCTCACCTATCCACCTCCGTGTCTCTGTCATCTACCACCCCCTCCCCTTGCCCCACCTCGCTTTTTCTCGACAACTTTGCAGCCTGGTTTCCCCACTACCTTTCCTCTGACCTCCCTTCCATCATACTTGGAGACTTTAACATTCCTATTGATAACCTCTCTGACCCTGCCTCCACCAAACTTCTTGTCCTTTCTTCTTCCCTTGGCCTCACTCAGTGGACCTCTTCCCCCACTCACTCCCTTGGTCACTCCCTTGACCTCGTCTTCTCTCATCTTTGCTCTCTTTCTGATTTCTCCAACTCCCTCTTCCCACACTCTGACCACAATCTCCTCTCCTTCACTCTGTCCTCCTCCCCTGCTCCCCCCTGCCTAAAACTACCCTCGCTAGGCGCAATCTTGATGCTCGTGACCCCACCTTTTTTTTTCTCCTCTCTTGAAGCTCTCCTCTCCCCTCTTCTCACTCTGCTCTGCCCCGACCAGACGACATCTCTTTATATCCGCACCCTTACCAGTTCCCTGGATGCTGTTGTCCCTGCCTCTCCCATCCACTATCGCTGCTTAATTCCCCAACCCTGGCACGCCAAAACCACATGCTTCCTTCAAAAGTGTACTTGCGCTGCTGAACTCCTATGTAAGAAATCCCGTTCCCTGGCTGATCTCTGTCATTTTAAATTGATCCACTCTTCTTAGTGCTCCGCCCTCTCCCTCACTAAACAATCCTTCATTAAGTCTCTCATCTCTACTCATTCTTCTAATCCCCGTCACCTCTTTGCCACGTTCAACTCTCTCCTCACCCCTCATCTCTTCCATCACGCTCTCACTCTCTGCTACCGTCTTTGCCTCCTTTTTCTCCTCCAAAATTGAGGACATCAGACTCAATATTTCCTCCTCCCTTCCCTCTCCTGCCACCCTCTTCACTCCACCTTCCTCCAACAACCAACTCTGGTGCTCCTTTTCCCCAACTTCGGGCAAAGAAGTCCACTCCCTCATTCTTTCCTCTCCCCGTCTACCTGCAACCTGGATCCCATTCCCTCTCACCTTCTTCGCTCCCTCTCCCCCACTGCCTGCTTAATCCTAGCAGACCTATTCAAACTGTCACTCTCCACTGGCATTGTCCCATCATCTTTAAACATGCCCTTATCTCTCATATTCTCAAAAAAAATCCAGTCTTGGTCCCACCTCACTCGCTAACTATCTCCCCCATTTCATTTCTCCGCTTTGCCTCACCAGACACCTCTCGGCTAACTTCCTCCTTGAACCTCTCCATTCTGGTTTTCGCTCCCTCCACTCCACCCGTCACTAATGATATCCTCTTGGCCAATTTCAGGGGTCACTTCTCCCTGCTCATCCTCCTTGACCTCTCCGCGGCTTTTTACACCGTGGACCACCACCTACTTCTGCAGACCCTTCTCTCCCTTGGCCTCTCTAGCTCTGTCCTTGCTTGGTTCACCTCTTACCTTGCTAACCGCTCCTTCTCTGTCTCCACGTATGAATCATCCCTCCCCTACACCCTCCCTATATACTTTCTCCCTGTATACTTTCTCCCTCCTGTCTTCCTTCGGTTTTCAGTATCACCTTTACAATGATGACATTCAACTCTACATCTCTTCTCCTGACCCCTACTCCCCTCCTCTCTTGCGCATCTGACTGCCTGTGCAGCATCTCCTTTTGGTTGTCTTCCCGATTTCTCAAATGTAACATTGCTAAGACAGAACTCATTGTCTTCCCTCCATCCAGATCATCCTCCCACCTTGACCTCTCTATCACTGTCAACGACATCACCCTCTCTTCTGTTCCCCAACTCTACTGTCTGGGTGTCACCTTTGACTCTTCCCTCTCTTTTGCCCCCCATATTCAATCCATTGGCCAATCCTGCAGCTTCCAACTACGTAACATTGCCCGCATCCAGCCCTTCCTATCTCAGGATGCCATAAAAACCACCCATGCTCTCATTATTTAACGACCTGATTACTATAACCTTCTCCTCACCGGCATCCCCCACTCTCACTTCACTCCCCTTTGTTCTATAGGCAACGCGCCCGAGAGACTTATCTTACTTTCACAACGCTCTTCTTCTGCCTCTCCTCTCTGTCTGGCCTTACACTGGCTCACCTTCCCCTACAGAATTATTTTCAAGCTCCTGACCATCACTTACAAGGCCCTCTCCCACACTAGTGCCCCTTATATCTCCAACCTTCTCGCCATCCACACTCCCTTCCGCTCCCTGCGTTCGGCCAATGACCACCGCCTCTCCTCCACCTTGGTCACCTGTTCCCAGTCCCGAATCCAAGATTTCCCCCGAGCTGCCCCTCTCCACTGGAGTGACCTCCCACGCTCCATCTGACTGTCTTCCAGCTTGTATTCCTTAAAACGGGCACTTAAAACTCACCTCTTCCTCAAAGCCTACCAGCCTGCCACCTAATCCTCTCTCCATGCTCATTCTCATTACCTCTCTCTTCCAGGCCCTTACTCGCTTCTCCTGCTCTTGATCCCCTCTTCTGACTCCCTCTGTACCTGTCTCTTGGCCTTCCCTTTAGGATGTAAGCTCTTACGAACAGGGCCCTCCTCCCTCCTGTCTTTACATCATTTCTTCTGCTCCAGCTTCTCTGTAATTGCTATGTCTGGCGCTTCTGGAGTCTAGGTTTACTTGACTTTTGTTCTGTATTGTTTTACCCTGTAATGTCTACTGTGTGTACAATGTACGGCGTTGCGGAAACCCTGTGGCGCCTTTCAAACAAACGATAATCATAATAATATGTCCTGTTTTCCCTAATGTACGTGTTACAGAGCACTGTGGCGCCTTACAAATCTACCATAATAATAATAATAATAATAATCATTGCTGAGTGTTATCTACCTGGAAACACCCAGGCATATCCTCAGACTTACCTTGCAGCAGTGCAGCCAGCCCATATAAGTACACACCGGTCGGCACATTTTATTGCCAGGTTTCGGCAATTAACAGGGTGAGATCTCCAGCGTAGTGTGGAACTACATTGCACATCTCAGTGTGGTGATCATTTTAGTCACTGTACCTGTACTTTTCAATTGATCTTAGAATTTACAAAGAGAAGTTTTTAGGTTTAATCAGCTGCTATTCTCTTATTCTTATGCGACACCACCATCTAGTGGCCATCAGGTGATGTTTTCAATGAGCTGTATACAGATTAATATAGCTGTGTGAATATCAGCTTACAACACAAATTCTCTTCTTAATGTACAAAGAGCTGTCTTTGATGCATTAAGATTAAAATAAATCCTTCTACCTACCTGGAGTTTTACTGATTTAGAAATGTTGGACACTTCATTGCATTGAGAATGCAAAAAAAATCTCCTCTAAACGTAAAAGAGGAAAAACCTCAGAGGTTGACAACATATCTTACGTGTCACGAAAAGTAAGTAGTGTCTACTTACTCTTATTCTTCATCTTATCTTTTTGTGACTCCAGAATCTGAATTGGAATCTGAGTCACTAACAAATCATGTTGAATAATCTTGTTTGTTTACTGATGATCTTCAAAAAATTAGTAAAAGAATTAAGAAACAATATTTCTGAACTCTCAAAACAGATGACACTGTTATGACCACCAGTGCGTCATAACTTGTAGAACTAGCGGAAGAGGTCTTCACCTATAGCAGGGTTCTCTCTCTTACCGCTCTGTCTGTATGTATTACCCAGTATTGTTTTATTAATGTTTGTTCCCAATTGTAAAGCGCTACGGAATTTGCTGGCGCTATATAAATACATGTTGTTGATGATGATAGCAGCCGCCTTTCCTGTAGAGACTGGTTATGCTCACAGGTACTCGGATGCCCCCAGGGGGTAAATGTATGAACCTCCGGATTCTTCATCTCCGGCGAGTTCAGCGTCTTCAGCGCTTGAATTTAAAGCGGCGCTGCCTTGTAAAGGGAAGTTTCCCTTTACAAGGCAGCGCCACTTTAAATACTGGTACTGGCCAATCAGGGCTTTGCCCAGTAAGCATCCCCACGCAGCCATTAATTAATCCCTGGCTGCTTAATTAGCCCACAGACTATATTGCGCGCACCCGGCTGTTCTAAATTGCCTGGCCGCGATATTGTTAACTTCGGCGTCCAGCCGTTGACCTGGCAACGGTTGGGCCGAACACAGAAAGTGACGTCCTGGTCGTCATGGAAATGGCCGGGACGCCAGGAGGTGGTGGAAGTGAGTCGTGGGGGAGCCCGCGGTCGTCGCGGTTCCTAACAGACACTCTTGGTAAACAAGGTGGACTTTTATTACAAATCCATAGGGAAACATTACATGAGATTAATCATCTTCAAAAGGAAATTGAATTCTAAACGGGTAAAAATGAGGACCTGGAAATTAGGGAATTCACAATATTCTTTTAATAAACCCAGCAGTCAGCACTACTTGCTCTTCATTTAAAGGTCTCTCAATTTTTCTCATAGTACCAGTGGATGAAGTGGACTGGTGTATGGTGGTATCCCATACCAACACTTCTATTGCTTGCATTGTAAAACTATCAGATTCCATTCACTTACATTTTCCATACCACCACTTCTAAATCTCCATTTTGACCACTGCAATGTACCTTTATATATTATTTATTTTTACTTCACCTGACGGCACATCTGCAGTTTCTCAAGGCTGGTCCATTGAACCACAAGTGATCTTTTCTTTTTATCAAAGCCGTCCACTACTTCATTGTTTATAGTTTGTACACATATTTTACTACATACATTTGTATTTTATTTATGACCTATGTATATATTCTGCTGTTCTAAATGTATATTTTATTTTAAAAAAAGCCTCTAAATCAGTGAGGGGCAACATGAAGTAGCCGGAGGGCCGCAGCCTCTCCAGCCTTCAAAGGGGCCACACAGATGAAGGAGGGTGAGCACAGGGCCCACAGGGCCCTCCTCCATGTATGCCGTGTGACCTCCCTGCAGTGTGCAGAGGAGGTCACATGACGGGGAAGTTGGCTACCCACACTCTAATAAGATCGGGTACAACCAGATGGGGGTCTACAAGAGAAGGCTCAGCACGGCTGCCTGTTGCCCACAGCTGCTCTGAATTCATCTCTTCAGAGAAACCTACAATGTTATCAATTCTTTTAGTATCAATTGTACTTCTCACAGTTTTCTCCATGTAATTAATGATGCTTTGCAAGCCAACAATCATCTTTTTTGATACCAGCAGTTTTTGTTTCCTCACAGTCATCAATTTCTACTCTCATTTATTTGTCCTGTTTGAGATGTATAAAGAAAAAACAAATACCGGTAATTCATTTTTAAAGTGCAGTTCATGTTGCAGCCTTTTCCTTAGGAACTGGCAGTTTCAATGCACAAGATGTCCAGCAGATGGCAGTGCTCTACTGAGTACTTGTGTAAAATGTTAATCTGTCTAACATTATTTGGGAGTCACACACATAAAAGAAAGATCATACTATTTGACTTTTAGTCCCGAAACCCACTACACACTCTGACAGCGACCCTGCCCCCTCCCTTGCCTCCATTTATATTTATGCCTCCCCCTCCCATTATTATACTCCCAGTTCTACTTCATCAGTTTTTGATAGTTGTTTATGTATGTAGTAATACACAGTTTGTTCAAATTGCTGTTACTGTTTCTATGGATGTTATTTATATTATATTGAAAATAAACAAAAAGTTATTCTCAAGAAATAAATAAAGATTTAGTCATAGTAAAAGTAGATCACCTAGTACATTTCTGACAAATTTACAAAACATAGTCCCTTTTTATCAGAGCATCCCATGACATTGTGGACCAAAATTTTGCATGCTACTGGTTTTCTAATAAATCTGCAGAACATTGCCCTCTTACAGCCACACAATGTCATATTTCCTAGCCATCTATAATTCTTACAAGTGAATTAAAGATGCATTTTTGTGATTTTTCTAAACGTAAAAATATATTTTACTCAAGTTTAAATTTTTTTTAAAAAATATAAACTATTTTAGGTACAGAATTGTGTGTTAATGAAATTCCTGTCTTCCATACAGTACTTGGATGAAATTAGTTTAATTTTCCTGGCTATAATATTTAGGGCTAGATGTACTAAATGCGGGTTTGAAAAAGTAGAGATGTTGCCTATAGCAACCAATCAGATTCTAGTTATCATTTATTTAGTACATTCTACAAAATGACAGCTAGAATCTGGTTGCTATAGGCAACATCTCCACTTTTGCAAACCCACAGTTTAGTAAATATATGCCTTAGTGTTTATTGGATACTTCAGTCAGTCTATAAATAGAAATGTATTGGTTTTCCATCACATGCTAACACAATTAGATGTAAGGACAATGAGCACCAATTGATGTGTTTTATATGTACAGAAACCAGCATATGAACTGCACATAAACACTTTGGAGGAGTTCACATTCCATCCATTCATCTTATTCATTCCGACATTTGATACACTCTCCCTTTTCGCTCCAACATACACACACACACACACATAAACCCTATCCCATGTACAAAATATAACCCTGAGACAAATTCCCTCCTCCGTTGTGTGTAATATCCATACTGCCCCTGTGATGGGGTTGTCACCTGGTTAATAAGGTTTTGGCTTACCCTTTACAGTTTTATAACTGTTGTTGGTAAATCAGGGAATTAGAAAGCACAGAATGTGTATGTGATGTTTGATAAAAGCTGCTTCTCTTACCACAAGTAGTACAATGTTCTATGGCCAGGGCAATCAGTGCCCTGAATACTACGTAGGAGATATACCTGAAGGTAGGTACAGTTATCAGTAGGATTCCCATGCACCGGAATTAGCAGGAGAAGTGGGAACAGATCCCTATAGATGTTTTACTTTATCTCAACTGAACAATGTCAATACCAGCTGTCTCCCAATAGGAAGGGTCTTTTACAGGCTGAATAAACTTCATATTACATGGGTGACTGTATTTTCTGTTCCAATATTATGAGAGCTCCGATGTTTGTCTCACTACACAGCTGCAAAATTCTGTAAGATGCTATAAAAGTCATTGGGTTCCAATTTTTATAACTATGATTAAATTATGTCATATTTTTGGTGATATATAATAAATAAGTACATTGGATTTAACTTCTTGTAAATGATTTAAGTCGTTAAATCCAATGGACTTGTTTATTATATATCGCCAAAAATAGGACATAATGTAATCATAGTTATAAAAAGAAGGACCCAATGACCTTAATAGCATATAGTGCCTGATTAGAATATGGGCGAATGGGCAGGTGTCCGCAGCTCAAGGGCAAGGCTGCAGGATACACATACATAGAATCCACCAAAACTTTTGGTGATACCTTGACAATGACAAGAGACATTGTAAGCAATGAGCGAGGAGATATCAATATATTCCAGTGAACTTTGGGGTAGAGTTTAAACAATTATGAGTATTTCAATAGAGGTATCAAGTGCCCAAAATAATGTATATGGCTTACGTACTTAACCAGGGCTAGCAGTATTTTAATCTGCAACTTTATGTATATTGTATTATTGATATAACTGTTGTAGATAACTGATTTGTTATCCTCAGCAAAAAACACCACTTGATACTTCACTAATGGGTCATAGACCAAGAGTGATATTAGCCAGTTCCCTTGCAGTATTAAATGTTACTTATTAAAGGAAATCATTTCAGTAACATGCTTTCCTTTATTCACTTTAATCTTTAAACTAAGCTGTATTGTACTAAAAACCGCTGAGCTGGAGATTGAATTAAAACTTACAAAGAAAATATTGTTGTACCAGAGACAAGTTACACTAAGTGGAATGAAGTAATGATGAGTCATTTAGTTCTGTCCCCACTCTCCACTCCTCTGCAAATACTTGATGGATGTTACAGTGAAATGCATTATGCTTCTTCTTTTCTGGACTAATATCGCAGATATCCAGTTAAAATATTTCAGGGTGGTTGCAGATGAAAGATGATTACAGGAAGTTTAGCGCCGTGGCATACAGTGCTGCGTTCACCGGAAGCACCGTTTCAATACACCCAGTAGTTTTATGCTGTTTGCCATACATGACAAACATCAGTCATGTTTGATTTTAAAGTGAGCCATTTCAATATTTTTTCAGTTCTTTTTTTCTTTAACATCAAAATGTTTTTTATTTAGTTTTAAAAGTTTCAGGGGGGAGGGTACATAAATAAGAAAGGGGAAGGGAGGGGGGATTACAGAGTGGGGAGCAGACATAACATTGTATATCTAACCAGAAAACCTTTAAAACAATACACACTCTTCAGAACTAATTAGACAAGGAATTAAAGGTTATTGTGGAGGGAAGCATTTAATAAGGGCCAATGATGATGCTGGGTCCGTGGGGCTAGATGGAGCGGTAGGGTAGATAAGTATGAAGCATTTGCCATCTGTTATAAATATATGCCATGGCATCCTTTTAACAATAGGAGAAGGCGATGACATAGCTAGTGTATACATAGTATACGTTCCACCTTAACTTTGTGGTTGTCAGCATGCGATACATGTATTTTACACAGCTGTTTGACATTTTTTATTAAAAACCTATTAGGTACTTCTGCGCAACTCTCCTTTTTTCCTTTTGGATGACATAGAGTATGTACCATCAAGTGTCTCCCTACGTAAGCTAAAGTTGATATTTGCAATCACCTTGTTAAGTGTAGGGGGAGATGGCTGCTTCTTTCTAAAGCTGCGCTATCGCTGCCCTTGTACCTATCAAAATGTACCCCCAAATATATCTATAATGTTCAGGATAAAGATGCAGGAGGGCCGCAAGGGGGGTTGGAGTTAACGATATGGAGGTCGAGCTAGTTCAGATATCTCTTGCCAGAGTGGTTGGATGACAGGGCATGATCAGAACACATGAAGTAAATCGCCTACATCTCCGCACCCGTGGCAGCAATATTTAGAATGGCTAGGCCAAATCTTCTGAAGACGAGCTGGGGTGAGGTAGGTGCGATATAGCAGCTTTAATAGCATTTCTACGTGATTAGTGCACTTTGATACCACAGATAAGTTGCAGTAAATGATTTCCCTCTGAGACAGGGAGATGGAAATTTTAAGGTCGGCCTCCCACCTGGTTTAGGAGACATGTTTAGGGACATCTGTTAGCCCCAGGAGATTTTGGTACCAAAAAGTGATACCTCCTTTATTGTCCCCTTTAGTTAGTTTGGTGTAGGATAGGCGGGGGAGGAGCGATCGAGTAGTTTTGGCGACATAGGTCCCCAATCCAGTGCTTCCGCCGCAGATATTTATAGAAATCTTTATGCGAATTATTGTAAATGTCCTGCATCTGCACAAAGGAGTGGAGACCCCCTGGGGCCAAACAAAAGTGCAAGGGAGGCGAGTCCAGACTGGACCACTGGAAATGTTTGGAAGTAGGGAAGACACAATGAGGACGGAAACATTGTTGGTCGGAGAGATAAAGTTTGGTCATGTGCCTATGGTTCTATCCCAAACCCTAAGTGCATCTGTAATATAGGTCATTGGGTTGACCACTTTGGGCCTAAATGGCTTGGGGAACCAAATTTAATCAGGTAGGGAAGAGCCAGAGCACAGAGCTTTCTCCATATCAACCCAGGGCTTTTGAGGGGGGAGGGACCAGTCTCTAATCTGTGAGAGATTGCAAGCTTCCTAGTACTTAGAGAGGTCTGGAAACGCTAGACCTCCCAGGTACTCGGGGAGAGTCATGCGGACATATGAGAGTCTAGAGGGTTGGCCTCTCCAAACATAGCGAATCATCAGTGAGTGCAGAGCAGACATAAACTTCTTTGGGGTTATATAGGGATGGTCCTAAACTAGTAAATTAGCTTGGGTAGCAGCATCATCTTAAAGGCTGCAACCCGGCCTAACCGTGAAATTTCATATGTCATCCAAGAATTAGATAATTTGTACAGTCTTGTAATTAACGGGGGATAATTAACCTCAAATATCTCTGAAATATTTGCCTTGACCTGGATCCCCAGGTAGGAAAGTGACTTCTCCTTACAAACATATTTGAACTTGACTTTTAAACGGATTAGGGTTTCTAGAGGGATATTAAGCGGAAGTGCTTCAGTTTTGGTGGTGTTCAGCCTGTAATATGACGCTTGGCTGTATTCTTAGAATATGTTGCAGCGGCTCTAATGATGTTTCGGGGTCTGATATAAATAAAAGAACGTCGTCCATGAAGAGACATAGACTGTGAGTGGCCCTCCCCAGGACAAAGCCCTTACATGTCACAGACTGTCGCAGATACTCTGCCAGAGGTTCTATTGCTAAAACATAGATAAGGGGTGAAAGAGGACATCGGTGCCGTGTTCCATTTGAGATAGGAAATGCTGTAGATAAAAACCCATTACAAAAGACTTTAGCAGAGGGCCCGTGGTATAGTGTCATGATTTCCCGCAGAATGGTTCACCGAAACCTAAACTTAGTTAATATTTGCCTCATAAAGTCCCAGTGCAGTCTGTCGAACATCTTCTCCGCATCCAGAGAAACCATCAACAGCTCAGCACCGTGTTTCAAGGTGTGCTCAACTATGTTTAGTTGTTATCTGACGACTGGCGTCCCAGGACAAAGCCCACCTGATCGGGGTGGATGAGAGAGGGGAGGAGCGGGCTGTTCCTGCGAGCAATCATTTTAGCATAGATTTTCAAGAAGAGCCATTTGTCGGTAAATATTAAATCTATTTTGGAGTAAGTGTTGTGTACATGCGAGTGATATGTATAATCTCTTTCACGTGGTACGAAAGCAAGCCAGGCATCATATAGGTTGCACTCAGCAATTATTCTGCGGAATGCAAAAGAAGGGCCACTAGTGTCAGGAGGTACCATAGTGTTAAGGGGATAGGTCTTATCCATTCGAGGATCTAGAACTAAGCTAAAATGGCCCATCAGAATCAGGCTGCCCACAGAGATTTTTTGGATCTCCTTTAGTACTGTTTTCAAAAAAGTATTTGTCTAGAGTTGGGGACATATAGGGAAACTAAGGTGACTGCTTTATTATTAGTTTTAAAAGGACAGTGGTGCTTGAAATCATTGTTCTTCCTCTGTTAACCATTGTTAGCTGCAAGGGAACACATGCAGTCATCATTGCTCTGCACAAAATGGGTTTCACAGGCAAGGATATTGCTGCTAGTAAGATTCCACCTAAATCAACCATTTATTGGATCATCTCGAACTTCAAGGAGAGAGATTCGATAGTTGTGAAGAAGGCTTCAGGGCACCCAAGAACGTCCAGCAAGCACCAGGACCATCTCCTAAAGTTGATTTAGCTGCCGGATCGGGGCACCACCAGTACAGAGCTTGCTCAGGAATGGCAGCAGGCAGGTGTGAGAGCATCTGCACGCACAGTGAGGCGAAGACATTTGGAGGATGGCCTGGTGTCAAGAAGGCCAGCAAAGAAGCCACTTCTCTCCAGGAAAAACATCAGGGACAGACCGATATTCTGCAAAAGGTGCAGGGATTGGACTACTGAGGACTGGGGTAAAGTCCTTTACGCTGATGAATTCCCTTTCATTGTTTGGGTCATCTGGAAAAACGCTTGTCTGGAGAAGGAAAGGTGAGCGCTACCATCAGTCCTGTGTCATGCCAACAGTAAAGCATCCTAAGACCATTAATGTGTGGGGTTGCTTCTCAGTCAAGGGAGTGGGCTCACTCACAATTTTGCCTAAGAACACAGCCATGAATAAAGAATGGTACCAAAACATCCTCCAAGAGCAATGATGAACAATGCCTTTTCCAGCATGATGAAGCACCTTGCCATAAGGCAAAAGTGATAACTAAGTGGCTTGGGGATCAAAACATTTAAATTTTGGGTCCATGGCCAGGAAACTCCCCAGACCTTAATCCCATTGAGAACTTGTGGTCAATCCTCAAGAGGTGGGTGGACAAACAAAAGCTCACAAATTCTGACAAACTCCAAGCATTCTGCAATCTTTATTATTGATAAAATATCCAATTCTTTATTAATATTATTTAAAATTGAAAATAAGATCCCTCTAATTGTAAATAGCGAAATATAAAAACAACAAGGTGAAACAAATGTGAATTAAAATAGCAAAAATAATTTGCTATGCCCCGCTACTTTATATATCAATTGTTATATATATCAATTATTCATACTGTCCAATCTATAATATAATATTGTACTCTTTTCTCATACTGACTTTGTCAGTGGTTTATTTAGATAATTGATGGAATAATCGTGCTGTTGATAGTATCACTGTGATTGATAACTTCAGTTCATTGATTACTCTACAATAGTAAATGGTAATCCTACATATAGACTTAATGAGATTAATCGTTGGCAATAAATTAATAATTGCTTGGTTTAATTATACCTTGACCAAGCAATCTTGTATAATCACTTAATTTGCCAGTGGTAAAATACCTAATGTGATATTGTAACTGCTGCTGTGTCTTAGTCCTGTCTTTAATAAGATCTGACACACACACACGCTATTGTATCTCACTGTTTGAGGATTGATCTAAATGTAGCTTTTGATATACTGCTAGGCTGTCATAAGGTTAATCCCCCGTAATAGTAGATCACATATAAAGGTTAGGCTAATCAGCTACGTTGGGATTCTATTGATAAATGCTGAAGGCTGCTGCCAGACCCTGACCACACACTGTCACGATCTCACACGCACACCATGCATACAGCCTATTAGAGTATGAACGCTATCTATAATCTCTTTATAGAGAGGAGTGAGGACATTCAGTAGCGAGGTGGACGTCAACGCGCGTTTCGCTACTCGCTTTCTCAAGGCCTTGAGAAAGCGAGTAGCGAAACGCGCGTTGGTGTCCGCCTCGCTACTGAATGTCCTCACTCCTCTCTATAAATAGAGATTATAGATAGCGTTCATACTCTAATAGGCTGTATGCATGGTGTGCGTGTGAGATCGTGACAGTGTGTGGTCGGGGTCTGGCAGCAGCCTTCAGCATTTAACTCCAGCCTCATTAACGACTTCTATCATAATGCTTCTGACACACCTAAACAGGCAAAACCATAGAACAGTATGAACCCTATGGAACAACTGGTTAAAACCTTCATTTTTGGCGGTCAAGGGTTCACAGCCAATGGGGGGATGAGGTGTAAGTTTTGGGAAAAATTCAGTGGGTCAAGCAGCTGGATCTAGATGGTAGTCTAGAAATTCCTAGAATGTGCCTTGTTTTTGGTGGGATGATAGCCCCCAACTCTACTGTATCATTTACCACTATTTTACACATCTTTCAGATGCTTAATATTTGTGAGAATAAGAATTTAGGAGAGATAAGGCATACAGCTGAACTAACATAGAGCTATCTCTAACTGCTGTCCATGTGCCTCCCATGTTATATCTGTGTGGTCATATTCATGGTTTTTCAGAGGAAGTAATATTGTATTTCTGTGTGTATACCTTGCCATATTTTGCACCTTTCAGATGAGCACTCCTAAAACCAAACGAAACATACCAGAGCATATGCAGGGTGTTTCCTTTCAAACTTTCCAAGAAGCCCATGACTATAAATAATGATAAATTGTCACAAGTGATGTTTGATATAAGACAATCATGGGAAAGTTACTTCTGAGTTTTCATAGTGCATACAAAGCACAAGGAGAAATAAAAAAAATGTGTTGAAGGGATGTGTGTCAACCAATTAGATAAAAATCTAAAAATTGTATTATAATTATAATTTTAAGAAGAGGGGCCACATTTTACAGCTGGGGTGACCACATTATACAGAAGCTGTAGAGACCCAGACATTAGAAGGTTTAGGGCCTAATTTTGAACGTAAATCCAACTCTTTGGTGTAAAATTCTGTTTTGTTTTACTACACTGGAGCAATAAAACAATTTGGAATTTTGAGGTCCAAACTTGCCTGGGGGATTGGGGGCGTCTATGTGAAACTGAAGTACAGTAAGGGCATGCACACCAAAGTGTAGCATGCCCTTGGAGATGAGGCCTGTGGGGTCTTTAAACAAGTTAAACATTATGGCAGTTTGATTGGTTGGTTGTGGACATGCCACAAGCCTGTCTTTTCCATGACAACTCTGCTGGGAGAAATTTGAGCATTTTTTATGAAATAGTTTATTGGACACAAAACGGAAGTTGAATTGCTAAATTAAAAAAAGAATATATTTTTAAGTTTCATGTTTACATTTTGGAAATATGTATTTCACATCCTGAGTTATTGAACCAGGATGAGGCCAAGGCAATGCTTGTTTGAGACAATGGAAATAGTGGGGTTGATTTGCTCTTGTGCAGTAGTGTTGGTTGTTCAACAAGATGCCAAAGAGTTTCCTATCACTCAAATAATTAACCAAAGACTTGTATACTTTTTATACTTTACATGCATTATTTCCTTTTATATATAATCAGGTACTAAGTTTGAACCTAAAAATGTACACTTGATGGCATAAATAAGTTTACCTTGTGACCACAGGGTAGCCAATTGCATTGTGCGCTGATATGACTCTTTGTGAAAAGCAGGTAGTTTTGTGGGCACAAAAATCCTAGCCAACTTGCCAAGGGAGAAATCAGAGATCCTAAGAAGGTCTCTGTGAAGACCACGTATCTCTCGGCATTGCTTGGGACAAAACCAGACAAAGAACTGTGGGACTGTGCGCTTGCATGTACGAATATATGTTTAATAATATATTGTACCTTTGAGTTTCCAAAAAAACATTGAAGAAACAATGTCACATTGCATAAAAGTAAAAGAGAGATGAGACATAGTCCTGAATGGTGTATAACATACAGGTGCACTCAGCCAGTCCAGTACAGATGTGTAAAATGGTCTTCCTGATATGAGTGTGTCATGGCCAGCATCAGAGAGATGCAAGGTATAGGGGGAGCTTAAAAAAATACTTTATAGGGATATTTTGACAGAAAATGTAGTATTTGATATGCAGAGTTGCTAAGAGATTAAGTCAGAGTAAGTGTTGGATAGGCACACACTTACCTTTAAGTACGGGGACAGGATTTCCCCTCTTGGAGCATTCACTTTAAGGATGTAAAGTCTATTAACTGGATTCAATTCCTTCCGTCAGTGTATGTTCAGTGCCCAGCTTGGTACAGGCTCCTGCCCTTATGGTAGAGGCTAAAATTGGGAAATCTCAATTTTTCATTAGAATAAATGACACTGTTCACATTAGGAAAACTCGCATCCTCTTAGAGTTAAGGACAAAAGAAGAATATTGCTTGTGATCATAATCTAACCCTAGAAGGATTAACGTACTTGAAACATAGACACAAACACTCATTAAAGAAAGGAGAAAGAACTGTATGTTCTTAATTTCCCTTTTCAACTATGTACAGTACCTAATAGAAAATGATTATCCAGAAAGATGTCAGACTTTGTTCAGTATGTCGTTTTAGCCTTAGATGATACAGACATTGTCTACCAATTTGTCCTTCAGTTTAGGGAAAAATGGTTAATAATATTGTGACGAAAAAAAAGTGAAGCGTGAAATTAGTATTGGATACTAAAAGACGGTGCCTTTCAGAGTTCACCTACGTAAAAAGCAATAGAGGATAAAGAATATGATATGATTTCTGTTTTACAGGTAGACTAGCTTCATTGTTTGTTCTTTTTCTTCCATAGCTAATTAAGAGCAGAGATATTGATTATTGTCAGTAAAATGTTGCTGGAACAATAAGAGAGAGAATTGAGATTTTTTTTTTTTTTTAAACTCTTTATTTAAAGAGGAAACAACAGAAAAGACACAATCAACACGTTTGACATTAAAATATTAATATTCAAGATGTATATTTTATACTTTTATATCATGGGGAATGGGGGTGAGGGGAGGGGGGAAGAGGAAGGAGGGATGGGAGCTAGAAAGGCACAAGTACTGTTAACAATATTGTTGATAAGTAAATAAGCGAACTTGGAACATTGCTAGGAAAAGCTAGTCCACACGACTATATCGGCTACCAAAAAGAAAACTAGCATACAAACATTACTCACCGGAAGCGCGCCATATCCAGTCCGGGGGATCCGGAGGTGGCCCAAAAGCTATATTCCATCTGCAGGAGGGGGAGCCGTACTGGAAAGGCAGCTACGGCTTTCTAGAAAAAACCACGGGGCCCACACCTTATCGAAATTATATGATTTATCATGAAGGTAACACGTTATACTCTCCATGCTTGCGACATGTCCTATGTAGAACCGTAATTCCTGCATAGAGGGAGCCCTAGGGTCTTTCCAATGTTTCGCTATTAGGGATTTAGCTGCTGCCAAGATGTGGGAGATAAGCTTGTTAGAGGGCGCGCTCTCATCAGGTATAGGGCGAGAGAGAAGGAATGACCAGGGGTCCTTATTTATCTGCTGTTCTGATACAGAGTTTATAAGCGTAAGAACCATGTTCCAGAAAGGAACGATGCGAGGGCAGGTCCACCATATGTGTAACATCGTACCTCTCTGGCCACATTCCCGCCAGCAGCTCGGAGTGGCCATAGGAAACATTTGAGACAACTTATCAGGAGTATAGTACCACCTATAGTACACTTTATATGCTGTTTCCTTTATTAATGTAGAGATCGAGCTCTTGGCAATCCCCTCCCTGATCTCCTCCCAGCATGACTCATCTGGAGGAGGTCCCAGGTAATTTTCCCATTCCCTCTCATGTCGACCTGGAGTATCGAAAGTATAGTCTATGAGCCAATTATAGATCTGGGAGATCATCCCTTTAGTGAGAGGGGAATGTAAACACATATACTCAAAGGATGTCTGGCCCGTAGAACCTCCTGGGGGGGCATAGACATGGCAAAGTGTCGGACCTGGAAGTACTCAAAAAAAAGCAGACGAAACGGTTCAAAACTATGATGAAGCTCCGACATAGAAGCCCAAGTTTGATTGACTGCCAGGTCCGAAACCACCCGTATTCCCGCCCTTATCCAATGTTTAAATTGCTGTGTTGAATTGCCAGGAGAGAAGTGTGGGTTGCCCCAGAGAGGAGTCAGAGGTGAGACAAGGGAGGACAATTTATATTTGACCCGGCATGAGTCCCAAAGCGACAGGCAGAATTTAAGAGATTTAAGAGAGGAGGCTGCTGGTGGTCTATCTATATTAGCCAAGCCCCAGAGTGATGCCATAGAGGGGGTCCCAACATGGTGGGTCTCCAGATCCACCGATGCTATGGACTGGTAAGGGACATAGGTTACCACCACCTGGGTCAGGATTGAGATTTTTTGAACACAAATCGGAATTAGAATTGCTAAATTAAAAAAAAATATATGTATGTGTATGTATATGTATATATATGTGTATATATATATATATATATATATATATATATATAAGTTTGATGTATTTTTCAAGAAGGCATTCTGTATCCTGTACTATTGGAACAGGATGAAACCAAGGAAACGGGGGTATAATTTGCCCATGTGCAGAGGTTGGCTGTTCAACAGTATTCCAAAGAATGTCTCATCATTATTCAAATGCTTAACCAAGGACTTGAATATGTTTTTTTTAAACTTTATATATATATATATTTTTTTATATAGAAACAGGAACTAAGTTTGAACTTATCATTTGATGCCATGCTAATAAGTTTGCTTTGTGACCAAAGGGTAGCTAATTGTATTGTGCCATGATGTGACTCTGTGTGTGAACTTATAAAATCCTCTGTAGAGTTATATCTAGTACATTACTATCGTATTGACTTGTGAGATCTGTGCATGCACAACAAAGAATCTTATTAAGACTACATCTTTGTTCCGTAAATATTCTATGACAGTCTACCAGGGTTTTTCATTTTCAAACATTGGATTAACTGAGTCTCTGCCATTTTAAAATCTAGATCCGCCTACTTCATGAATAAATGGGCACACGTGCAAACTGATGAGCATACAGTCAAAATATGCGGATGTTAGTGTATTGACCAATATTTGATCCTCAAAACTTTGTATGTATTCTAATCTTTATTAATTTAGTAAAACTAAGTATGACTGGGGGATCACATATAACAGGTTGCGAAACACTCTAAACTGAATTATTGAGTGCTCACAAAAACTCTGTAAGATGTAGTATTCATGAAGACAAGGCTTCCAGGCAGAACACAAATGGTTCATTTTAAATGCAGGAATTTAGAAGATGTTAGCAGGATTTGCATGCATCAAATCCGCAACATACTGCATTTAATCGGATGAGACACAGAAAATAAGATTTCAGAATCCACAAACAATGGAAAGTGTTTTATGTAAATGAATTGGAGTAATGCCCTTATACTAACAGGCTTATTCGTCTTAGTGAACCGATAACGATCTTATTGGACTTTGTCATCGTCACACATAAGTATCTGAAAATATTAATTCTTCTAAAAATGTCATCTACAAGGACAAATTGATTAAGTTAATGTTTTATATGCAAATTAGAAACCTTCCTTTTATTCTAATTCCAGAGTAAACAGACTTATAAGGCTATAGTTATTAGATTATAAAGTCATGTGTGTTTTAATGTTGTTTTATTTGTCAAAAGTACTTTATTATGTACATCTAACAAATAGAAAGTTACTCCCTTTTTTGCCCATAGGGCAGACTTAATGTGCATCCTAACCCTGGGCCTGATTCATTAAGGAAAGTAAGGGAAAAAAGGAGTAAGTTTGCTCCAGGACATACTATGTCACAATGCAAGGGGTGCAAATTACTTTATTATTTTGCACATAAGTTAAATACTGGCTGTTTTTTCATGTAGCACACAAATACTTGATAGTTTTATTTTTACACTGAATTTTAAAGTTGATCTTGGACATGCCCTACCCCAACTATAAATCTGTCCCCACTTTTTAAATTTACTTCCCCCTCCAATGCAACATAGTTTTGCCAAGGTGCAAAGTTACTCCTTTTTTTGCTTTCCTTTCATTAATGAATCAGCCCTCCTATATATAAAATACTTCATATTTTTATGTATGTGTGGAAGGAATGTTTACAAGTTGCTTTCAAACCATTGCTTAGGAATTTCTTATCTATGGCTGGGTACACACTACAGTGTTTTTTCTGGGCCAATCAAACGATAAACGACCAGCCCGATATTGCATTAGTGTGTACATTTCAGCGATGAACGCGGATCATTCCAAAGCACAGATCATTGCTTTATTTGATTGTTCAGCGGAACTATAAATCTCATTCAGCTATGGAGCGATGTCCTTCCAATTCTGCAGTGTGTATGCATTCACGATAAGGATCTCCATAGGGTTTACAGAGTCATGATCTTTTCAGCCGCCAATTATGGCAGTTGAAGATCTGAGGGCAAGTCTTCTAAAACATGTATAGTGTGTACGCATGAATCGACATGCTGATCAAGACTTTTTGTTTCAGTCATTGGTACAATCGTTGTAGATAACACATTGGAAAGGAAATTTTGTAGTGTATATTCAGCCTAAGAAATAAAGATGTAGATTTAGCAAACTTTTTAGAAAGGACAATTGGAGATGCTGCCCATAGCAACCAATAAGATTCTAGCTTTCATTTCCTCGCATGTACAAGATAAATGATAGCTAGAATCTGATTGGTTGCTTTGGACAACACCTCCACTTTTCCTTTTTGGAATATTTGATAAATCTACCCCAAAGACTGCTAAAACGAAAACCTTGGCGATGTCCAGTCACTATGAATAAGGTCCAGGGTTCCAACATAAATACTGCTGCAAAGACCATTATTTTAGGAAAGAAACATAAAAAGTATTAATGAATTAAGAGTGTGGGCCAAAAGTTGTAAAAGCAGGACTTTAAAGTGTTTTATTTTGCTTTTTTTCCTATGTGCATTCCCATCTGGGATTACTGCAAATGGTCATATGAAGCATTTACTTTCCAAAACATTTACTTGTGGTGTCACACAGCAATCTTTACACTGCTGAAAATAAATAAGTGTGTATTTATGAGGTATGTCATATTAGTGACACACAGGACTTCTCTTGGTGGTTGGTGGACCAGGACATTTACTATGTATATTGACATATGAGCGAGTACGGCACAAGAGAATTTCAAATAACACAAAAACCCTGATTTTAACACCACATTAGTGTAGCTTTAACAGCTTCATCATTTAGGGAAACGGTCTCAATGTGCAAAAATATCAGTGTTCCGACTCCTTTGCAACCATATTTAGAAGAATAGCAGATCATTAGGCACCTTGGATGTGCTACGTTGTCCCAGCAAATGGGAAAAAATATTACCAATTTGGCTGTGACCAAGAGGCACAAAAGTAGACAATCTTTGCACCATACATTCCTGAAAGACCCCTATCGTTGCAATGACATGCTGTAATTTTTTGTGAAATGTCACAATTTTATTTAAAAAAAAGCCATAGCTAAACTTATTTTTCAAAACAATCATACCCATGTAATTCCCATGTCGGAGAACCCTGCAGTTTCAGAGTTAATCTGGGTACACACTACAGGTTTCTCATCCAATTATCTAGCCGTTCACACAATAAATGACTGTTTTGTATGATATTACATTAGTGTGTACGCTCCCACGATCATGTTTTATTGCACATTGTATCATTTTATTTGATAAACTTCCTAACAATCTCGATCAATGATGGAACGATGTCGGGCAAATGTAGAAGTCTGTCTGCACTCACGACCAGCAGTGTAGGCAGATCTTGACAGGAGGCGGAGCAGAGAGGCGGCGGTGTTGATCAATAGCCTCTTCCCCCCCCTCCCCGTGGATTTAGCTGAACGCTGTACGGCGGCTGTGAAAGGTATTGTCAGCGGTCGCCGCACAGTTTTAAAGTAATTTTATTTCTGAGGCGCCCTCCAGAGCGCCGCGCCTGAGGTCAGTTCTCCTCAGGTTAACACATGAATGAATCCACTGCTCAGTGCAAATGTACCAACAACGCTGAGTAAACTTCTATGAGGAAAGAGGCTTATTATTTATAAAGTTTAAATGGAGCTATTATTTGAGGAGTGGTACCTGTAACAAAATCTGTACAATGTAGTAGCATTTTCCAACTGCATTTAAGAACAACAGTGAAAGTAAAATAAAAAGATTACAAAGCACTTATTACTTTTAGTGCTTGGACACTATGCTGACAAACATTTGTTCCACAAAGAGTAATAATGATTGCAGCTTGCTGCCACAGCTATTACAGTCCAACTATAGAGAAGAGATATTACATTCTGAATCATAACGGTGACCCCATCTGCACATCTAATCATGAGCTCTCATAATATCATCGTTCTCTCTGTCACTTTGCTGGTGACCCTCTCTATGAGCGCAGCTGCACTGCCAATTCTAGAACCAGCCTCACACGCTGACATCACCTCTGTTATTTGGATTGTAGACAGCGAAGCCAATTATAGTCTCATTTACTGGTATTAGATGTTTCTTGACCAGGGCAGACATGTCAAGTTGAAATGTTAGTTTGTCTCAAATTAACCGGTTAAAACTCAGTCATTCTGGTTTTATTAACTCTAAGGAGGTTGGCAATCAGTTATAATTGGCATAAATGTTATTTATAGTTCTCTCTACACAATCAACGTTATTTGACCAATCTCATCAAACTACAACTATTTTTGGCAATAACCAATGTAGGCAAACAGTAAACATTAACTCTTTGGCTGCTGATTGAGCTGTGATCTTGATTATTTATGAGTATTTAATTTATAATCGGATTGTCGACTAACGAGGGTAAATGTACCCACAACTGTAAATGTACCTTCTACTGTAAATTGTATGGATATTAAAATTATCCAGGAGTTCTCTGACCATATAAAAGCTTTCACACAGTTCACAGAACAAGGTGACTTCTAATTGTCTTAATAGTTGATAGTAGGGGCTACATTACCACCTAGAATATACAACTTTATCAAAAGTCAATAATTTTCACACTTCTGCTCAGGACAATTGTTCATTTTACGAACATCTTTCACACCTGGAATCAGAACAATTACTAGATTGCTTCCAACAGACAGACTGAGCAACAAGAGATAATTTTGAATCATTACTACTATAGTGCCCCATCTGTATTTGGAGTCTCTGTAACTAAACCGCAGATTTTATGAATTTGAGACTGATGACTATATAGCAGACTTTCTTTATAGTCTTTTTTTTTTTGAAAGCCTGATGTGTGGTCCCCTCTTCACCAAGTGTATGTACTTCCTGGTTTAGACTTTAGCCATTCGGCGCCTGCAAGTTTAAGAACAGGTGATGCAGAAAAATTATCAAGGTTACGGGGAAAAAGGAACCAACAAGCCCTCCACTGAAAACAAATAGTTCAAAGGCCTAAAACCAGAAGGTATTTATATATGCTATATATATATATATATATATATATATATATAAAACTATCAAATAGAACTGCCTCACAAAACCTTTGTGCTACAGTGCATGCATTGGATGGGCAATAGGCAGAAACAGAATCAAAGGGCAGGATAGGCCCACAATTCTACAGGACTCAATGGTTGTAATAATCTAGCAGGGGAAGAGTGAACAACTGTTATCTAGGCACGTGCCAGTCATAACTTCACAAAGTCTTCATCATCCTTGCAAATAGAAGACCTTCTACAGACTAAGATGAGGCAGGGGTGTTTTAGGGGGTAGAAATTATATATTGCCATGGATTTAATTTATCAGAACTTAGAGTTGGAAATTATTAAGGGAATACATCTAGAAGAGCAGCCTGAAGATCCTGAAGCTCTACTGGTGCAAACACATCGTGATGAACATCAGATTACTTAGAAAGCCTTTCCAAGGGAGTGGGTGCACAACCAAACAGAACACAGACTAACAAAGAGCAATTCATTGACAGATGTCACTATTTATGAGCTAATGAGAAGGTTTTTAACCAGGGTAATCCCAGAATGACATGGGGAAAGTGAAAGGTGTTTAGGTTAAGTTTACATTCAGGTATAACTTATACCTGGATGTGGTGATCAAGCCTTGGAACACAAATCTCCTATATCCAGTAAACAAAAAAACAGACAACATTCAGGTAAGATCAGTGGTAATCCGCGCGGTCAGAACGGACGGAAGAAGAACAGAATTTATAAACCACAAACCAAACAGGCAGAAATGCCCACCCAGGTAACACTGGACATGTAATTAGTCACAATAGTCCAGTGGAGTTTAAATTGAGAAAAGGCGCATCTACACAATCATACACACACTATGCATCTGCTGTAAGAGCTTTATGTCACAGTTGATGCATGCAAGCAGTTATCCATGCAGCAACATATACCACCTCAACAAAATGCTGCAATACCAAGTCAACGGTCTGGCAGTCGCAATGTGTTACTAGCATTATTTAAGCAATACTGTAAAGTGTTAATTTGAAACAAACTCTCATTCATTACAATGTCATGGAATATCACTACTACTTTTGAATTAACCTTGGCAGTTAGATGTGCAATACCTCGGAACATAAGCCATATGGGATAGCTCAGTGATTAGCACGGCTGCCTCACAGCAGTGGGGACGTGGTTTGATTCCGAATATGGCCCTCCAGGTGCTCCTAACACAGTCCAAAAACATACTGCTAATTTAATTAGCTGCAAGCAAAAATATGTGCTTTTTTGGTAGGGAATTTAGACTGTAAGCTCCAACAGGGCAGAGACTCATGTGTATGATTACATATACTCTGTATTATATAGTGCCACTATATAAACAATAATTGTCAAAAGACAGATATAGAAAGACAAACTACAAAATGTAGATACATTTTACAACAATAATAATAATAAATAAATATAATAATCCTGTGTAAGATCTATGGATATGTTTTTGATTGCCTATGATACTAGATTTATGGGAGATAAATATTGTGTGTACGATCTAGGATTTAACAAAACAAACATACATATGTCTTTAAATGTTAAATATTTTATTTTCATGTCAGCACAGCCTGGCACATACCTGTGAACACAATCCATTACATTTCATTAGGCTTTAGGCTTTTCAATGAAACTTCACAGAGATTCGTACATACACAGCTGGTGGACAGTAATTTAAAAATTAATTTCCTGTGTCATCAGTGCAAGATAAACTAAACAATAAAATTACAGTACATAAAGTCACAACAATATTACAGTAAAACTCGGATTCATTCTTGTGGAGGATGGTACCTTACAATACAGTGTAGAAATTATGTACATGCACTAAAGTGCCCGTATCGTCTAGTGATACATCGTTATTTGCATACAGTCACCTTAATAAGACAGTTTTATTGACAGCATTTTCTCAAGTTAATAAAATACATTTCAATTCAGCTAACTGAATGGCCTTTTTCTTTCACTACAGCTTCAGATAATATGAAGCACTTTAATCATCCTATGCATGTTGTAGCACTGATTGTACAAATAATACCAAAAAGACTAAACAGATGGGTAAAAAAAACAAGAAGAAAAAGAAATGAAAAAAAAAAAAAAAGAAACAAAGGTATATAAAAAAATTGGAAGGACAGTCAGCACTGAGAGTAAGAGCATTCATTTTCTTACATCATGGTTTTGCTGTTACAGGTTTTCTCAGGAAATAAGTAAAGATGATGGAAACGTAGACATGATCATCTCATACAGGCACATTAGTTGTCCCATAATAGAAACACAACCACATGTTTAACTGATCAAACATTCAGCAATTGCACATATCATTCCTTAGGTGGTAGAGGACTCCTGATCACTACTGGCAGAGACTGAGCGCTATGAATCTGGAATTACACACACTAGTTTGTATGATTGGTAATTCATGCAAGATGTCAGTCTTCCCTTCCCTCTGCTCATGATTCCTTGTATTCTTGCTCCTCATTCAGATCACCACTAGAGGGAGCCTGGGAGGCAGTTGGGGAATGTGAAGCCCATCTGGAAGGCAGGCGTCGATTCGCTGGTCTCTCTGGTCTGGAGAAGCTAGACTCTAAGGACGGAGCTAACGTGGAACAAGGCAGTTCCTTTGCAACAAAAGAGAGAAAAGATGAAGTTATGATTTAAAAATGATAAATCTCTGGTTCTACTAGTTATTATACTGAGGTCATTAAAAGGACACAGATGAACAACAGATGTGAAAAAATTCAGTTAAAACTATTCAGTAGAGTTCCACTGTGTCTGTCTCTGTTCTCATAATTAACTTGTCACCTCCTAAAACCTAGGCCCCACCCATGTTAATCTCTTTTAATTTAATGTATATATTAAGGGCCCTCAGATTCAGAGGTGTAAAGAAGGTTTGTGGGGGACTCGAGGGAGCTTTACTGTGCGGCCAGAAATGATCCCTGCTGGCTCAGCCCAGACAGGGTTGGCCCACCACTTTCTGCTTCTTGGTGATTGCTGCTCCCCCAGAAGGTCACCTATGAATGCGATGCGTTCCATCATGCCCTTCTCATCTCCCACCCTCTGCCTCTCTTCTAAGCTGGGGGTGATTTAAATGTTATGTGGGAACTGATGTGGGAGTAATAATGTTATGTGGGTTATTCATTTTCTGTAGGTCATGGTGGGGGTATTAATGCTATGTGTGAGGGCTACTGTTATTTGGGGGATGGTGTGGGTGGGTTATTAATGTTATATGGGGCTAATAGTGGATATTATTGTTATGTGGTAGCTCTTTCCTAAATGTAGGGACTATTAATGTAATGTGGGGTTAGTGTGGTTATTAAAATATTCTACAGCCTAATGGGCGTCTGTTGCCCAGAAACTCCCCTACACCCTGGTTTCACTCCGTATTAACCTCATGTATGAGGCTAATCTGGTTGCTGCACAATATCCACCAATCTGCCACCTGATTAGCTGTTCATTAGGAGTTCCTGCTGCAATGCCTGTGCTGCAATGCCTGTCCTTCACTAGACATGCTTCTAGGGCTGTAAGTACACTTTTAGTATTGCAGATAGGAGATGGATGTTGCTTTAGTTTTTTATTCATGCCCTATGAATGACTCTAAACCATTCTGTCTTCTTGTAAGTGGATGAACACTCACTGGGCATAACGTCATTTTTTTCAGACATGCCATTTGGGCTCTCAGATTACCATATAGGTAAATTTATTGTGAATTGTTACAATGTATATTAATACATTGGTTTGTTAGTTTGTTAATTTACACTGTAGTGAACACTGATATACATATATTAACAACATGCTTTTCTTGTATTTGCAATATGGATTATTATTGGCAGTTTTATATTCATACACCTTGTTTATACCTGAGTAACATTATCACTTTTGATTATATTAACTTTAGAATATTTAACTTTTGACATGGAATATCCCTGTGAGATAAATAATATTCTGAAAACAGGGTCCATAACTGTATAGTGAACTACACATCCCATAATCCTTTGCTATGCATGACTAACCGACCTTACTGAGGTATGTATGATCTAAAATAATAATCATAATAATAATAAAAAAATAACTTTACGCAATTTGACAATACACAACCTGCCTACCTTTCTTCCAATAAAACATTAATATGGTAAAAAAAATATGACTATACTTTATTATATTTGTTCATTTGATATGTGTTAGATACTAATAAACAAATATTTATTTACATTTTTTTCAACGTAAAATAATGCTACTTGTAGCTTTGATAAGGGCCATACATCATAAAATGGAAATACATTGATATATAACTAGAACTATTCAATTAAGACATACAAGGAAAATTATGTATCAAGCTGACAATACATTTTCATACATTGTAGAGTTTGATTCATTCCACAGTTACAATAATTTGTGTCAGAATGACAGAAGGAGACAGTTTTAGACTAATACAAGAAGAAGCATAAAAGACAGAGCTTGATGGATAACCTCCATGAATGACAAAGTTCAAGCACAAAACAGTTACAAGTGACAACTGACAGCAAAGAGAAGACGATGAAAACACATATATGTATACACATTATGCAACAAGTACTGTAGAGAGTGAAGACAAACATTGTTATGATGTTAGTTTTGGAGAATGCAAAGACAGGAAGAAGAGAGGAGTCCAGAACGAGTTGATTGGCTGAAAGATGTTATTAAAAAAAAAAATCAACAGAAACCTTATTGAAAATGAGAGAACAAGTTACATGATGCTAGTGTGATCCGAAACAGACAAGTGATTAGGTAATTGCATCATCAGACATTTTAGATAAATTGCTTGTAAAATATATATGTGACAGCAGCACATTACATATCATATATATGTGTAATTTATACCACACTTGTCATTAGCGTTCAATATAAAGTGACAAATCTGAGTAAATACATAATTTACGTAATTTGTGCTGCCACAGGCACATGGTACAAGCAAAAATTAAACCAAAATTAAAAAAGGTTATAATGATATCATAGTAATGTAACCATAAACTTGTGCCATTTGCCCCTTTAACCCCAAATGTGCACATTTTGCAGCGGTTATATGCTGTATATTACTAATATGTGCTCAGAGTCTGGGATTAAACTAAAAAAAAAAAATATGATTAATGTTAGACAGTCCTGCTATATATAATGCTGTAACCCCACAATCGCTGTTTTGTGTTCTTAATTCTTAAGTGCCTGATAGAACTTAATTATATTATCTCTGATGTAAACAACTATAAATAAATACTAATAATTAATAATAATATATATATATATATATATATATATATATATATATAAAAATAATATTGGCATAAAAATGTTATATTTCCGTAACATAGGATTATGCTATGATCTGCGAGTGTCACTGTTGATATCTCTGTACATGCTGAAGTTTAGTCTATGACACATTAAAGTATACCAACAATAAAGATAAATAATAAATACTTAATTCCTAATTTTATGCAAGATTCACTATCTTGTATGTAATTAAGAATACAGCATATATTATTTATCTTTATTTGTTTGTATATTTTGGTGTGTTATAGACTAAACTTCCTCATGCACTGTGATATCAACAGTGACACTTGCAGATCATAGCATAATCCTATGCTACTGAAATATAACATTTGTATGTCAAATTTTATACAAAATCCTATACTATAAATATATATTTTTTTGCAATTGTTTACTTTAAATCAGTAATAGATACATTTGAGAGACTATAATTGAGTTCTGCCAGGCACTTAATTTATGAGGTATGGGCTTAAATTGGATCTCATTTGACAATGTATCATTGGAAAAAAAAAATACACAAAAGTCTATTTAGGGAGGTATTGAACTAAGGGGTAAATGTATCAAGCTGGGAGTTTCTGTCGAGTTTGAAAAGTGGAGATGTTGCCAATAGCAACCAATCAGATTCTAATTATCTTAGATTTAGTACGTTCTACAAAATGATAGCGAGTATCTGATTATTTGCCATTGGCAACACCTCCATTGGTTGCCATTGGCAACATCTCCACTTTTCAAACTCGCCGGTAACTCACAGCTTGATAAATTTAACCCTAAATCTCATTTAAATGAAAATGGCATCAAATCAATTAAAAAAATAGAAAAATATAATTGAATATTGTTTTCTACTTCAGGAGATTATAATGGTTAAGGCAGAATAATCTTGAAGAATTGTTCCGCTCTAAGTCATATTTAGCGTGCCCATTCTACCGCTGACTAGTACTACAGCCGAGTTCTCTCTCCACTCTGGTTGTTAAGTAAAAATGTCCTCACCAATATGCTAAGTGGACCCATTTCCAGGCTAGGAATCCACATGCAATTCCAGCACTAAAATCACATGTAACAAGTCTCATAACAAAACCACCTACACTCCTTTATTGGCCCTCTGTTATCTGCACTTATGTTCCTATCATACAACATGCGCAACATGCAAATGGATGTGATTTATTGCATGTATCAGATGTGATATAACCAGAAACTGCAGCTTTGTCAGTCTGCCCCACAAAAGCCTGATACACAGTTACAAGTGTAGCTATTCCAAAAAGGTTGCAAGTCATGACACTTATCCGATACAATATGTTTCACAACAAAATTGCAAGTGTAGCTTAGCCCTTTTCTTGTTGGGACACAGAGGGAATGTGCTACACAGGAGGAGGAACTACAATTAACCTGTTATGGAAATTGTTTGTACTCTACATTCTATAACTGTATACTGCTTATCTCTTCAAATAGTCTGTGTTGGTAATAGATAATTTTATCCTAAATACTTCAAAAAGGTACACACAAATGTGCGGGACATATTGGGGGGAATTCAATTGGCAGCATTACTGTAAAAAGTAACACGGCCTTAAATACCGTTATTACGGTAGTTCCAAGACTGGCCAGGGAGCTGCGAGAAGAAAGTTGGGTTAAGTTTACCGTAATAACGGTAATAGGATCAGCATGCCAACACTCTGGGGGGAATTCAATTACCCCCAATGAATGATAAAAAGGTGCCTGAATTCTAGATACAAGCATCATAAAAATCCATATTTTTTTTTGCAACATTTTATGAAATACTGATGTTGTTCCAGCAAAAATATTTTGAAGAACATTTTCTGATTCCTCCACTTTCATAAAATATTGCCCTAATTATTCTATCTGTGCTATAGTGGAAATAGCCACACCCCCTAGTACCAATGATGTAGCCTCAACTAAACAGTTCTGTAAACTGGAGCATAGGAAATGATACTGTAACACATAGAGCCTGATGTAGGGTTGGATGAAATTTACATATAAATCGTAAGCGCGCAGTAGCCAAAAGCATTTTTTTCCGCTTACGAGTTGGACTTGCTTACGACTCTACACCAGGCCCATAGTATTCAATCCTATTCTGACATTTTCCTAGTGATGTTGAAAAAGTGGCTGTTTGCTATGAGTTAAACCACCTCTTTCCTGTCTGACAGTTTCTATAAAGGTCTCTAAAGGTGTAACATCAGGGCATAATCTGAGCGGATCAGATGCATGACTGAATTTCTCGAGGATGCTGGGAAGTGTGAGATTTCACATAACTGCATCTAGTTGATGTACCCCACCTTATTCTATGTAAATCTTTCTCTACTTTATCTCCCACAAAAAAAAATGATTAAGGGTGGTGTAAAATGGGCACTTCTTATTGGTAGCTCTTTTCTAGCTAGAAAAGCGCTAATGTTCATGCCGAACCATCACCCCCCTGATCTCAGACTGAAGTAGAGTTGGCATGCTCCTCCCATTACACAGTAGTGATTAATCTTGTTGCATCAAATATCTTCAGATCCCATGTGACAGGGGAAAAGTGTTCCCCCTTCACTTCCACTTGTCACCATTTCTCTATCTGGAAAAGCGCAAGCATTCAAAGCGCTTGCGTGAGAACACCCTAATGCTCTTATTCTGCTGATTTCGCTGAACAGTGCAGTGAGATATTTTAAATATTCATTAACATAGATATCACTTGTCACAAAAATGTGATAAGTGTAATCATTCTTGTGCATCAATGCTTTACAATTAATCTTTGATTACTCCAAATAACACAGTCAGAAAGACACAGAATTAATTAGACATAAATAATGAAATTATTATTGTGATATATGGCTTATGGATGTAACGGAGATGCTACATCCATAATTACTGAAGCCAAGGAAATGGAAGGGAATGGAAAGAGAGAAGAAAACTGTGGACATGAAACAAAAAATAACAATAAGCAAAACAAACAAAACAAAGCAATAATAAAAGAAAAGAAAAACAAACAAACAAGCCGAAACTGTATGTCAGCCAATCAGAATGCTGAAAGCAATAAGCTCATGGGTTGTAAGAAATTTATTTGACAAACATTCATTGCACAAATTTTGATCAAAGTTCTACCAGTGCCATCACTATTCTTGTAGACATAAGTGTTTTTTGCTGTAAATACTGTACAAGGACAGTTTACACTCTGTTACTGTTACTGTCTGTATGAAGCTACAATATCCATACTTTTCAGGCTGACCTGTATTTATTCTAGTAATGGCCATGAAAGCTTTAACTCCCTTCTTCCTTCTAAGCCGTACCTATAAATAACAGTTGGGCAGTTTGCATCTATATTTAAAGTACTGACTTATAAAGGAATCACTGTGTGTACACAGAGAAAGCCAAACCCAGTCAGGGATTATTTTGTGAAACAGCTATATATCAGTGTCCACATGCCTCTATCTTTCAAAACAGTAATCAAATGTTCTGTAAGTAAGACAAAAAGCGGAAACAAGGTATAAATGAAAACTTACAGCTGTGTAGCAGGCATAGTTAGAGTCCCCAGGGGGCAGTTAGTAAGACAGTTTGGTTCTAGACAGAATAGACAGAAAGAAAGCAAATAGATTGAAAAGTAAATTAAAGCAAATAATTAGCATTAGTTGTTTTTCCAACAGATGGAAATTTCCACGTTTCTAGAATGTCTGTTTGTAAGCAAGAGTTACCAGGAATAGAAATATCAATTAAAGTGTTAGTACATGAAAAAGTCTGTTCTTCAAATATACCACACATAGGAAGTCAATCATACTGTAAGTGATACCTGTTGACAACTTAGTTGTATGTTTTACACAGAAGCCTTTCAGAGAGATTAACTAAATAAAACCATATCCATAAAAACACTAGCAACCCTGTTCTTACGGACACAGCACTTGTACCTAGGGTATTGTCTTTAAGAGCCCACCTTGTTTAAAATGCACGATGAGTTGAGAAATGAGTAGGAATTGAAAATATACTTGTAAGATACTGTGAAGACAGCCTGTCCTTTTTTGTATAATGCATTTACTGATGATTATATACATTTTTCTGTGCTTTCAGCTGCACACATGTGATCACACGCATGTTAGGACAGTCTTGTACCATAATCTACAAAAGTGTAAGGGTCATATATGGCAATGGGCTGCTCTTGACATCATTTGTTTCTCTGCATACTGGATCTCTACTGCCTACTGCGTGGTTGAAAAGTGTTTTTAGAAGTATTTATCTATTCTGATAATTATTCTTGTCATTGTTATTATTGTTGCTTTGTTTCCTTATTGTATTTATATTCGGCTGATGCAAAGTTGGACACAAAATTGGTGTAAAGAACATGGAAAACACGCGTCTTTCTGCTCATATGCAGAGATGTACGCATCTCAACATGCGCCTGCCTCTGCATCAGCAGCAAATGCACCTGGATTATGATAAATCATCATCATCAGTGAGCATACCTCCCAACCGTCCACGTGGGACAGTCCAGATTTGAGGGCTCTTTCCGCCAACCCAATCAGGAGAGCTTTGTTCTGATCGGTGAGAAGGATGCGGGAGATCTTGTCCATTGCAGCTCTGCATGGCAGAGTAGCGGAGAGCAGGTGCCAATGAAGGGGCTTGGAGGGGAGAACATACACCAACGGGTACGGCCATACCCACATCATGCGTAGCTACACCTCCAGCATCAGCCCCATTATGCTTCTGTGCACTACTGATTGTGATTTTTTTCTTGTGGTTATCTACTTCACCTATGGTACAGAAGCACTTTATGCTATGAAAAGTGTTTTTTTTCTCGTGAATAAAGGCTTATTCCTATATACAACTACTGACTTAAATGTGATTGTAAGATTTCTCATAAAGAATGGCTATGACAACAGTGTGACCTTTACATTTTTAATATATGTTAAGTTCTACCCAGTTTTTCTGCCCTAAAGTACACCGCATACACACAGTGGAGACATCCATTGTGTGGACTCAACCAATACATATGAGAACACATCCTATCAGAACGGAGCTGTGACCCAGCAATTACCAGATTCTGTCACTTCTTTAGTAAAGCTTAAAAAATGAGAGCAAACATATGACTGGTTGCTGCGGGTGACAATCTCCCACATAGAGCCTGTATGCAAGTAATGGGTGACAATCTCCCACATAGAGTCTGTATGCAAGAAATGGGTGACAATCTCCCACATAGAGCCTGTATGCAAGTAATGGGTGCACTCTAACACAATGGCTTGTCTACTAGATTTTAGAGTACACACTAATATATACATTTTCCTTAGAGCATCTACATCAGCATAAAAGGCCCGTACTGAGGACTGATAAATGGAAAACTGTTGATTATTATAAAATATTAGTCAATTTGAAACATGCCATGTTATAATAATCTGGTTTATCTTTTGTTTTGTGCTGTTGTTAGTTTGTGTTTGGTTTTAATATGTCCGCCATACATACAAAATGCAACAATTAGATGTAAATGTGACATTTTCACTATACAAAATAACATCATACAAATATAATATAATAATAATAATAATAATAATAATATTATTCACTTTACAAGAGAAAATAACTCACCCTGCAAATTAGGATATATTTTGACTGACACAATGAGTGCTGATTTCTTGTTTAATAAACTGCTAGACATAATCTGTACCTCTTCACTAAAAGAAGACAAAGGGGAATGCCTGCAATGCTTACACATTCAGCCAAGCGAGATATGAGCAATATGAGCAGAAATCAAGTGCAAACTATTTTTTCAATAGCGTTATTTGCAAGAACTGTTTAGTGCAGCAGTGATTATTGTAAATGCTACAGAAGAGATTTGCTTGCTGCTTGCTAGTCAAAATTGTTTTTAGTTACATTAAACAAAGATTGTTTGTCTAATGTATGAAACCCATTCCAAGAAATCAAGCAGGCACTCATAGCTGAGTCAAAATGAACATTCTGTAACAGTCCACACTTTATGCTCTGAATATGCAATAATATACAGTGGGGGTGTGGAACCTACAGGTGCTGTCCTTTTATCCTGAATGGCCATTGCAAACCTGTATGAAAGAGAAGGTCATTGGGCAGAAAGAGCAAAAAAAATAATTAACTCAAAATTACTGTAGTAAAAATCATATTATTGTTTTACTGATTTCAAAATACACAATGCAGACATTTGTAACTACACAGGTAAACTGTGCAGAAAAGTTGCTGTAACCAACCATATTATGTCAGTTTTCAAATAGTTTGCAAAACGAACGCAAACATTTCATTGATTGAGTTACTAATTGATTGATTTAGGTTACAGCCCTTTTTGTGTACAATTACCAGTGCCCCAGGTTTTCATAAATGGCCTCTAGTATGTAATGGGTAAATAACATTTATAATAATTAAATCATCTTCAGCTCATTGAAAAATGGTTTAATAAAAGCTTGACCTAGTACAAAAGATACAATGTATGTGAAAGCTCTTACCTCAATAGATCCTTGTTCAATTTTTAACAGTTCTGCAGCAGTGTGTTCTCTATAACCTCTAGTTGGACTGTTTGGTGTTTGTCTTTGATCTTCTAAGATTTTCATGTTAAGAATTCTGGCAGCATTTTCTGTCAGTGAATAATTTGGTGGGGTAGAGAGGTCTTGTCTGCTTGAGCTAACATCAGCATACTGATCCCTCTGAAGATCTATAGTTATGCGAATAGGACTTGGTGATCTTCCCCTATCGTCCATGTAGAGTTCAGGCATTGTCCCAAATTCTGGTCTGGCTTCTGCTGATCGAGATCTGCTACTTGGCCTTGACATTTTTTGCGAATGGTCACAATTTACCGGGCTATGGTCAATAATATTAAATAGACTTGAAAGTCCATCATTGATTGTGGTATGGACAGGGCTCTCTCTGGTTGTTGTTGATCGGGCCCATGCAGACTCATTAAATCCTTTCTGTAGAGTACCTGAAGTGACACGATTAGCTGACTGATCTGCTTTGGGAAGAATTTTCTTCTGCAGTTTTGGAGAACCATATTTAGGAGAACAGCAACTACGCTCAAACTTTGCCTGTACCTTCTCAATAGCTGGAGCTACCTGCCTGTTCCGCAGACTGCGTGAAGGTGATGATATAGGCGTAGGACCTCCCTTGGGAGTCAGACACTTGTGTGGACTGCTGGTGATGCTTCGCAAAGCTTCAGTTTGCAAGCCAACGCTGATGGTTTGAGTGGTTTGTGTTCCTGTACTCTTTAAACCATTTGTTTGACAAGCAATATCTCTGAACTGAGAGTCTACTGAATTTGTTCGAATTGCATTCCTAACAGAGTTAGCAACTTCTTTCATGTCATCACTCATGTTTCTTGACAACGCTATATTGTGCAGAGAAGAAGCAAAGCTGACAGTAGTGCAAACAGGTCGGTCCATTGGGTGTAGACCACTTTCTAGAAAGTCTTTGTGGTGTTTATTGAGATCACATGGCCATCTCCTAAACACTTCTGTGGCACCACTTTTTGCTTCAGAAATATTCCCTTTGGCTTTGGTCGCAGAAAAAAGTAAATCTGGGTCTACGTGATTCTCCTCGTTGCTATTAATGGCCGACTTATCAAACCTATGAACCACAGGTGGACTTTTGAAGATCGTAACCCCCATTCTATCTGCTACATTGTGGCTTTGGGGGGACTGCATTGGGCAGTGTTCCGGGCTGGTCACTGTGTTTGTCGTCATAGTAACACTAGTGGTAAGGAACCATGAATTTGATTGGAATGTTTCAGAAGATGGTTCAGATTCTAGTTTCCCATTTCCCACACTTTCCCCACTTATCCTCACAATACTATCACCCTGACCCACATTACTGTAATCCCAATTCTTGTTAAATTCCTCAATGTACTTTAGGTCATCAGGAGACAAGGGGGGAGTTAATTCATCCTTGTCGCCAGAAAGATCTAGATTCTTGTCAGGAAGAAAAGGAGAGCTTTCCATTAATCGATGAAATTCAGACATGGATGAAACAGACATGACCCTATAAAACAAAGGGCATATAGACATTTAGTAATGTGCTCCACTCCTGAAATAGTCAAGCTCTACAGAACAGGCAAAAATGTGTGACTAATTTAAATGCATGCACAGCTAAAAATCAGACTCCATTGCTAAACCCACAAAACAGGCGGGTGCAGGTAGTGTAATGTCATATAAACCTTTTTTTTTAAAAAAAAAATCATATTAGTTTATTGTGGGAAATTATAGTGAAGATACTTACCTCTGCAAACCTCCTTTTTGTATATCTTCCTGCAATAATAAGCAAGATGGTTATAGGCTTGTTTAGCATGGATAAAAACAATGTTATGTCAAATATTTATTTATATCAATACAGCAGAGTACATTGTTGTACACGGTTCACCGGAAATCATGTTGTATAACTTTATTAAGATGTTCTAATTAGTCATTTGCAGTGATCCTCGGAATTAGGTCTGTTCTGCTTTCGCAGACTGTTTTACAATGCATTGTGGGAAAACCTGCTGAAGATTAAATTAAGGCCCGGATTTACCTTTAGGCATGTATGCTAACCATACACAGCATGTTCATCAAACTTTTCTCTTTTATCATTAAAGACAAAGTAGCTGAGGGATAAGTTTATATGAGGGATATTTGAAACAAACTCTCTTCTATGACAGGACTTTTATTTACTATAACATGCTTTTAATGAAACCGTTGTAGCATGTGGGTGACGTGGTGCTTACGGTCCAATGTTTGTATGCCAACAATGTCTGTGAGGTAAATCTAGGCCTGGCAGGCACAATAGATGGTTCTGGTCTTGCAAAAAACACATGGAAATGGATAGCATATTTATGGGGATTTATTAAAGTAATATATACCTTGTACTCAGTTGATTCTGATCTAGACATTATGGGAGAGCATATAACGGATATAGAGCATAGTGAAAGCAAGGGAGGTGGACATCTGACATGCCATCCATGTATAGAAATGTTTGCGAGTAACACTATATTTCAGGCCATAGGTCGATGGGACAAATGATTTTAGAATGATTGCATAGTTCCATGTCCTGACATACTGAAATCGTAGATAAAACAAATTAAGAAATCTGCAATATAACGGTACTATCTACAGTAGTTTATTTTAAAACACAAAGTTTGAGCTTTCAGTAAGAACAAAATGAAAGAAAGTATAAAGTACACAGCTTCATGGGATGTCAAGAGAAGTGTACATACAGGAAGGCTTCACAGTTAAAGGTTTGTTTCAAACATAAATAACAGGAGATGTGTCACGGCAGCACCCTTAAGTAATTGCTTATGCTATATGCAATCCTTTTGCTGTATCATGAGCCTCAGAATTTTACATACTAGAGCAGCAAGATAAAAGACGCATTACCTCAGTGGAGAACTTATCCCGCTCCAGTTTGCAGGGCTGGGGTAAATCAGCCTCATTGGCAGAATCCAGAGAAAGTGCGTCAAGAAAGAGGTTCTCAGAGCCAGAACAACGGTCAGCCCCCTTCAGTTTAGGCAGTAACTGGTCCTCAAAATGCATTTCATCTGAGTCAGAAAATGACCTGGCCCCGTGTGGTTGAGACACATGCATGGCAGCTTTGGGTGAGTACTGTGCGGCACTGCCATCCCCTTGGTCAGCTAGGAAGATTTCTGTTCTTCTGGGTGTTGATTCTCTTTGGAGCTAGAATAGCAAGAAACATATCAATAAAAGATCATGGAGGAATCCATTGTTCTGTGAAATACCCTATAGTATTACATTTACAGATTAATAAATAAAGTATCAAAAATAGTGCCGGAAATGCTGCAAATGAAAGATGTATGTCATTTCAAAATAGCTCATCCAAGTTCCTTGCAAACAAACACTAATGTTGTTTTTCCATCATTGATTTGTACTTTAATCAGAGTTCCAAACTCACATTTGAAAACCATAGACTAAGCTGATTGGCAACTCAAACAAAAACTTTACCTAACTATAACATTCTTGCAATTATTACATTATATAGTATTAAAGAAACCCAAAAAACAGGGCCAGGCTATAATAAAAAGCTTTGCAATTATAATTTTCCTCAATTTATTTCTTCAGGTTGCTATTAATGATTTATGATTCTGCACAGTTTCCTCGTTGTCATTTGACTACCATGGCAACCACAGCCATATGACACATGATATAGTGAGCAGAGAGGCTTTGAAATGCCCCTTCTGAGCTCTGTCTGCACTGTGCACTGAAAAATCCTTATCCTCATTCTCTTACTCCACTGCTATGACATGACATGTTGAGATTGTGAGTCTGTTTGTGTGTAACTGTCAGCCATATTAGTCTCCCAAGGTACACGCTATTTAAAGAAAAAATACCTTCTATGTTAGAATTGCTGCTTTAACAGTATCTACATAATAAAGATTGAGTTTCCCACCTTTTTCAACTCAATACAATCACTCGAAATCACCTATAGAAAAAAACAACAAAACATGGGGCTCACTGTCCCAACTCCTAATCTGTTAAGCAGCCATTTTCTTTCAAAAGAGACTTGTTCTGGAGCTCTTTCCATTCATTTCAAAGGCCCATTTATTTAAATGTTGTTTCCAAAGTGTGCGCTACATGCAGAAACCCTAATAAATGAATGTGCCCATTGAAATGAGGAAATCTCTGTTCATTTCACAGTGCTGGTGCAGTTTAAAATAAATAAATGGGCAGCAGTCCCACTCCCAATTCTTCAAATCCCACCCAAGCGCTAGTGTCAGAAGCGTCAGGAGTGCATGACACTGAGAGGTATCGCTCCTCCCACCATCTGCCTGGTTAGGAATGCTGACAGGCGGGAGTAGTTTGAGTTAGCGATCTTATGATCGCTTATCGGCCATCTGAGAGTGGAGGCTTAGCTCCTATGGATCACACTGATTGGCTGTTTGCACTTTATTTAGTGCAAGTAGCTGTTTTCCTCACTGCCTGTGATTGGTGCAATGTACCGTGTTGGAGTGCTCACATTTGTTCTGTCTTCCCAGGCTCATTGATATCTGATGGGACCATGAACAGTCCTTGAATAGCCGTCTATACAAACCTGATTGGATGGAGACTAATTATTAGCCTGCTATTTGCCCCCTGCCCTGATATTGGCCAGGACATTTTGTAGCTTGCTTATCATTGCTCGTGTGAGTACCTGTATTATTTTTATATTTGCACAGTCCTATGTGTTACTTCCTACTCTTGGTCAATTGTCAGTTATGTTATTGTTGTAGTGTACCAAAAGTTTAAAACTAAGTAAAAGCAGATACAATATTGAAACAAGCAGTGGTTTTTTATTTACTCCTATAGCACAAAATGGATTTTCTAGGTGCAAATTTTGCACCCAGTTGCAGGACCTGCTCCTAATTGTAAACCAGAAAACAATGTTCCTGTTAATGTTAGGCTGAAGGAAAGATTTCATTTTAAATGTAGGTTTTTATTACTTCAACCTGTCACCTGTGTTCAGCAGATCATTTCAGAACCAGGGACAAGAAAATGTCAAAGTTAAAGGTCAAGTCACTCTTTGTGGAACACCCTTTCTAGAGAAGCTTTTCTCATTGTCAGCAGAAGAAAGGGTTGTGGGGTCGGACGTATGTAGAGGATTGCATATGATCTCCATCTTTTCTGAAGAGAGATCCTTCAACTTGTGCACATAAAGAAGCATTGCAGTTCGTAAAACGAGCTTAAAGTTCAAACGTTTTCAATGATTATTAAAAGTGTGACTATTAAATCTAGTGTACCTGCTCTATTTTTCTCAGGAAATTCTTTCTTTGCTTTTCCCATTCACATCTTTCTCTGTCAAGACGATCCAGAAGCTCTGCTCTCTCTCGACTCCAATTCTTGGCATTCAGCTGTAGCTGTCTGCGCAGATCCATCACCAGATTGTGGCTCTCAGCAAGCAGTCTCTTGTACTCCTCCCGCTCGCGATCAAAGCATGCCTTCATCTCCACGGGGTTCATGTCTCCAGGCACCCTTGGCCGTCTCACTTCATACTGCATAAGTTGGATTACAAGGGTGCAAATTCACTAAAAAGTGGAAAGCCCAAAAGAAAAAACTTCCCCAATACCAAAATACCCTCAACTCATGTATTGTGAACCAAACTAATTGAAAGTCCAACTGAACACCACAAAAAAATTTTTTTGGCACTATTCATGTGCAGAGAATGGATATTATGTAACTTTCACTTGTGGACCCTTATGCCTGGAGAGTGAGACTGGAGATGGGTAAGTACAAGTACGGGACAATACGTGCCTGTGAGTGTACCAAACCCCCTGGGGGTGTGCTATCCATGGGATTCTCATGTCATAGTGTCCATAGTGTCCTCCAGCTGCAGTACAGTCAGAGGAGAACTGGATAAGGCCCACAAAAAATTGTGACAAATAGCCTGGTAGGTGCCAGGCTAATGGTAGATTGACAAAAATTGATGAAGTAATACAAATTCCAGAATGGCCATGATGTGCCCTTATCATTAATCAATGAGATGATCTCTGATCTTACCAAACAGAATAAACCTTAATGTTCTGTATTTTTTGTGCAGATGAGTATACTTTTCAGACAATTCTCATTTGCCCTTCTAAACAGTTTTTAGGCAATTAAAGTCTATGGTGACCAAATTTATCCAGGGGACTAGGTATCACATTTGCAAATATTGTGCTCAGATAAAAATATAAGCTATGAGGAGATATTAGAGTCCTGATTTTGAGCTCTTTCATAAGGTGGCAGTTTTGATAGGTTTATGGACTGGTTCTAACAGGCTGATTATAATGTCTGTGCTGCAGGGAAAATCTGCCGCAAAGTGCCAGCGGAACGTTCATGAAGGCACTGCGGGGTGATGCAACATCACAGATTTTTCCTCGCAACCCATAGAGGTATGCAGGAACTACCAGGAAAAGATACCCATTAGACGTATAGCAGAGACAGTGGTAACATCAGTTTAGTAAGTCTGACTGGTCACTCAATAAAAGTTACATCATTACAGACCCACTGACTTCAACAATGGCTCACAACAAATTTCAAAATTGTTTTAGTTGGACACATATGGGTAGAATAGTAGGTTCCAAAAAAACACATGTAAATATAAGCCAGTAGTATGTGCACCGTGTTTATGTTGCTGTACTTACACCAACCAGGCTATAAACACAAGAAAAGATGTAACATTTGTTTTGATAGCGAACAAAATTTGATTTGCTATTAGGTTTGACTTAAATTAAAAAAAATGAAAATAAAAAAAACTTCTATAATGAAATGAAAGTATAAATGAAAGAAGCAAAAAATTAATTATAAAATATGTCCTGAATATCATATAATGTAGACCTGAACAATGAGGAAAGTTTCAGAGGTGGATCAGCCAATCAGAAGCAACTAGCTAGTGCTGGTGGCCGTCATCATCCTCATCAGTATTTCCTCCAGCCCTCAAGCACTTATAACTGATATGACTACTGACAGGTGTATCTGCGTCTCTATGTGGACTCTGCCTCAGTTCACAATTACACAGTCCTTGATGTACTCGGACTGTGTGTGCATGCCGCTCTCTCCATGCACAAGGACATATTGGTGTATTTTATGCTAAGGAAAGAGGTGTATGCCCAACTCAGCATGGGTCACATAGTTGGTCCTTTCTCTATAGTGTGTCACACCCAGAGACCAGCTGACTTACAACTAACTTAGAGGTTAATACAATTTCTGAAAAAATAGGTGATTTAAATGAACCTCTGGATATAGATGATATAATCTGAATCAACGAGGCATACCCATGCGATTTCTTAACTGACAGATAACCCATGCAGCACAAAAGCAAAAAGTCTCTAGAACTAGCAGAGGAAGGACGCTCAGTTATGATAAATGGTTAAGGACAGTCATGGTTGCCAGCAGCTGACAGCTTTAACATTTCTACTGTGACTGGTTCATGTTTCGTGTCTCTGACTTCTGCTGTCTTTCCTCATTCCAAGTAAACCACACCACCGGAGCTGCACAGAAATGGCAGTCACCAATGATTGCTTTATTAACAGAGGCTGATAATACTGCTGCCTAAGAATAGCCACAAGCACTTTCCCCACCAGCATCTACAATTGTTATACTGCTACCTTATGTACTGAGTGTTCCCTACACCTCTTAGATCATAAGCTCATTTGGACAGGGCCGTCTTAACCTTCTGTTTCATGTCATTGTTTGTGATTTGTTTTAGCCAGGATCCCCTCACTGTACAGTGCTACGGAAAATGCTGGCACTTTATAAATAGAAGATAATAACAATAATTATAGTACCACATTAGGATAAATTTACCATAATATATCATCCTATTGAATCAAATGGAAGGAGGACTCTCTATAACCAGAGACAAACGAGAAAAGCCCTTATGTGTATATGCATCAACTTTCCATTACATGTTAGGCACATAAGAGGAGTTTAAAGGCGATGGTATCAATGTCTATCCTCTCTCCATTGCCTGTTCCTAAGGAATAATAATATTAATAAATGTTGTAGATGCAGTGGGTAAAAGGGAACACTAAACTATTATTTTGATTAGTTAAAGATTCTGTGACATACACTATATGGACAAAAGTCCATATGTGTCAGGCCACAATTGTTAATTGTTGAATTGTGGTGTTTCAATCAGACCCATTGCCAGAGGTATATAAAATCCATTTGCAAACATTTGTGATATAAAATATGCCGTTCTGAAGAGCTCAGTGACTTCAAGCATGGTACTGTGATAGGATGCCACCTTTGCATTAAGACGGTTCGTGAAATTTCATCCCTGCTGGATACTCCACGATCAACTGTAAGTGATATTATTAGAAAGTGGAGGGGTTTAGGAACAACAGCAACTCAGCCATGAAGCAGAAGACCAGGTAAATCACAGAGATGGGTCAATGACTGTTAAGGCGCATGGTCAGGGCCGGATTAAGGGATTGGAGGCCCCTGGGCTAAGGGCGCCTCCATTCCCCCGTGAGGCCCCCATTGTGAGCCGCCCGCCGCCCGCGTCCCCCGTGAGGGCCCCCCCCAAAGCGCTTACCTGTCAGTCCAGTCCTCCGTCCCCGGCGCGCTGTAAGCTCCTTACTGAGATCTCGCGAGAGTTCACTCGCGAGATCTCCTCAGTAAGCAGAGCCGGGGACGGAGGACTGGACTGACTGTGCTCAGCAGCATTGATCGGGCTGGGGGTGCCCCCGCCCCCGGACCGATCAATAATGCTGCTGCGGACTTTGAAGGGCCCCCTGGATGCCCGAGGCCCCTGGGTTATAGCCCAGTTAGACCTCGGGTTAATCCGGCCCTGCGCATGGTGCGTAAAAGTTCCCAAAACTCTGCTGATTTCATAGCTGAAGAGTTCCGAACTTCCACTGGCATTAATGTAAGCACAAAAACTGTGAGGCAGAAGCTTAATGGAATAGGTTTCCATGGCCGAGCAGCTGCATGCAAGCATCACATCACCAAGACCAATGCCAAGCATTGGATGGAGTGGTGTAAAGCACACCGACACTGGACTGTGGAAACGTGTTCTGTGGAGTGATAAATCAGGCTTCTCTGTTTGGCATTCAGATTGGTGAGTCTGCGTTTGGCGGATGCCAGGAGAACGTTACCTGTCTGACTGCATTATGCCAACTGGCTAGACCCCTTATCTCCAGTGAAGGGCAATCTTAATTCTTCAGCATACCAAGTCCTTTTGGACAATGGTATGCTTCCAACTTTGTGGCAACAGTTTGCGGAAGGCCCTTTTCTATTCCAACATGACTGGGCCCCAGTGCACAAAGCAAGGAATACAAAGACATGGTTTGATGAGTTCAGTGTGTAAGAACTTGACTGGCCCACACAGAGCCCTGACCTCAACCCCATCGAACACCTTTGGGATGAACTGAAAGGGAGATTGCGAGCCAGGCCTTCTCGTCCAACATCAGTGTCTGACCTTATAAATGCTCTACAGAATGAATGGGCACAAATTCCCACAGAAACACTCCATCTTGTGGAAAGCCTTCCAAGATCAGTGGAAGCTGTTATCGCTGCAAAAGGGGGGCCACTTCCATATTAAAGTATATGTATTTGAATACAATGTCATTACAGTCCCTGTTAGTGTAATGGTCAAGCGTCCAAATACTATTGTCCATATAGTGTATTTTAAAGTGATCAGACAGAGTGCAATACCCTCTATTTATCAGGCTTTGTCTCTGTCTAAAAAGGGTCTTCTCCACAATATTTGGCAATTATCCCTGCTGACCGCGGCTGATCTCTCCTTTTGTTTATTGAAAGTGGTTTGCAAAATAATGAGAATGGAGTAGCTGGTAGTACAAATTAATAACAGAACTCCTTCAAGGTCCTCAAATGACCTCAATTCATGACCGATACGGTCTATGCTTTATTGAGTTTGGTCCAGGTGCTTCTAGTAGCCTCCCTTTTTAAACTGGTGTGTCCCACCCCTTCATCTCTCCATTCTCCATGGTTTCTTTTTTGGTTTGGCCTTATATATTGATTGACATAACATCATTTATTATTTTTGTCTGTCTGTTGTAGTAAAATGTCGATAAATATAATTAGAAAAAATAAAATAAAGTTTTATTATCTGTCCATAGCTGTGGTTGCTTGTAGAAGATTGACATGGTGGTGTTGTACAGGAGCTGGTGTCCACAGATGCTGGATATGTCATCATGGCCCCTAGCAGGGGATGATTTGGCAGGGTTTTGATCTCCCATCTCCTGACCTCTTATTAACTCTCCCTGCACCTCCCGTGTTTCCCCTCTCCACTAAGCCATTCACTACTCCACTTCAACCTCAATCCGTCTAATTATACAATTTTTACTTCTTGATACACTAATTCTTTCCTTTAGTCGTACCAGCATTTCTATTGTTAAAGTGATCACTCACGTTACTGTTTCTCACACCCTCCATCTCTTCACCCTTTGAACCACTTACTTCCACTCAGCCAACTCATCCACCTTTTACAGACCATGATCACATACCATACTCACCATCAAGGACACCGGCTCCTGTACAACACCACCACATAAAACTCCTCCTACCAGCACTCCATGGTGTATAAGTATAATCTAAATTCTAGGTTATTAGGTGGAAGAACCTGTGTTTGCAGTGCATACAAACAAATCTTAACAAGTGCAATAGTGCACCCTGAACTGAAAGACTGACACCTGAAATAAAGGCAGCTCCGATTTCCCTTGCTGACATAACATGTACTACATAACCAAGGGTGAAATAAGGAGCATTTCAGGTAAAAACGAGACATTCAAATTAACTAAGGTAAGTACACACTTGGTGTTATCTATTCAGTGGAATGTGGGGAATGCAGCACGAAGGGATATAAACATAAACAGTCCCAATGTCACCTCTCTTTCATCATTAATGTAAGCCATAAATAAGGCTTTACTATGCATTATTGTAAGAGAAAACTGGAAATGTTTTTATTTAATAAAATGGGTGTATCTAATGGGGTAGAAAGTTGGACTGCCTATCTGCACACATAGCCACACTTCTAATTTGCAACAGCATCTCCCTAGAGCAGAGAGTTGGCGTGCACCTTTATGTGCCTATGGTGGAACATTTTAAAAATGCCTTTCACACTGGTGAAAGGCATTATGCAGTGTGCATGGAGGATGCTTTGTAGATGAGGCCCACTGACATTTATTTCAGTACTTACTGAACATGAACTGAATTTGTGCTATTTTTGGACCAATCATCACTTAAAACACATGTCAATATGTGCTGACAGTGCAGTTCCTATACAGATCAATGATCCAAAAGTTCTCATCCATTCATCTTGTGTTCATAATAGGATATACACAACTGCACACTACCACATGGGAAGCACAATGCCATTACCTAACACAAGGGAGTAGCCAAAATGTGACAGTAGGTAGTATGGTCAGGTGATTTTTTTTTTTTCTTTTGCTCATATGTGCAAAGTTAGTCTAAGACTATTCGTAAACTGACAAAGGGTCTGCAAAGTCAGACAATGAAAATGTGGAAATGGGGAGTGCTCCAATGTATGCACATAGGAGAATAAATATCCCAATATGGTGCATCTCCACATCTTTCTGGGACTTAAATGATCATCAAATTGTTAACAGCAACAAATATCCTTAAAAGACATTGTGGAAGAAGACTGTCTTAGAGATCAGCACCCTCCCTATCTAACCAAAGCTATCTCAGCCTTAAAAGCTCAGAACCTCTACTCATAAAATTGGGGAGGCTCCTTCTGAAGTGTTATACTGAACAATAAAATCATCAATGCAGCCCCTCAGGAAGTTTTACCCATACTTGCCAACCTTATGTTGGCCGGGTCCGGGAGATTCTGGAGGGCAGGAGGGGTGTATGGGTGGAGGGGGCGGGTCTTCACGATTCGCATCATTTTGGCCCCGCCCCCCGTGCGTAATGCCTGTTTTGGGTCTTTTTACAGTGTAAAGATACCCCAAACAGGCATTACATCACTGGGGGCATGGCCAAAATGACACAAATTGCAAAGTCCCGCCCCCTCCGCCCGTACATTCCAGGTCTAATTTTATTGAAGTGGGCAGATGGGCCTGATGCAAAAGAATCGCCAGCTCTCCTGGCAGTCTGTGAAACTGGCCAGAATTTCGGGAGTCTCCTGGACATTCCGGGAGAGTTGGCAAGTATGGTTTTACCCTTCAGATGAGGTGCAACATTGTGATCTCTGATTTCTGTCTATGCCATCTACAAGTTCAGTAATTGGTGCAGAGTAATGAAAGAAGTCGAGCTGCCTTACTGTCTGTGTATGTAATATGAATTCACACAAGTTACAGTTTCATGTCCAGTCATTAGATCACGCCTTCATGCGCAATAACTAGGTTTGCAATACTTCAGTAATTTATGTGTCTGTAATTCAGTGTTTGCTCTTTTTTTTCTTTTACATTAGTCAATAGCTTGGAAAGAATGATGTGTTAGTCCAAGCATGGAGCGACTACGTAATATAGATCCTGTTTTCAGGAATACATTATTATTTTAATAGATTCTGGTGATCACAGCCTTCTAAAGCTTCCAACTTGTTATCGAAAGAATAGCATGATGGTTATCTACATATTGGGAGAGTCTCTTCCCAGACAGAATACAGAAACATTTTATAAGTACTTTACCATATTATAATTTAAGAATACTTTATTAGAGTCAAACTGTATATATTTATTTGCTATTTTATACATAAGACTTTAGTAAAACAAGTCATTTAATACCAGCAGAATATGAGGCTGCATATTGCATTTTATGTTGTGGAAATTCCCCTATTTGACCATTGAGTGCATAATCCACATTCTGCTTTGTGAAGTGCTTAATGCAACGAGACCATTGGTGGCAGTCCTGACTACTACCACTGTAGGACCTTCGTTACCTTTACCTTTACCTTCGTTACTTACACAGTGTTCTACGAAAATACTGCTCATATGAGCCTCATTTATGCCTTAAGGAAGTCATGATAGTAAGAGGACACATGGACTGTCTTCATTTCATGTGTCAAATTTCTACATTTGAATTATTTTCATTACATTGATATCTATGTGAATAAAAATGTGGTTTCCAGTATAAAGTGCGTCTGGCTGGAGTTATGGTATTCCATTTAACACATAGACTGACACAGCGTCTCTACCTTCTGTGAGCACATGTAAAAATCAGGTCAGTATCTGACACAAGCAGCAAGTCCTAGGCAAATGTCTGCATATTGCACACTGGTTTCCACTTCATCCCATCAACACATACTTGTCTAAGCTGGATCTTTCAATCTAACAAAGTCTTACATTGTTTAGTCAAAATCTATGAAAACTGCAATTGTCTGAAAATTGACATTGTGAGAAAAATGGCCGATGTTTATTATATAGTAATATAACTATATAATAAACATTGGCCATTTTTCTCACAAAAAAAAAATGATACGATCAATATTTAATAGCAGTAAGCCAGTCACAAAACTGAACTGTTACTGATAGACCAAAGGTACAGGTACAATACAGGGTCACACGGCTAAAACCACATTACAGAACAAGGTCTCATGGTTGAAACAACATGTACAGCACAGGTTCACATGGCTGCAATCACAGGTACAGAACACGGTCACATGGCTGCAACCACAGGTACAGAACAGGGTCACATGGCTGCAACCCCCGGTAGAGAACAGGGTCAAACGGCTGCAACCACAGGTACAGAACAGGGTCACATAGCTGAAACCACAGCTACAAAACATATTCACAATCCTGAAATCACAGGTGCAGAACACGGTCACATCATCACCATTTATTTATATAGCGCCACTAATTTCGCAGCGCTGTACAGAGAACTCACTCACATCAGTCCCTGCCCCATTGGGGCTTACAGTCTAAATTCCCTAACACACACACAAACACACACGCACAGACTAAGGTCAATTTGATAGCAGCCAATCAACCTACCAGTATAACAAAGAACAAGGTCACAAGGCTGAAACCACAGGTACAGCACAGGGTCACAAGGCTGAAACCACAGGCACAGAACAGGATCAGAAGGCTTCTCCTCACTGGCCTCCCCCTCTCCCATCTCGCCCCCCTCTGATCTGTGCTTAATGTGGCTGCTAGACTCATCTTTCTCTCATGCCGCTCCTCCTCTGCCTCCCCTCTCCACTAGGCCTTACACTGGCTCCCTATCCCCTACAGAATATTCATTAAACTTCTCACTACCCCTTACAAAGCTCTCTCCCAGTCTACTGCCCCCTACATCTCCAACCTCCTTACCATTCACACTCCCCCCTCTCCCCCCTCCGCTCTATACTCAATGCGGCCGCAAGACTCATCTACCTCTCACGCCGCTCCTCCTCTGCCTCCCCTCTCTGCCTTGCCCTACACTGGCTCCCCTTCTCCTACAGAATTCTTTTCAAACTCCGGCTCTCTCCCACTCTACTGCCCCTTATATCTCTAACCTCCTCTCCATTCACACTCTCACCCGCTCCCTGCGCTCGGCCAATGACCGCCGCCTCTCCTCCACTCTGATCACCTCTTCCCATTCCAGAATCCAGGACTTTTCCCGTGCAGCCCCCCTTCACTGGAATGACCTCCCTCGCTCCATCCGCCTCTCTCCTACTCTGTGCTCCTTCAAATGTGCACTCAAAACTCACCTCTTTCTCAAAGCCTACCAATCATCCACTTAACCCCCATCTCCTCCACTCATTCTCCCCTCTCTCCCATTCCCTCAACTGGCTCCTCTTGTGCCTGGTCTGTTTAACCCTCCCTTAGGATGTAAGCTCGCTTGAGCAGGGCCCTCTTCCCTCCTGTCTCCTTACCCGTTCTTCTGCTCCGTGTCTATTGCATCTGTCTGCCTGGAGTTTCTGAAGTATTGGTACTTTTGTTTATTGTTCTGTACTGTTATACCCTGTATAGTCTACTGTTTGTACTATGTGCGGCGCTGCGGAAACCTTGTGGCGCCTAACAAATACATGATAATAATAATAATAATAATAATAATAATAATTACCTCTTCTCACTCCAGAGTCCAAGACTTTTCCCGAGCTGCCCCCCTGCACTGGAATGACCTCCCTCGCTCCCAATCTGTGCTCCTTCAAACGGGCTCTCAAAACTCACCTGTCCCTGAAAGCCTACCAACCATCCACTTAACCCCTCATCCACTCTGCTTGTTCTCCCCCCTGGTCTCTTCTTCTCCCTTGCATCAATGCCTCCCTCCGTGCCTGTTTTGTCCACCCTCCCTTAGGATGTAAGCTCGCATGAGCAGGGCCCCTCTCCCCTCCTGTCTCCATACCTACTCTTCTGCTCCGCCCTCACTCCATATGTCTGCCCGGAGTTTCTGAAGCATTGGTACTTAGTGTTTATTGTTCTGTAATGTTTTACCCTGTATGGTCTACTGTTTGTACTATGTAAGGCGCTGCGGAAACCTTGTGGCGCCTAACAAATAAATGATAATAATAATAATAATAATACCACAGAACATGATAAAAGAATCAGCAGAAGGTTGACAGCCATATAACAAAATAATAGGAAAAAGCAGAAGGCTGAAAGCCAAAGGTCTGGATAAGAAGAAAACTTTCTTAGAGACAATGGGCTAGATTTACTAAGCTGCGGGTTTGAAAAAGTGGGGATGTTGCCTATAGCAACCAATCAGATTCTAGCTATCATTTTGTAGAAGGTACTAAATAAATGAAAGATAGAATCTGATTGGTTGCTATAGGCAACATCCCCACTTTTTCAAACCCGCAGCTTAGTAAATCTAGCCCAATGTCTCACTGAATGAGCCCAAACTGAGAGTGATGGGTGTGCTTATAAAGACCAATTGGAAGGAAATTAGCAATGTGGTGCAAATAAGTCTTATTACAAGCATAGAAGATCAGTGCCAGCCAACAGGTTACAAACCAGAACTCACCAGGCTGTCTCTCTAGCACCTCTATAAAATAAGATCACATACAGATAATACTGGATTTGAAAATCAGATGATTATTGTAAGTGTATGAGAAAAAAACGTGAAAGACAGAAGGCTGAAAGCCAAAGCACATTATAAGAACAAGTCCCAGCTAAGGACAATACCTCCATGTGTCAGAGCAGTCTGAGAGTCAGGGGTGACGATTGGAAGTAAATTATCAATGAGCTGAATCTGAGGCTTATTAAGGCCGCAAAAGGGTGTAATCCAATAGGTTAAAGTTGATATATGTCTATTAAGATGGCAATGCAGCATATAAGTGTATGTTTCACCTTTAGATGACAACTTGTAAGCTTATCAATCACACAGGGCTCAGAAAAGTTAAATGTTTGGAATAGGAAAACATTTACTTTAGGCATGGTTGTAAGCTTAAGCTGCTGTTTAATAAATAGAAGATGTATTAAATAGATTTACCTACTGATCTACATTCATGATATGGGAGAAATGGCTGAAAACTGTAAAAAATATGAATAACCTAAAGAACAGAATAGTACAATCAATTGACAGGAAAGAAAATCAGAGATGTTTCCACCTGAAGTCTGCACAAACTTCTGTTATAGACACATAATTGTCTAGTGACTAAAATTTGCATAAATAACTCTGCTGCTTCCCATTGGTGGGGTTTTAGATGGATTTTTCTTTAATATCTAAATTGTTTCCAATTAGGAACACTTTAAATAGGTCTAGAAATATAACACTAATGATCATGACACATATATATCATCTTGCAGTTAAAAAAAAAATGTGACTTCATTGAACACTGCATATGGTAAAATGCAGGAAATATGATCTCACACTATAAGGCAGACGCAATGTCTGTCTCATGGAACACCCAGTTTTAGGTAGGATAGAAATTGATTTATAATCCTAACGCCTCAAAAGCGGCCAGCGTCTGCGGTCTGTATGAAATGATCTTGTTCCAGATGTTACAGTCATCCTGTTAATCTTTTTTCCAAATACACATTTAAAGCTGACAAAATGAAGTGGTTGCCTGACGGAATTCTACTTATAAAAAGTTCTGAATAATAAAAACCACCTGCTATAGAGAAAATAGTCAGAAGTCTCCACAGCTGAAAAATGAAATACCATTGCACAGTGGTTAGCAATGCTGCTTCACAGCGCCGAAGCAATGGATTCAATCCCGACCAATGAGTTTACATGGGTTTCCTCTGGATGCTCCAGTTACCTCCCACAGTCAAAAAAACATACTGGTAGGTTAACTGACAGCTGACAAACATGGACCCTAGTTTGTGTGGTAATGAATTTAAACTATAAGCTCCATTGGAGCAGGGACTAATTTGAATTAAATATATACTCTGTACAGTGCTGTGTAATATGGTGGTGCTACATAAGTAAACAATAATAGCATTACTCTGAAGCAGGAAATAATATCACCTAGGAAAATATTTTCCTAAGGTGCCTCTCCTCTTAGCTGGTGACCGGGTGCATTTTTCCCCTGTAATTCAGAATCAACAAACTCATTTTGTTAACTAATGCATTTGTTAAAATGGCAGCAGAGGTGGGTGGGTGTGAGCCAATGATGCATGAACAGTGTGACGATTATGTAGTATATCTAATGACTGATTGTTATTTTCTGTTGAATTCATGTATGACAATGTGAATATTTTATGTAACCTAAGTATGCTTTGTAGATTGACCTAAGTGACCTGTGCAATTGACCAAGAGTATTTTGAAATTAGCCAGACCCAGTAATAGATAAATAGATAACTATCTCTGAGGAGGTTTTTTTTATATGCAGAGGATGTGGACATGACCAGCCAAGCAGAATGAGCAGAGGTGAGAACTCAGGCCCTGTGAGCAATCCAGATCTCAGGACATCCATAACTCACTCTCTGTCACTTTGGCAATCTGACTTAATTGAAAATGTAATTCCTAAGGTGGGGGTGAAGAGCCTGTAGAAAGGGTTTAAAATCTTCTGCTTTAGACATAACATTGTGCATTTTCATGATGGGGTCTATCAAGACTGAAATGTCCCATATTTCGCAATTGTGTTCCCTCACACACGCCAGTCTTAACTAGTAAGTAGCAACTCTGGTTTTATTTCCTATTTTATTTCTGAAACTTATTTGTGCAACTTATTGTTTGTATTGTTATTAATTGTTTTGTAACTAAGCCTTGGAATCATTTTTCAGATTAAATACATTTAATCTAGTGTGTTCTCCGTGATTCTTTGTGAATCCAGTGAGGCTCATGCGTATTTGATTTAAGTGTGAAACATTAATAAGTGGTTTTGGTGATTGCAAGGACGCCGTAGTAAATCCTTTGTGGCGGCAGAAAAGGTGTATTCATTGGTAAGAGAATAAGGTGACGCCAGTCACGACCAGCTGTTCAGATTGCTGTATCTGAGACAGGCTGGGCGTTCATGACACACAGTAAAACACTTAAGTAGCTCTGTAGTATGAAATAGAACTATGGGCTATGATTCAATATTGCCCCACCCCTTAGCAAGGGCCCTGGGAAAAACAACTGCATGTGGCATGGCTGGCATGTACTATGGAGCGAAGCAATAATAACTCATTGTGACAGCTTTTCATAAAGAAACCTATCAGGGGCAGAACACAGTATCACAGGGTCCAACAGTAAAATTTGGTGGAGGACATATGCAGGGGCTTCACTGGAGTAAAATGGGGGCGTCAGGAGGGTAAAGCCCCCCTCACCTCTCAGCCACGTAGCTAGCGCACCAGCTGCAGCGAGGACAGTTCAACCGCTGGAACACACACATGCAAGGCTTCTATGACTCTGAATCAAAAGCTCTTCTCACAAATAATCTTTCCATGGCACAATTTGTACACACACCGAACAATCTAAATCTGATGAATTAGATATATAAAACATGCACAGAAAACAGATAGTTTATATAGGATTACTTAATCTGCCCACACACATAGTCCAGTTGCTTTCATGTATTGAGGGATCAAAAGTTTAAAACTTTAATTAATTAAACTCACATGAAATATGGTCTCATTGTGAGAAAAAGTGTTGTGTGTGTGGGAAACATTAAGCTCAAGCAATTGAATATCTGGTTGTGACTGGAATACCAAGAGGTCCAGGTTGTTAAGTATGTATTGTGCATCAGTATTATTGCTATCTGCTTTCAGTGAACCATAACCTAGTGAACTTAACATGCAACAAGAATAAATACACGTTAATTTGAGGGCCAGTGATTGACAATAAGTAGGCCAATATGACTGGAAAATTGCATCTCATCTGTGAGGAGAACATGCGCTAGATTTGAGGGATCACAGAGCATATAGGCGATGTGGAAAGAGAGAACTGAATTGATTCTGATAAACGATTTTGCCCATAGCCATTTAACTAAATAGGTTTTGGTGAAACTTTCCCTTTAAAGTCCCGATTAATGGGCCAACACACTTAAATCTGTAACACTTCTCAAAAAGTGGAATTTAAGACACAAGGATACCAGTGGTTGTAACCTCAGAATCCCCATAATCACAGGATTCAGATTAGATGTAAAAGTGTTCAAGCGTTTTGAAAGGATTTATTTTCCAGCATAGTGCACTTTGGTTTGAAGCAGAGAAATGAGGTTAATCTCTATTGTAATCTCTATTTAATCTTGCTCTGTCTCACTAATCTTTTCCCTATGGGCACATTTGTGCAGACTGACACAGCCTTATTATTTAAATACGTATAACTTCATACTTCAAGTACTAACATGTGCTCACACATAAGTGTTTATAATTGTGATTTTATTTTTCATCTCTAACTCCACCATAACAAATATTTGTCAGTTTATCTAACATAAAGTTTGATCTAGTTATGCAGTGAATACACTTCACATATCTTTTTCTTCTTTATTAATTCAAAGAGTAACTTTCACTATTTAGTACTTATTGCTTTAATTTAAAGGACCACTATACCTACAATACAAGATGCCTTATATAAAATATATACTAACAACACTCTATCTATTCATCCATCTGTCTATCTCTCCATATATACAGTGGTTGAAAATGTAAGTGAATTTGATAATTTTGCAATCAAAGCAGTAAGAGAAGTGGCAGTATTGCAAACCACCATCTGCCCTGTTTGGCCACTATATATGCATATATGCAAATGTGTGTAACTAAGAATTCTGCATGTTTATGTACAAGTAGAAATAGCAGCATTGTTACTGGTTAACAGTGGTGTGCTGGGGGATTTTTCTCTGTATTTGCTCCTTTCAGGATAACCCCACCCTTTCAAGCACCTGCTGTTAAACTATAAATTGATTGAGCAACTTTCCGTTATGTTTTGTTTGTTTGAGAGGCATGCCCTGGTATCAGTAGCTAATGGGGAGTGCTGTAGTGCCACTTGGAGGTTCTTGGGGTACCTCTTGGTTATGTTAACTCTCAATTTAAAAACACATTTATGTATGACCCAATAATAGGGACTCTCACTGATTAGAGTTGGGACCACCCTATTAGCAGAAGCGCTGTGACATGGCGGGTGGCTTATGTTGTATTTGCAAATGAGTGTTCTGCATTTTTCTATACAAGTAGAAATTGCAGCATTGTCGTGCTGGGGGATTCTTCTCTCCCTCTCTCATATATATATATATATATATATATATATATATATATATATATATATATATAGACACACATATACCTCACTCCTATACCAACTTTCTCCACTATAAGTTCCATCTTACAACTCTGGACTTTCACTTGCCAAGCGAACACACTTCACTTCTCTAATATCCACCCAGACTTCTTTCCTCTGTCACCTCTTAGCCACCTTAGCCAACTTGCTTCTCTGCCACCTGCACCTCCTCCCCATTCCTCCCTCACAGCCCACGATTTTACTACCTACTTAAGACAAAATTTACCCATTCGACAACATTTTTTCATGTCAAACCTTGCACACCATACCCACCTCCTGCACTCCCCAATGCATCCTCAGTTCCTTCTCTCCAGTAGCCAAAGACAAAGTCTCTGCACTCACCTCATCATCTCACCCTACAACATGTCCCTTTGACCCTATTCCATTTCACCTTCTCTGCTGCCTTTATTCTACTGCACACCCACCACTAGCTCACCTCTTCAACTGTTTTACTCCACCAGTACTAAAAGAAAATATCTCTTGAACCACCTGTCTGTTTATATTTGTGACTTGTGTATAACCTATCATCTTCTCTCTCCTCTCACTCCATTCTTGACTCTCCAATTGGGCTTCTATCCTCAACATTCCACTGAGACTGCACTTACAAAAGTGATGATGTACGTACAGCAAAGGCTAACCAAACAAAGGGTCACTTCTCAATATTCATCCTCCTGGACCTCTCTGCTGCTTTCAACACTGTTGATCACATTCTTCTCCTGCACACCCTTCACTCCACCGGCACACAGCTTTCACTCCACTGTAACACAGCTCTTTCCTTTTAATTTCCTGCTTCTTGAACTGCTCCTTCCTACTTATCAAACTGCTCCTTTAGTGTTTCTACCTCAGGCACATCCTCCCCTCCGCTCTTTCAATCTGTTGGGGTCCTTCAGGGTTCTGTTCTAGCCCCTCTGCTTTACTCAATGTACACCTCTCTTCCTGTGGAACTATTTCACTCATTTAGCCTCCAGTACCACCTTTACACTGACGACATATCATTTTCTATCTCTCCTCCCCTGACCTCTCCTGTTTGGTACTATCTTGTGCAACCATCTGTCTCTCTGCTATCTCCACATGGATGTCCTAACACTACCTAAAACTTAACATGTCCAAAACAGAAATCATCACCTCTCCTCAAATCTCCACCACCATCAACAACAAAACAATCTCCTCCATCTCCTAAACCCACTGCGTTTGTTGTCAGACTCTGTCTTCTGCTTTATTGCTTACATCTGGTCTCTCTGCCTCTCACCTCCACCTTAAAAATATTGCCAGAATACAACCTTTTCTTAACCTAGATGCTACCAAAACTCTTATCCACTCTTTCATTATGACCCGCCTTGACCACTGCAAGCTCCTCCTATCTGGCATTCCCCTCACCCATGTATCCCTGCTTCAATCTATCTTAAATGCCGTATCAAGACTAATCTTCCTTTTTTCCCAGACACACCACTTTGTAAATCCCATGGCTTCCTGTATCCTCCAGATTGCAATTCAAATTACTCACCCTTATCTACAAAGCCCTCAACAACATCACCTATTCAAACATCTCAAATCTCATCTCAAAATACTTCGCCTCTTGCTCTCTTAGATTTACCTCTGACCTGCCCCACATCTCTGGTAACCACCTTTCACTCCCAGATACAAAACTTCTCACGTGCTGCAACCAACTTATGGAACACCCTACAATGTCCAAAGAGACTCTCCAACAGCCTTCCAATCTTTCAATGCCCTATGAAAACCCATCTCTTTGGTAGAGCTTACCCTATTCCCACCAATACTACCCACACTAAAGTCCTCTCACAACTGTCCCAATCTCCACTGTGAGCCAAACTTGTTCCTCTTGTTTCAGCTGCGCCCTCTTCCAATTATATTGTAAGCTCTCTCATAAGTAGGACCCTCACAACGCTTTGTTTTGATGTCTGCATTTATTTTGTCTATCTTGAATGTCCCTGTTTTATGTATGTCCTGCTTCCCCCACACTACACACCATTGTGTCACCTTGTAAATCAATGATAATAAAAATATATAAATGTAAATAGTGAACAACAGAGGCGCCCAATGGTGAAATATCATGGGATAATGAAATCATTATTTCTTCACCTAGATCTTGGATCCTTAGTGAGGATAACTGCAGTGAACCCTTATTATTGCTTACCAGGAGTCGATCCTTATCACACAAAGATACACTAATTTTATTATACTATAGAGAGTACATGTTTTTAATATATTGTCTCAAAGAAAAAAATGTTTTTATGAAATACTGCACTATTATGGCTCCTGTTATATCTCTTATGTATCCAAGGATAACAATAAGTTATAATACAAATACGTTATAATTAATAAAATAAATATAGTTGTTGATCATATAAACAAGATGATACATTCCCAGTAAACAAAAAAGCAATGTATTATGCAATTTAATAAACAGTGTTATAGTATAGGGATACTCATTCTGATTATCTTCCACCAGAGAGAATACCTGACATGCACTGTAGTTTCACATAGCTTTTATACTAACTTTTTTTAACTTTTTTTCTAACTTTTATACTATGTAACCACTCTGATTTTCTTTTTAGGCTCCTTTGTTAATCTTCTTTGTATTTTACATTTTTAATGTAAAAAGTATGTATGTCTGTGGAAAGTTCATAATGTTGACTTGTCAGCTGCTTAGTTAGGGAGGGTTCTGTTTAATAATAAGAATGATCAATTTTCCCCCCTCATTTATGAAGTCAGTTTTATTACCTCTTGAAAAGTGTAGGCTAGTGTTGTTTCTGTTGGAACAGAAATTAATTATGCTGCATAATAACTACTTCTTCATGAAAGTCAACTTCTTTTATGCAATTTTGTCACTCGTAGTTCCATAACTGCTAGAGAGCCATAGGTTTCCTAAGCCTGGTCTACAGGATGCAGAGGGAAGAAAACTGCATGACTAGTCACAGTGGATTTCGTGAGTTTCAAAACTTGCAAATTTAGCACCCCCTAGTTTTGTAAACGCAAAATTTATATAAAGCACAGGAAGGCACAGATGCATTTGGATTTTAGATTAAGTATAAAGGATAAAAATAGTGTTTAAAATAATATTCTGCATTTTTTGTCACTTGCTACATGACTCTGGTTCTGAGAGGACTAATGAGCATTGAGAGCAGTGAGAATAACAAAATATTTTAGGTGAATAGGCCACTTCATTTTGTAGTCCACATTCTCCTCTGAACATTATACCTGCTCCAGGCGACATCTGAGTTCCGTTTCTTCCACTTCCCAAGTAGCTTTGTCATTTGCAAGCCGCTGTTGGATCTCATGTCTGTCTGTCGATTCATCCCGCAATTCAGATCGAAAATCATCCAGTAAGCCCTTAAATGCAGTAATGAAACGACGATTTTCATTTGCCTAAAAATAAATAAATATATAAATATTATTCCTATGCAAAATACAATATAACATTTATCAGTAATAGTTTGGAATTTATAACAAAAAAAGAAATCACTGAGTTTTGCAACCATATAAAGACAGGTTATGGCTGCCTTGGTGACTTCTAAAATCTATGATAATGTACAGTAAGTACAGGAGTACATTATTCCTTATAAAACACATTTATTTTTATTTTTTACATTAATTTATTTATATATTTTTACTAACACACACACTCTCACACACACACACACACACACACAAATACACACACACACACACACACACTGTTCCACTAACTATTTCTAGCTGTTAAGTACTGGTCATGTAATCAGGCATTGGGACACAGCAGTTTATTCTGGGTTCCTCACTAATTCGGGCAGCATAAAAGATGTTTGCATGCTCAACAGAAAAATTAGGCACTCAGAAAAAATTCTGGAGTACTGAAATTAATCCACAGCGTGGATCACATGACTGCTAGCTACAGCTGCCAATGACATCCGAATGCGCTGATTATGCAAAAATTACTTTAATGGCCAGTGTGCATTGAATTGTATTAAAGTGTAATTATGTATATCTCTGTATCTGTTGGTCTGTGTATGACATAGAAAGAACCAGTCATTCAGCAGCTCAACAGATTAGATTGGAATATGTTGGGCTATGGCTTAGGTCTGTTTCAGTGGTGGATCCAGGGGGGGCGATCGGGGCGATCGTCCCCCCTAGCAGGGGCTTGCTGCCGGCGGCTGCACATTATGTGCAGGTCCATTCAGCAGTGACAGGCAGGGCCGCTCTGATTGTGTTTTAAACACAATCAGAGCATCCGGGCAGCACACTGTCCCTGCCTGTCACTGCTGAACGGACCTGCACATAGTATGCAGCCGCCGGCAGCCTCACATGTCAGAAAGGGGGCGGGGCCTAAATCCCCCCCCCCCCCTACATCGCCCCGGGTAGCAGTATTCTCTAGATCCGCCCCTGGTCTGTTTTGTATAATTATATACTGATTTCTTCTGGTTTTCAGAACATTGTGGATAATGGGTTTTCAAGTAATAGATCCCATATTTGTGCCATGCTCCAAACTATTTAAGGATAATTCAAACTTTAAGTTATACCTATTAATGTTTGCCCCAGAAATACATTTTATATTTAAATTTCTAAAGTGGGACTGGGCCACACCTCCTCCTAAATGGGGGCATGGCTGTGCCATATAAGGGGTGTGTCTGTGCATGAACATGTCATGGGGATGCATCTAGCGCTTCTGAAGTACTAGGCCACCCACGTGCCTCGATCCTCCCCTAACATCACCCTTTAACTGGTGCACGCACCAGAGCCAGGGGAGTGGGACATACTTTTCAACTTCCCATGCATCAGGACAAACGTGCCAACTGTGGGACAGTTCAATCAAATCGGTCCTGTCACTTCGCAATTCGGAGAGTTTGGAGGTATGCCTTTTGAAGGAGCTGTAAATATCAGTAACCGGCAGTGTGTGCAATGACTGTGGTAATAAGGGAGGATATGCCTACCTGTTGGCATCCAGCAGGAAGAAACAAACCCTTTTTCTGAAATAAAAACGCACAATCTGGTGTTCGGGTAAATAAGTTTTAGTCACAGTTTTATTTAAAATCAACAACAAATGCAGGGAAAGCAGTGCGCAAGGTTCCTTTTCCTTTTATCAATTTCTCAACATTTTTGGGGTGCGTGTTCTGCCCACCATGTGTGCACCACAAGCACGCCCCCTGTAATTTCTGGAGCATGTTCTGAACACCATGTGGGCATTGCAAGCATGCCCCCTGGAGCCTGCATCTTGTGCCCACACACTCTCTTTTCCTTTGGCATATCGCCATAGATGCCCAACTGTTGAAGATGGAACTGGGAGACGGCTGCCTTTCCGGGGTGATTATGCACCGATGCTGGCTCCGCCCCATAGCTATACATTGTGCGCCGCTTGCTACCGCCACACAAGGCCTTTGTGACCCCTTCATGATGCCAAAGCCCCCACCACAATCCTGTGACACAAACCGCCCAACACCTGCAATGCTTTATGTATCGCATTATTGTACAAGTCCAACGCTATCTCTGACAGGTGTACCACATCTCTCCTACAAATACCAATGCATTTCATGCTAATGTCTTTATGCTGTATACTGATGCCGCCACATGGGGAAATTAGGGCTGAATTCACCCTCTTACGTGCTCTGTCAATGCCAGCCCCCCTTCCTCGCACCTCTCCAGTACAGCCTTGGGATGATATTTTATAATATCAATGTAACAGCACCCCAACGGTCTTTTTATCTACAGCAAATCCTCCCAGATACTTTGTACCAAATGTAAAGATTTCTTCTTCCCCAGGTCATTGCCCACGAGGTGTAAAACTGCCACGTTGGGCAAGCCTCCCTTTTCTTCTGCCTCTAGCAACTCCTTTCTGAGGTCCCCCCATACCATCCCCCTTTTTCCCAGCCAATTAACGGTAACTGCTTCCTGTGGCAGGCCTAGTCTCTGTCCATATGGCCTAGCCGAAGCCCACTTTGCCACCAATTATACATAGGAGTTTCGGATGATCCATACTCGCGTCCCCGTGCACCAAGAAAACTTCACCACTCTCTGGCTTTGAATCAAGATATTACTTTACTGTGCAGCATGGATGGGGCAGCTAGTGTTTGAATCATGTGTAGAGCTAACAGCTGCAGAGAAAGTATCACCAAAATGGATTTTGTAGTGGGATCACTGCAAACACAGTCCCAAGGCTGCATAGAAATGTCTGTTTATTCAGAGCAAAAAATCTAAACAATATTACTGAAGACTGGGACTAAAAAGTAGTCCTGATATACAATGCTCACCAGCTCACATGCAGCTAAATATAAAGATGTCACAAAAAACCGGCCTTCCTTGGGAGGCTCAGCGGAGATTATAGCTAGTGAAAACGGATGGAGCTCTGGCCCCATCTGAGATACATTAAATGCTGCTACATGGACCTATAACATCCATTTTTATGTTTGGGAATCCAGACTAGCCACCTATACTCTCAAGCACACCAGCCCTTTTGGAAAATGCCAGACTAGGCTGAATTCTTGTATCCTAAAAATTAAAGCCAGTACCATATTGTAATGGAAAATATGTATGTTTGGACCTAATTATTTAATATAAACCTCTTGCTTGAATGTTAATCTACCCTTTAAAAAGGCACAATTCATTCATTGTCTGGAAGGCATTTTTCATTTAAACCAAGTATTTACCATGTTTAATAAACTTCAGTTTCAAACTCGTCACTCTGACACTATGAATGATTTCATCAGATGACAAGCTATAATTATATTTAATTTGAGCAGTTATTGGTGTAATTAAGTTATTTGAGAAATTATAAGATCAGTTCACAATTTCTAATTGCACAGTGGAATTAAGAGCAGCTTGAAACACAACTAATCATAAAAGATATAAAAGCCAAGTTTACACCTCTAACAGCTTGTAATATACAACTCTTATACTGTCTTTGCAAATCTGAAAATGCAATGTCAATTGTTCTCATAGTGAGCAGTATTGTATTATGTACGCAGAGAGAAAAAAATAATAATCTCCATTATTATGAAAGGCAATGTTTAAGTTGACAAAAAAGTTTGCTTAAGCATATACTGAAATTATAGGGCTGATTCCTTTGCCCAAGGTAGTGTCGTGAGCGAGCCTGACTTTCAGATGGGCTTCACTCTGCTTGGTCAGAGTGTGGGAAGTCCCTCTGTATTGGTTAGTTGTGAAAAAAATTGACCACTGAGAGAAATAAAAGTTGACCACTACTGTCCTAGGCAACAGGATTTTCCTGACAACCAAGACAAATAAAGCAGCAAAAAACAAATCTCTATTATAACAAATTAAAATGGTGCTTTAACTTCACTATACTACTCTATTTTCTAAATACCTGGCTACCATACAGGGAAGCAGGGTTATCAATAAACTGGAAACAAAATACTCAACGTGTCCTATTTAGATCCAGCAATACAGACATGAGCTCTTCAATCTGTTATGTTATTTACATTGCAGTATATATTCTGACATTCCAATATTCTCCACCTGAATTTATATCTAGTTTATCATCAGAGAACATAATTTCACATTTTTATTGATCTGCCTAGAACACTTTACAGTAACTGGGCTTGAGTGGCAATAAACATTAAAAAAAAGACAAAATTATTTTAGCGGTAAAGTGAATTTGCACTGTATGTATTAACACTATTATAAACTTCCAGTTTAACGCTTTCCTTTAGTTGTAAGATTAAAAAGCATGTGGTGCTGGAACCCCATATATCACTACAGCAGTAATAGTAACCCAAACAGTGATATGCAACCTAATTATTGCTATATAGTTCATTTTGCTTTTTATTATTAATAATAGCAATAGCAATTATAGGGATAAATCCAGTTAGATGGTGTAATTTTGCAACACAGCAAAATCATATTGCACAGCGGGGGGCAGCAAATTTAAATTGTGTGGACAGATTTAGAGTTGGCAGGTTGTGACCGTCTTAGCTCAAATTTACATTGCAGTGTAAAAATTAGAGATGCTCAGGCTCGGTTCCCGAGAACAGAACACACCCGAACCTAGCAGATCCGAGTACTGAGATGAGCCAGCTCGGTACTTTCGCGCGCCCTCGGAATTGATAACGAGGCAAAACATCATTGTTACATCGTCGGATCTTATGAGTTTTGGATTCTATAAGTACCGCCCTCCACGGAGATCCAGCGCCATTTCACAGAGGGACACAGAATTGGTAGCACAGTTCTTGGCAGTCTCTAGTGCAGTTGGGCAGCGTCATAGGTAGAAAAGAAAGAGGAGGGGTAGCAGTGTTCTTCAAAGTCTACAGTGACATTCAAGAGAGCTCCATTGCTCCATTGCTAATTGTCATTGCTGAAATAGAAATAATAGGACTGGCAGGCTTGGTCTTCTAAATCTGCAATCACATTGTACTGTGTTAAATAGGTTACACACAAAGAGGAGAGCTCCATTGCTAATTGTCATTGCTGAAATAGAAATACTAGGGCTGGCAGGCTTGGTCTTCTAAATCTGCAATCACATTGTACTGTTTTAAATAGGTTACACACAAAGAGGAGAGCTCCATTGCTAATTGTCATTGCTGAAATAGAAATACTAGGGCTGGCAGGTTTGGTCTTCTAAATCTGCAGTCACATTGTACTGTGTTATATAGGTAACACACAAAGAGAAAAGCTCATTTGCTCCATTGCTAATTGTCATTGCTGAAATAGAAATAATAGGGCTGGCAGGCTTGGTCTTCTAAATCTCCAGTCACATTGTACTGTGTTATATAGGTAACAGACAAAGAGGAGAGCTCCATTGCTGAAATAGAAATAATAGGGCTGGCAGGCTTGGTCTTCTAAATCTGCAGTCACATTGTACTGTGTTATCAAAATGGATTCACAGCAGTACACAGAAGACCGAAGCTTTATTGAGACACACAAATATAGGGAAGGGTGCATAAATTAAGGCAAGACATTCAACAAAACTTCAAACAGTGATGGGGGAATGGGTTGGAGGGGATAAGGGGGGGGGGAGGACACAAACCCAAGGTTTTATTGAATAAACAGACACATAGGGGGAGAAGGAGAAGAGGAAGACATAAAATTAATCATCTTCCTCTTCGTCAGGACTGTCAATGGTGTTATAGACTCTTAGCAGCCTGTGGATCAGCCTGTGACAGTACTTCTCCCTTTTCAAGATGAGGTGAATCCTGGCAAACCAAATAGCGTCCTAAAGCAGTTCATAAGGTGCCAGGCCTCCTGGACTGCCCCAATGGTGTGGGTCCCAGTAAGAAATCCATAAAATACTGAATGGTATAAAAGGCAAGTTCTGGGCACACTGTCCTTAAGTTTATGTTCCAAGAAATCCAACAGTGCCTGTGCAGTGGGGCAGTCCCAAAAAATAGCTGTTTCCCTTCTGGTGATGCAGAAGGGGCAATGTATATATCGGCACTGGTTCCGGTAGTGCATAAATGTCCTGAGAGGCAGACTCACGTGGATAGCCATCCATGCAATGTCTTTGTGCCTATTAGTCAGCCTCTTAGAGGCCACATTCTCCCACACGTGTTTTGTTGTTGCAGCATGGAGCCCTGGAACAGGCTCCATAATGTCTTTAGCTCTGATGAGCTTGTGGACAGTTTTTGGTTTCCACAAGTCTGGTTTAATTCCCTCCAGATGGTGCTCCCTCACAAATTGTCCAACATCCAGGTAAAATTAAGGTGTAGTCCAGTTGTAAGGGAAGGAGCTGTCCCACTTGTCCCAACCAAGGGTCCTACAAAGAGACAGAAGGAAAAAGCGAGACATGGACTTCACAGCAGTGCAAATGTTCTTTTCAATAAAGAACATTTGCAATTGCAGACAAAGAAGGCTCACAGCATGGTGGGGATATCCGGGATCCCTTTCCCACCTTTGAGGGGCTCCTTGTACATGACCGCCCGCTTCACTCTGTCCATGTAATAGCTGTAGAATTACCACAGTTATCCAAGGAACAGGTGAAGCGATCAAATGAACCATAACTGATTTCATGATTCTCAGTTTCACTGTACCGGCCATGTTCTCAGGGTGACGATGATCTCCTCGTCATCAACTTTCAAAGCTTAGTCTGCAGGGGCCAGTGACACACCCATTTGTTTTATCAAGTCTCTTAACTGTTCTTTAAACTTTAAAATGTATCCTCCTGCCTCAGGGCCTCCTCTGTATTATTCTTCTGAAGTGCAGTGTATCTCTCGTGTACAAGCTCTCTTAAATCCGGGATTTCAACCGGTGGGTCACGCTTTAACTTAAGTACGGCCTCCTCAACTGCGCATAAATATTGGTTTAAATCTCTGTTCAATGCAGCGTATTCCAACATGACAGATTCCATGTTACCCACATGTTCCGTGTCACAGTCTGTCTGAAGCAGATCTAATGCCATTCCACTTGTAATATCCATTCCTGTGTCTACATAAGTTTGGCAGTTGTTCATGGATGACAGGGAGGTATCCACAGAGGAGAAGGAGATTAAAGACATGGTTTAATAATGTACAGTTCATTGACAGCACTGTTAGGCTTAAGGCAGCTAAGCTATTGTTAGCTTGTTTTGTGGGGGCCCAAACAAACCAAACACTTCAGCCACAAAAGTGGCACTGCTTATCGCTTGATTTGTTAAACTGTACATGTCCTTTTCAATATCTTACATAAGGGTGTTTGGGAGGCCCAAGGACAATTCCATCTTGCACCACTTTTCTTTTCTGCCACAGTTGTGTGGCAATGTTTCCTAGATGTGCTATGAACTTTTGTGTGTTTGTGCCATTGCTCTGTTGCTTAGCATTCAGTCAGCTCACTGCAGTCTTTGTTTGAAAGTGTATGAAAATAATATTGTGACCTGTGAGATGGTCAAAATTGACTGCAAATGACTTGAAATTATTGTCGTTGAGGTTAATAATAATATAGGGGGAAAAAGACCAAAATTATGTGATTTTAGAAAAAAATAGGGATCCGAAACCAAAACCAGAACACACAAGGGCGGTTTTGCCAAAACCAAAACAAAAACACGAAGTTAATCCAGATCCAAAACCAGAACACGAGGGTCAGTGAACATCTCTAGTAAAAATAAAGCTAGCCAGTATTTATGTGCTACATGCAAAAATAGGCAGAGTTTTCCCTGCATGCAAAAAGGCATTGCACCCCTTGCATTGCTACATGGTTTGTCCAGTTGCACATTTTATCCTAATTTTAGTCCCACTAAGTGCAAAGCTAGAGGCACAGTTTACCTCCCATTGCTAGCTTTGCTCAGATCTATATAAAGAGATTTACCATCATCATCATTATCCTGCCAATAATGAACACCCAACATTCTTGTGTTTGCTGCCAGGTTACTGTTTCATGGATGGCTGGTAACTTGGTCCCATATTTTGTCCATTTCTTGGTTATGATTATTTGACTCTGCTGGAACTGCTGCCTGGTCTATTTTCTTGTTACTGATCCAGTGGTAGTTGTCCTGACTGTCTGAGATCTCTCTTGCCCCCTGTTCCATTCCTGTGGTTTTCCTGCAACTCCTTCTTCAGCTACCTTCCTTTATTCCACTCTCTGGTGTGCCAGTGCCCATGCAATGACATAGAGAGGGCTATTTACTACACTGCATGCCTTTTAGCTAAAGCTAACTGTGTACACTTTCAGTGATGTCACAGAGGAGGGGGTTTGGGCAAAGAACAAAAAGGTTTAAAAACACAAAGATGAAAAAATGTTCAAATCCTTTAGCCTTCGTTAAGCCACAGATTATGCTAGAAATTATGTTTAATTCTGAACCACCTGTGTTTTATTTTAAAAACTGGGAATTGCAAAGAGCAAAAAATTGGAACATTTGGGGCTCGTTTAGAGGTAGACGACAGTTGTTTTCCCCTTTAAAATAAAAATGTGAATCTGCCTAGGGGACCAGGCGTTTGCTGATGCCAAGTATTTACGTGGTCTGCTGCCACCCAGAAAATGCTCTGGGCTAAGTGCTCTGCACGGAACACATGCAGCACGCAGGGCATGGGGCATGGAGGGCACGGCCTCTGCCTCCTCCCAGCTGGCTGCTCACGCTAACAGTTAGCTGGATTGCAGGGCGTGCTGTGGGAGAGAAAGTACACAGAGGGGAACTCACACATGAGCCGAACCTGCCGGGTAGTGCAATCGCCTGGACGACAGGATTAATATACAATTTAGCCACCCACATAGGAGGCCAAATTAGACAGGATCAGACTTCTTGGGCAGAATCACTTGGCATCCTTGGAGCCTACAAGAGGGACTGAAGATAAAGGCCACCTGTGGCAATCTTCCATCTGCATTTATAAACATGAAAGATAATGATTCTATTGATTTCCATAGGATGATTATCAGGCAATGTGGTCATGTTCGGGCCACACACACTGTGATATTGGGCCAGTTACCTGACGTTGGCAGCCTGAGTATCTAGCATTATAAAGAGCTGCCTTCTAACATTTTTATTTATGTTTATGTCAACATAGAGGCAGTATTAGGATTTATACATATTTCTTTTAGATAATGAGCTCTTATAAGTACGGCAATCCTTTCTATTCTTCTTCCAAGGTTGTAATTGTTATGTTTTTGTAATCAATATAAGGCCATGGATATATTGCTTACTCCATAGTTTGCCATGGGAGATGTTGACAATTTAACCTCCCGATTACCATTCCTCTAAATAGTTCGCTTGAAACATATTTATTCTCTTTCTATATTCGAACAACCACCTACTGACACCCAAACTAACATTGCTGTGTGACTGGATCATACATCCCTACCAAGATTTTTCCCCATTGTAATTGGGCTGGACCAATATGCAATCTGTAGCTCTTGATCTTCTGTGTCAAACAACTATTTCCCTTTAGACTGTACGCCTGGCCCTCTTACCTATTTGTGTGTTTATTAATGTCTAGTTAATATTGTATTTGTTACCAATTGTAAAGTCCAGTTCTATATGCCATGCAGTACTCAAGAATAAGATTGAGACACTTCTCCCTCAAGTGTCACTTTTTACAATATATTTCATAATCATATCCCTCAGAATCCATTTAAATAATGTATTCACAACAGAAAAGAATGGAAAAAAGCATATTAAAAATCTATATCATGGTGGCTTAGTGGTTAGCACTTCTTCCTCACAGCACTGGGGTCATGAGTTTGATTCCCAACCATGGCCTTATCTGGGTGGAGTTTGTGTGTTTTCCCCACGTTTGGGTGGGTTTCCTCCAAGTGCTCGGGTTTCCTCCCACACTCCAAAAACATGCTGGTAGGTTAATTGGCTGCTGACAAAATTCTCCTTGGGGAAGGGAGGGGAGAGGTGTTAGGGAATTTAGACTGTAAGCTCTAATGGGGCCGGAACTGATGTGAATGACAAATATTCTCTGTACAGCGCTACGGAATTGGTGATGATGATGAAATATCCCAAACCATAAGATTAATATTCCTTTGACATTCAAGATGTTACTAATATAATGTGAATAAACGAATTATATGCATTAATTAGTTATGCAGGGAGAGTTTTTCTCTTTTAAAAGAAAAGCGTTTGTGTGAATCATTAAGCCATTTCCTTTTGAATCATCTGAACTTCTTGACTTTTTGCACTAAAATATTTCTGAGTCAACATGACCTCCTAAAACACTATTGTTCGGTTTATTTGATTACAGAGTGACACAAGCGGAATACACACCATTAGAACGAGCCAACACAAACACATACTTTCCAATTATCATTCCTTATTTAATGATAAGCTGCTGGTGACCATCATATGAAATGAAAAGTGAGTTTTTTATGTTAAAGCTATTGTGGCTGTGAGTAAAACAAGCAGGCAAACTGCTGAATTATACCAAGACACTGCAAAACAAATAATGCAAATATATGGCCGACAACTTCATATCATATAGCTGAGATGCTAATGATTTAAGTATTATCAGTTGCAGGGGCCAGTACCCAATCAGAAGTGGTTAGATAGTACTGGTGAGAGTCATGATGATAATCCTTGTCTAACATTGCAAAAGTCAACCAACACAAGCAAGAGATATGTCTTCTAAATGTGACATCTGAAGTTACTGAATAACTGGGAAGACACTATTCTCTCTTGTACATGTGACATTTTATTACATTATTATATTATGGACAAATCAGGCAATGCGACTTTTGCATTCACTATTAATGCAGTCAAACCCCATCTCTACATGTGCAGGCTGCTGCTAGTATATGTAGGAATAACAAGATTTAATCTCCAAGGTGTTCTGACCCATCCTGTAACCCTGCCCTTTGATAAAGTCTAGAAATATGATATCTCACTACGTGGTCATCTGGTCAATCAAAACAACAGAATTTTAATATGTTGCCAACATTGGCAGGAAAGAGCTAAACTTAGAATAAAGTGTATTATTGTAATAGCGTATACTGCATAAGAAAACTTGGGGTATGTACAAATTTTTGGCAGGCAAATTCAGGAGCATAGCAATAGTCAAAGCAGTCCGTGCAGCTGCTACAGTGAGATTTAGGCCATACTTGCCAACTCTCCCGAAATATCCGGGAGACTCCCGAAATCTGGGTCAGTCTCCCAGACTCCCGGGAGGGAGGGCAATTCTGCCGATTCCCGATCGGCTGTGGAAAAGTAAATGGAGGGGGCTTATTGGCATCATGGACGCGTCATTGTGTCCCTGCCCCCTAGTTTTATTGGTCGAAAAGGGTTGTAACCGCATTGGGGGTGGGGCTAATGGTGCGATTCTTCAAACCCCGCCCCACATACCCACCTGTTCCCCCGGACCTCCCGGGACACAAGCTGCCAATGTTGGCAACTATGATTTAGGCCCTTAAGACAAATGGGCATATGGCACCTACGGAACTTCTTTTACGCTTTGTTTTCCTGCACACAGTGGACAGCCTAAATGCTGCATTCCTGACACCATTGAGCGCAGCCAACCACAGAACATCTGTTAACACTTTTAAAGGGTTAATTTATTTTGCATTCTGTTCCCCCATCACGGTGTTCAAAAGTCTGACATGTTTAGTATACATTGAATACACTTAATATCTTATTCCTTTCTGCAGATGAGTTGTGACTTGCGTCAGCTTGCAACCATTCGACAGTACAGTACCTGCTTCTGGTGCTGGAGTAACTCAGCTGTCTGAAGCTGGGGAGTGAGGTCTCTGCTGTGCTCTGTGGTGGAATGCTGGGGATAATCTGTTAAGGCAAACACTCCATCGTCATCATCATCATCATCATCCTCCACTTCCTCCGAGTCAGGATCACTTTCTCTGAAGTCAGGGTAAGCAGCAAATTCAGGAAGGGCATTTAGTTGATCGATCTGCAAAGAGTTAATGTGTATCTTACCTTTTACATGATAAATGTGTCAGCAAGAATTGGAATAACTACATATGCATAAATCTTTTATAGTATAACTTATGTGTAGACAGAAGCATTTTATTACAAAGTAAACTATGCACAGTGGAAAAAAAAACCTTGTAGTCACAGTCCTTGGCTCTTATAGCTTGTTCCGGAAATGTAAGGTCAAAAGTCATAATTTAGTCACTTCAAGAGCAAGCTATTGGCTGTTTGATATTAATAGCTATCAAAGGCTGCGTGTTACCGAGCTGAATAATATATTTAAAATAACAGTATACTTAACTATAAATAATAATCTTGCTCTCTTATCCCCATCTGCAGCAGGTTACCATGTTAGGATGTCAGGATGTTCTCTATCTGTGCTTGCAGAGCGTAAGTGACAGGCCTGCAAACTTGCTCCATACAAATGTTTATTGGTGCATTCATAAATGGGTGAGGACCAATTATAATACAGCAGCATAGCAGCTGAAATGCTACATACCACTTGGATACTAGGGCCCATTTGCTTATATTGTATTAAGATGAACCACAGAAACCAATCAGAAATGACCTTTTATTTGTTTAATGTGAATTAAATAATGAACGCACTTGTCTGAATGATTACTATGCTTTTGTGCAAATTTGCACTGAAGTGTAATATTAGTAAATTAAATAACCTATTCTAAAGATGAGAATGTCTTTTAGGTTCTCTGTAATGGAGAGGTGAAGATTTGTCTATTAAAACTTTACTATTTGACAGAACTCCAGTAGAATGTAGATGTAACACAGAACGCAGCATGTAGCATTCATGCCTCAGCTATGGAAACGTTAGTTTTGTTATGTAGTGGTCCTTTCATTATAACAACTTTAAAAGCACAGTTTAGATATCATCATTCATATTTCTCTAAGTATACTACTTTTTTTTGTCTGCAACTTAGATAGGTGGGTTACAGAATAAAACAAATTCTCTATTACCTGATCATTCAAACTTGATTTACAAATTACACAATAAATGTTATGTAGCAAAAAGCCCTACAGGTCACTTCTCCACGTTCAGTTAATTCAAATCAAAACTTGGGAAACTATACATACAGCTATGGGATCTGTTATCTGTAATTCTTGGGATTTTCTGGATAAGGTCTGTTTTCTGTAATTTGGAGCACCCTGCTGAAAAATTGGCTAAAATAAATTTAAAAATAATGTTTCCCTGTCAGTCCCCTGGTCATGGAATTGTATAGCAGAACTCCTCATAGTAACTGTAGGAAGAAACACTGATTATGTTTGTGTGTATGACAAAATTACCAAACATCAGTAATCATTTACTTGTTTCTTTATCTGGTTTGTGTAACTTTCTGGTTTCTAGCTCAGAGATGCCATATCTATAGTCATTATTAATAATAACAATCATGATTGAAAATGGACAGGTTGACATTTAGTCCAAAGTTTTCTTATTGAGCTCTTTGAGAACAACTAGTAATGCTGCTATAAGGTAAGTGTCCAACACTACACAAGTAAGACACGTCCATGAAATAGACTACCTGCAGTAACTCATCTCCCACGTCTTCCTCCTCCACCCTCTTACATTGTCGCCAGTGTGCTAGTAGCCACTTTAATTTGACATAGAGTACAAAGACATTCTGTTTGAAGTTCCTCAGTTCCTGCTGTAGGAGGCACTTTTCCTGGCCCCAGGTTTTCTCCTCCAACTTATTTTGTAAAGTGAGGCTCTGAACCTCCAAGTCTTTCCTCCGGATGTTTTTCAAATGTTCCTGTTCCAGCTGCGTGATATAAAACAAACATCTCTGTCAGTGTGAATGATCAATACATTGAGCACAGCACATATTTAGGCTTTTTCAATTTAAATCACATAAACATATAGAAATGATGGATGCTTAATAAACGGTATAAACTGTACATGTAAATGGCAATTATATAATACATTTGGGATGAAAAAAATTCATGTGTTGCCTCAGTTTGTTGGAGCATCACAACTGCTCCACCCACCAGCCAATCATCAGTCTATCAATGAAGTCATGTAACTATAACAACCAATCAATTAACTTCTTCATTTGGTTTGTCTAAACTACTTTGGTTTGACTACTAAACACTATTATCTGATAGGTTTCTACAGGTTACATCATTGCTCTTTGTATGTGATTAATTAAAAAAAATTGCATTCGTCACCCACCCATTTATTGCAAATGCTTTATAAATGGGTTTTATGACTTTTTCCCATACTAGTTTTGGGGCATATTTGCAACATTATTATAGGCACAGTGAGTAGCACATGAAACTATCTACATGTGCAGCTTATGTATATTTCCTAGGGCAGGAGAAATTTGTCAGAACAAGTGCAACCGGATGGTGTGCAAGAAATGTAATTATTTGTTAATCTGTGATGATCTCTTCAAGGGCACAACTTTGAAGCAATATATTTTTTACTGGTACACTAAGGCTGCATACCCACTGGCATTACAAATGTTTATGCTTAAAATTTGGAACTACCACAGTGCCTGAATCCACCGACAGCCGACAGCCAGGAACTAGCTCTGTGCCTGTGGTCGCCAATTGCTCAAAGTCCGGAACCAGTGATGTACCAGTAATTATCGACTGCTAGGAGCCAGGAACAAAAACAAGTACAGTGCCTGTATCTATGTAAATGTATCACCAACAACAGCTACAATTGTTCTCCTGCTATTGTTTGTATTAAATGGATGTCATGCCTCTTAGAGTATAAGCTAATTTGGGCAGGGTCATCTTTAACTTCTGTATCATGTCACTATGGGGTCTATTCATCAACGAGATGCGGTGCAACTAAATAGGCATCGCTGCACATCACAGTGATGCATATTTATGCTTCGCTTGAATGCATCATGCTGGGGCTACTCTGGGAGCCCCAGCAAAGTGACAGCTCTCCTGCAATCCAATTTTCCTATTTACACTTCCACTGTAACGGATTCTGCGAAGCTGAAGAGGCTTCAGCAGAATCCCATAGGAAATGTCAGGTAACGCCATCCTGAGATGGCGTTACCTCTCTGTGCAATGTAAAGCTTATCAAAGCTTGATGCATTGCAGAACATCGCATTCGCCATAGTAATCTATGGGGACTGTGATGCTGTACGGTATTAGCCTAAATGGAGATTTCTATGAAATCTCCTTCGTTAGGCTGTTAATACATAGTAAATATACTTAAAAGATGCAGGAACAGTAGTTTTTTCATTTTGTAAGCATCAAATAAGCTTGATGCATAGACCCCTATATGTCATTTGTCTGTATTATGATCCCCTCAATGTAAAGTGCTATGTAATATGTTGGCACTTTATAATTTCAAAGATGATAATAATAGTAATATTATGGCTCTTATAGCATAAAAATACTGACACTTCCCAAGCTTCATAAGGTAAAAGTTGCTAGGTAACCACAGAGAAGTGCAAAAGATAAGCAGTTGTATGTTTCATGTTTACACAAGTCTTTGGAAGATATTTGCCTGATTCTAGCTTTGCATCAGATATTAAAGCTGTGCTTGCACCTAAGTAAAATATTTTACTCAGATGCCCCCTCATCCTATCTTGGGGCCCCAGGGCTGCTACATGCATCTGTTGTTTCTGAGGCTCTTCCGGTCTTGGAACACAGAAAAGGCAAATTCATTCACCTAAACAACATTAAATGGGGGTGGAGGGGGTGTGTAAGTAGGAGGACCAATCACAAGATGCAATTTCTTGATCTGACTTGTGATTGGTCCTCCCACTCACATCACCTCATCCCGGTATTCAGGTAGGGCTGTAAGAGGAACTAGGAGGAGGGGCACCTTATAGTAAAATATTTTACTAGGTGGTAGTGTCTCTTTAACATATTAAGCATAAATTGAAAACTTGTCTTCTCAGGAAGAATATTGCTCCAGTTTCTAGTACATAGTGCAGTCTAATTTAATATACTAGTGAAGTATGGATGTTCTTAAAAGACAGAGGAACCAGCCCCATAACTAAGCTAACCAGAACCATTCTACATACACAAAAATAAATATTACACTGCTAATACAAATTAAATTTCAAATTATTGCTGGGAAAATTGCCTTAAGCATATAAACTAATTTGCTGTAAATTAATAAAAATAAAATATAGTAAAACAAATGTGCACTGTGTTTCAGGCCAGGGCTTACTAATGTCAAAGTACTAAAGATATTTGTCTATGCTGAACTTATCAATTTTTCCTCTGTGTAATCGGATCTTCCCAGGCCATATAGAAGTATAGGGGATAGATCCGCTTCTCTGCCTATCTAATAAAACAGGAAAAAGAAAGTGACTAGAAATTTGGATGAATTTTTGGGATTAAAACAGGACAAGTGGGAAGTTACAGGGTTTTCTGTGCTCTCAAGTCCTTTTTAAACTGTCATATGATTTTCAAAGGTTTAACCGATCCCCAAATAAATATATGACATTTAGTTTTATTATAACTGGCACATTTCTGCAAGTTATATCTGAGTATCTTGAGAGATACATATAAATATGGAGATGTACATACAGCTTTGTAACATGTTTTGATTTACATATTAATTAAAAATGAAATCGCAGTAGATTGAAAAGAACACAGACAAAAGGGTGAACTAATACCCTGGAGCAGCTGATAAATGTGTGATGACAAGTAGAGATTTGTCATAGCACAATACTGGGGCTCAGCACACACCACCCAAATCTATCATGAGCTGGTGATGAAGGGCCATTTGCATAGGAATTACCTTATCTACTGATAAATTACTGCTCTATGTAACTATATAATTACTACTAATCTGCATAGCTACTGAAAGCATTTCAATATCTGGTCCCCCTACTAAGCCATTTTTTAGTCTGTAGTGAAAGGCTCAAACTTTAATTGAAAAGGATAATTGTATCCAAAAGGGACCAGGCAGAGAGTAGCAGATAACAATAGGCTCTCCTCGCTACCCCTAGACAACATACTGCCAGCCGGGTGTGCAGAAGTGAGAATAGATATACTGAATACTCGACTGAAAGCAAGTAACTGTTGGAGACCGGATTCAGTGAGGATGTGTAGAAATATTCTTTAAGTATATATTTGGTACTGTACTGACATTTGGGGACTGATTCAACAAGGAACATAAATGTCGATATTTGCGTAAAATTGCTCTGCGCATGCTCAGAAACAGACTATACTCCAATTCATCTTCGAACGCAAAGGACACTTTCAAAATCTACGATTTCAAGGGCGGCACGTGGGAAGCAGACATGATCACTAAGTGCCAGAGCATGGTCATCCATTAGGCAACCTAGGATCCCACCTAGAGCTCTGCAGGCAATGAGGAGCCTGGAATTATCGCAACTTGAAGTTTTTATAGGGTATTTTTACTGAGGAGCTCAGATTACTCTAACCCAATATAATGCAGGATTTATTTTGATGAACAGAGGTGCTAGAAGGAGGCCCAAGCCGGTATCTTGCCCAGGGTCCCAGTGGGTCTTAATCAGGCTCTGCCTCCTCCTACAGTGACTGTGAGGACCTCTGCTACACAAGGCATTGGTGAGCGTCATATGGAGGCATTGGGGGAAAACACAGTGGTCATTTTTAAATGTACTTTAAGCTCCAAATTATGGAAAACTCTTTATATAGAAAACCTTGTTCCATGTATTTTGGCTAACAGATGCCATACCTACACTTGCAGGCTGAATTAAAAAAATGATGTCAAATAATGTATGTTCTGGAGTCTTTTAAAATGTATGGGTGGCTTTACCTCAGTGGAGGCAGCTTTTTGTGGACTGAATCAATATCCATGACAATACAGTCTATCAATGTACTGGAAACTAGTGATAACTGAATAGGAAAAGAGATACCTATTTTAAATAATCACTAATATTTTTGTTTAAAAGCCATCAATTGTACAAACCCTCACACTGTAAATGCACAACTGGTAAATGTCAAGATAAACAAAAGCAAGGAAATTTTCTAGACTTCTGTCCTGGAGTATTATATTTCTGTAGTGAGTGCAATGTAGTTGGCACTGGAAAGAGCGGTGGATTAGAGAAGTATAATACCTGAATGAGTCTGTCTGTCACCTTGTCATGCTCTTCTTGGTGAAGTCTCCTTTCTTGTTCAAGAATAGCCTGTAGTTCACGTAAAGTTGAATTCTTTTCAGGTGACACATTATTGGCGAGCTGCTTATTAGAAACGAATAACACAATGTTACACATATTTTAGCGATCCATGCAGCTAAGCATCACAAAGCAGTTTTTAGAAGTCTAACTATGCAGAACATACTTGATCTTTACAGAATTGCATTTTCCTGTCTAGCGACAGATCTCACAGTGCTCTTCACTTATTAAGTTTGTTCTCTCCCAAAGTGTCACTTTTTCCTCTTGGCCATTCACTATTATTTTATTGCCAGTTAGTTATTTTTTTGCATTTTTATATTTAAATTATACCTGTATACTGGAGAAACATTTTATAACAATGTAAATAGAATAAATGAATTCCTAGACATTATATCATAAACAGGTAGTAGTCTTCAGCTCTTACTATACTACTCAACAGGAGGCTGTTGTATTCTGACACACAGACATAAAGATTCCCAAAAGTCAGAATGCTGATGCTTCCTCTCTACCACTAAAGTTTTGTCACAGTAAAGTTATAATAATATTTAAATGATTATTATGTAGTATGTTCAGGGCCGGATTTACTGCTAGGCAACCTAGGCAACTGCCTAGGGCCTAGCGGTCCCCAGAGGGCCCAGTCAGGACTGGCGGTGAGCGGGGTAGGCAAGGTGGAGAAGCGCTCCCCTCCGCCTGCCATCCCTCTCTGTCCGCCGACATACTAAAAGAGACTGCGGCCGGAAGCAGACTTAAAAAGAACAAACAGTCATGCGACCACGTGACTGATTTTATTTTTAAGTCTGTTTCCGGCCACAGTGTGAGGACTAACCGAGGAGCTGCGTGGTGGAGAAAAAAGAAAACAGGAAGACCAGAAGACAGAAAAGTGGAATACAAAAGAGAAAAAGACAGGTAAGTAAAACGGAGGCACATAGGGTGAGGTGATAATGAATGGGCACAGAGGTGACACAGTGAATGGGCACAGAGGTGACACAGTGAATGGGCACAGAGGTGACACAGTGAATGGGCACAGAGGTGACTCAGTGAATGGGCACAGAGGTGACACAGTGAGGGGGCACAGAGGTGACACAGTGAATGGGCACAGAGGTGACACAGTGAATGGGCACAGAGGTGACACAGTGAGGGGGCACAGAGGTGACACAGTGAATGGGCACAGAGGTGACACAGTGAATGGGCACAGAGGTGACACAGTAAAGGGGCACAGAGGTGACACAGTAAAGGGGCACAGAGGTGACACAGTAAAGGGGCACAGAGGTGACACAGTGAATGGGCACAGAGGTGACACAGTGTAGGGGCAGAGAGGTGATACAGTGAAGGGGCACAGAGGTGACACAGTGAGAGGGCACAAAGGTGATATAATGAAGGGGCACAGAGGTGATATTGTGAAGGGACAAAAGTGGCAATAAATGGGCATAGTGTGATGATTGAGGGACAAAAGTGACAAGGGCACATCCTTGGATTTATGCGTATTATTTTTGCAAACAACTTAATTTAATATTAATATTTAATATTTCTGTTCTGACTTAAATACTTATTAGGTTGTTTTGACCCAACTACTTAAAAAAACGGGACTGCTCGGTAATTATTTAGGGTGCCTTTTTCTGCAGCAGGCTGGCCTTGCTCTTTTCACATGTTAGATACGCCCCCAAAGATGCAAGCCACACCCCCACCTCCTTTGGCTGCGCGGCGGCACATTCTTTCTCATCTACTTAACTATAGGGGTATATGGTAGGCATGCGGTGGCACATGCTTTCACTTCTACGTAACTATAGGGGTATATGGTAGGCATGCGGTGGCACATGCTTTCACTTCTACGTAACTATAGGGGATTATGGTAGGCTGCAAAAATATTGTGCTATGGATTGTTTTAGGGAGGGTGCCCAAAAACAGTATCCTGCCTAGGGCCCTATGAGGTCTTAATCCGGATCTGAGTATGTTAGTACACTTGCAGTAAATGCCTAATCACAGATATTGCTTTTTAATCACTGAGGATTCTTCTATTCATCATCAAGTTAATTCATCAAAACTGATTTAATCACTATACATCCAGGGCCTGATTCATTAAGGAACATATGTCCATCTATGTGGCATGTGTTGCGTATGTGCAAAACTAATATTTGCGCCAAAGAATGCAATTCATATTCGCGAGTAAATGACAGTGCTGACTGCCTATGATTTGAAGGGCGTAACGTAGGCAATGTACAGTAAGTGCGTCCGATTCAAGCTTTGGGCATCTCTAAGGTACATGTTGTTCAGCAGTATCTTTTGCACCAGCTAAAGGGCTAGTGTAAGTGCCAAGTAATAGTGATGACAGATGTGTATGTCTGCTAGAGCATGTGTTTGCAATTAGGAGAAACTATAAAAGTTAATTTTATATACAGTATACATTCATAACATCTCGATAAATGTCTTTGAAGGGGAAAAGGGAAAAAAATGACTTTGTCTTAATGATTATTAACAGGTGACAATAAAAAAAAAAAAAATTCTGTGCGTTCTGCTGGGATTTTATATTGCACATATGTATTCTTTGTATCCTGCAGTGTGTTGTGTCTGTCTGAATAGAGCAAGTACTGAATATACAGAGCGTACTTACACGCGTACTCACCTAGACATTTCTTCAGATCCGCTTGTAGTGAATTACAGTCGTATGGGCGTTCTTTTGAAAACGCAAATTCCGTACGTTTTATGTTCCTTAATGACTCAAGCCCTAAATATCTTTTTAGTAGTCTATGACCCCTACTAAAAAGATGCATTATGTCACCTTCTTTAAGGCGATTATGGGAACCCCAATTTTAAGATAGAGTAGAAGTGAAGGTAAAACTGTGTTTTTAACCATAATAAGCTACCAACAAACTGTGTTCATTCATAAGTCCGTTTGGTCATTTTGTCCAAATGGTCATTTTTAACCCCGCACATGCAAAGCATTAAGACCTGGTTCTGGCTGCCACCTGAACAATTACGTCAGTGAATGCTCAGATTGCTACATGAACTACATAGTTAATTGCTTGTCAGTTGGCAGAACTAACTATGTGAAATGTCAAGGCAAGCTCTGAGCAATATTCACCTGATACACTGCAGCAAGGATGGAAAAAGGGAATAAACGTATAATACAATGAAAAATCTTTAATGTTTCACAGCTGTAATAGCTTTCCAAGTCCCCTATTGCAAGTAAACCAAGCATTACATACTGTCGAAAGAATGCATCCATTACCACGCAAGAAAGTATGTAATAAATACATGTGAGAAAAAAGACAGCTCAGAGACATTAATTGTTCATTTTACTAAAGCCTTGCTGGACTAGTGTAATACAAGACTTGCTTTTAACAACACATAAGACAGCAAAATAAAATAAAATTAAATTAATTGTATTTATATATTTACTATTGTTATTATTATTATTATAAATGCACTCAAATGCTATGTTTCATGTTTCCTTTCCTTATTGTCTTATGTGGCTTCTATAAGTTGTTAAGTCTGCTCACAAAGTTTACCAATCAGTGGTTGTGGTCTCTGTGCCATGATAACCTTATCTCCTTCCAAAGCCCTTCTATTAATCTTATACATGTTTAGTAATCCCTTGCCCACAATACACTGTTTTTTGGGCTTGGCTTAATGGCAGATGAAATATCATTGGGGGATAATATGAAGTCACTGGGGCCAGGGTGTCATTAACATAATAGTAATACAAAAAAGAAAAAGAAACTATGGAAACCATACAGTATCTCGTAGTTTTTACATTTGCTAATGGACTGAATACATATATGAAAGTAATGTGTAAGCTTTAACTTGTATTTAACTTTGATACATGATGTAGTAATTCCAGTGCCGGTTTGAATGTGCCTTTCCATCTTTTGAACCAATGAAATTCTCTGGTTTAAAAAATAAATATATAACCTTATTCTTGCATGATCAAACACGTCCAGATGCTTAGTCATTATGTAAGGACTAGAAAATCAATGAGCTTCCCACTGAAGATGTTTCTTGCATTGGTACATTTTATAAATACATTGCTGGAGTAAGGACCAGTTATACCGAAGCGTCTACCGTTATGATAGAACTGATCTGATCATCCTCATTCTCCTATCATATAATTTAGAGAGACATATTCATTAAAAGTGAGCCTTTTTAAACATTGACTGGTAGTGTTGATATCGTTCCCCCCTATTCATGCAAGTAGCAAGCTCATGGGGAAGTGCAATGGACAACACCACTTACAAAGGCCCACCATTAAAACAGAGACAAGAGCAGTTCTAGATTCTTCAGTGGAGACTTCCGGGAGAGGAGACCCACTGCTTGATGGGATCATTACACTATGCCTAACTTTGCAATTTTTTGTAACTTAGTGAATAACACCTAAAACAACATTTTTTCGTTATGGGTGTATTTTTTTTTAACAAGACTTTCTAATAAATCACTCATAGCATTGCTCTGATCCTCTTAATATAAGGAATAGTAGCAGGAATGAACTTAAATAACTCCATTAAGTGTTTTCTTTTTTAATAAAACAAACCCTTCTCCTGTGTCGTCCAATCAGCATTCCCAATACACTTGCACTACTCGCTGTATTCATCTCAAGTTTGCCATGTGGCACAGCAGTCATACAATCCGCATTTAGATAAACATACACTGTTCTTTGTATTCATTTAAAGTTCTCCATGGAGGCACAGCAATATATAATAAGCTGTTTTATCTAAAAAACTGATAGCAATCTGGGTGATTATAGGGAAAATTTTATTTATAAAATTGTATACACTGTATTTAAAAGTGCATGAGTTAAAAGGGACCTTTCACCATATAATAACTGCATATTATTTCATAAAAACTTCCTGAGAAAAACTGCATATATAATAACTTAATTCCTTATCTAAGGCTATTGCAGCTGATCTGACATAACCCGCATTGGTTAGACGCTACTCCCACAAAGTGCTCCCACTTCTGGTGGAGACTGTAGAAATGGGGGAGCACCGATGAGTGAGGAGGAGAGAGATAATACCACTGTGGCCAATGCTCACTCCGTATCAGGCGGCCTCATCATACTACTAGGGCTAGGGAGAATCATAGCCGTACTAGTCAATGGAAACTGGTTTTAAAGAATGGCAAATTTTAATGTGATTTCACCAGATATAAAATCTTTCAATTGGGGACATACTGATAAAGAAAGACCTTTTACAATACAGATTTTACAAGGTCAACTTTAAAGTCTGCAGGGGTATGGACATATATTCCTGAGTATGGAAAGCTTCCAGTGGTTCTATTAATCTATGATTTTTTTTCCAATTAAGTAACTACACAATTCAATTATATTTCCATACTAGTTTCCAAGAAACATCAAAAATCATTTATTTACTTTTAAAACTCTTCACTTACTGGTGGGTACGGAGGACATATTTACAATACAGATATAGACATCTTTTCTTATCTTATTAATGCCAACTGCTATATTGTTAAGGACAGAAAGACCCATGGAAATGTCGCTTACTGGACTATAACTGTACATGATGTAACAGATATAAAGAGTAGGAGTTGGTTAGTTACGGTACACAAATTAGGATAAATGACAGGGTTATGGCCAGCAATGTATCATTGCTTATATTGAACACAGGTTTGGAGATGTAAAATCCTATACTTGCAAGGGCTTCATGATTAACGGAATCCTGAAAAGCAGCTTGAAATGCAAGTGTTCTTGCAAGACTCATTTCAGAATTCATTTTCAATGGTTATTAAGTGCACATAATCTGCAAATGGACAGTTCATAAATGGAGGCACACAGACATAATTGAGCTGAGGACAATTACAATATGGGTTGATCCTTCAGTGCAATGCACCTGGAAAACTTAGTTAAGCTACTAAGCCTAAAAGCAAGACAATGTCTGTGTAGATCTAGTTGTAGTGGGTTATACAACATTGCTGACCTCTAGACTGAAACCGCCCTTATCTCCTGGGGTGTAGGGTCTACTGTCCCCATCTGCTCTGCGATGTGACTCATGATTTACAAGGAGACGGTGGGCATCTTCTTCATGCTCATGGTGGAGTTGCCAATCCATTTGTTCTCTCAGCTTCGACTGCTAGGTGCATGGGCAGTATATAAACACAACGAAAACAAAAGAAAGGGGTGGGAGGATAAAGAAAAAAAACAAACACACATACACAAAAAAACAAAAATGGGTAAGGTAGAGGACTTAAAAAACTACAAGACAAAGAAAAGCGTGAACAGAAAAATTAACTTAAATATGGTGGCATAAGAGAGTGATGAAAACAAAACCAAAAAGAGAATGAGCAAAATGATGGGTTGAAATATCTGAAAAGCAAAAGAGAAAAAACAGGGGGGGGAGGGAAGAATGCAAACACTGGTTATGAGACGCGCATGCAATGAGAGATGCATGTGTCATACCAACAGCAAGCGTGCAGGCCATGAAAGCATCAGCATACCAAGTTTCTTCCCCATTAAGACGCCAAATGGCTAAGCCACATCTGCTTTGCAATTTAGTGATGCACTAATAATGAAAACTAGAGTGACTTTACTGGCTATTCATAATACTGGTAATTAGAATCGCAAAGATATAAAATAATTGTTGATAACAAACTGAGATATTGGCCAAACCTTTCCTAGGTAGGAGGAAATCACCATATAAGAGCTTTTATTATTTACAAAAAATGACCAAGTTTTGACAAAGTTAGTATTTTTGTAATCGTGAAATGCTACAATTTAGCAACATAATAATTTAGCTGGGGAAAAAAAACAGTGCCTGTTTGTTAATGGCAAAAGAAAGCTAAAAACAAATAATGAAAATTAAGCAACATCTATTTACCTGAAAATCAGTTATCAGTTCCTTTCCAAGATTTCCAATGGCAGAATCCCGAGAAGTTGATGTCAAGTTGGACAAGAAACTAGAAGATTCAGTGAGATGTGGCATTGGTGACAGGTCTTCGACATGCTCTTTTAGATCCTCATTGGTTTGTTCAATTGTTTCTAGAAAACAATGCAAATCTTTCCTGAATACCTTCATTTTACTATTGATGCTGTTTAAAACTTCTGATCCAGTGGCATCTTCTCTTTCTGGACAACTGTTTAGCACCTCCTCCACAGAACTGCTCATCATCTGCAGCTTGGCATCATAGATAAAGCTGTCTGTGTCTGTAATAAGGTGGTCTACAGTTTTTCCTAGTCGTTCAGCTTCCCGTTTTATGTTCCTAAAATAGTGGCTATCCTCCCTCTTTTTAAATGGTTCCAGACAATATATGTCACCAACTTCTGATAGTTTTACACTTTCAAAGCCTGACGTCTTCTCATAGGCATCTTCTGAATCACTCTCCCCACCAATAGGTCCTTCTCTCTTTGGTTGAGTAGGTCGTCCATCTTCACTGTCACTTTCTTTTTTCCCTGCATCGCTTTCTGCATCACTGTCACGTGGGCTTGCCGTTCGCATTCCCAGGTGTGATTCAAGATCATATCGCTGTACATTTGACAGTAAGACCCTATTTTCATATTGAAGTTTCATTATCTTAGCACTTAGGTCACTTATCTGGATTCTAGCTGACTTTAGTTCCTCCTGTATTGACCCATTGCATTTGGAAGGGTTGTCGTCAATCCAGACAAGGTCCTGTACTGGTCCAAACTTAAATCTATTCAGCTCTGTTGTAAGTTCCTTATTGTGATCCTCTATCTCAGAAATGGATCTCCTCAGCAGCTCTGCTTCCTCTTCCACAAATTGGAGGTGGCGGCGTAGCTCTGTGGCAGATTCCATGGAATCACCATATGGTGAGGTAGGAATGCTTGAAACATACTCCCTGCTTAGAAATTCTTTTTCATACTGACACCTGAGGTCTTCCATTTCTGCTTTAATGCCCCTGTTTTCCACCTCCAGCTCTACTATTTTTCTGCCCAGAATATTAGCTTCTTCTTCAACCAACTTAAGACGCAATTTTAACTCGGCCTCTCTCGTGCTGGGTGGACCCCCACTTTCTCCTGTTGGGAGAGGACTTTCCACATCTCCATAAATTGATTTGTATTTTTCCAGTTCCTGTTCTAGATCATCTTTTTCTTTTCCGAGTTTGGCCATTTTCTTTCGCATCAGTGCTGCTTCCTCCTTTGCAAACTGAAGCTGGCATTTTAAATCGGCACTGTCCTCCTATACATCAGGAAATATATAAGAAGGCTAATTTACTGGTATTTTGAAGATGATGTAATTTTAATGCCAAAACCAATACATGCAGATTTCCCACCAAGTCATGGCAAGAAATTGTTGCACTTTTGCCATAAAATATTTGCAATTGTATTATTACAGTTGTCCAATACATTGGTAGCCGATGTTATGTTCCCATAATTTACAAAACTGTACTGAATAGAATAATGATAGAATGTATTAAATAGAACTACTTTATTTATTTTTTTGTTATATAAAACTAATTGGAACATTTAACTTTGCAAATACATACTATCAACTTTGTCTTTTTTTGGCTTTTAAAAATGGTTGTCCCCTTTCGGACATTCACCCTTCTTTAATCACTACCTCCCTACTCCAAATTTGGTGTGGTTCCAGCTTGCCAATGGACCTCATCATTCAAAATCCCATGGATAATGCTATTTTCGTCACTAGGGGCCTGTTTCATTAAGGATCTTAACTTAAGAAACTTCTTATTTAAGTCTCCTGGACAAAACCATGTTACAATGCAAGGGGTGCAAATTAGTATTCTGTTTTGACATAAGTTAAATACTGACTGTTTTTTCATGTAGCACACAGATACTTGATAGATTATTTGTACACTGAAAATTAAAGTTGATATTTGTGTGCTACATGAAAAAACAGTCAGTATTTAACTTATGTCAAAACAGAATACTAATTTGCACCCCTTGCATTGTAACATGGTTTTGTCCAGGAGACTGAAATAAGAAGTTTCTTAAGTTTTAAATCCTTAATGAATCAGGCCCTAGTTTGCAAGTGAGGACAGGACCAACGTGCAGCACAGGAGCCTAGACCAAGCAGGTCTTCTCAGGTTTTCCTATGAAATTGCTATGAGGTTCCCAAGCACCTGCATCTGCAGAGCATTACCAAGCAAAGCTGAAAATGGGGTCTCAGGAGTAGGACTTCCATCTACAAGGTAAGGTATAGTGTTTCATTGCATATTAGAAGGACATACCCCAAAAGTTGACATGGCCTTTAATGAGTGATCTAGTTAAAGAATACATAAGAGTAATCTCATGTTCAAGCAGGTCCGCAAAATGCAGTGACATGTTCACCCAGGGTCGACAAATATATTATGTACAGATCTAGGACAACTGCCCGTCGGCATTTCACTGAGGCTCATTTGAAAGTACAACCACTAAGAGCAATTAATTGAATCGCTGCATCTCCAAGTAACCCCAATGCCTCTCCCTGAGCTCTAAAGGTATGGGCCATGCAGTATAACCCTAAACCTCCCTCCCTGATAACATTTGCTTGGTATTTCTTGTTTTGATCATTTGTGAGCTACGCTCTTGGGAACAAGTGGCTGGAGAACTATCAGGGTACAACAGAAATTACATTATAATCACAAATAGCTTTTGAGAAACATGGAAATTCAGAATCCAAATACCTGACTTGGAGTCTTTTTCTCTTTGTACATCTCTCGGCTTCCCCTTCGTTTTAGTGAGCTCTGAAAAAAAACATAAAGCTCATGGTTAACCAGGACAATGAAACCATATTATTTTAAGGTTCTACAACTGAAGACTACAAACAACTTTTACAAAATTACGGATGTTCCTCAAGGGCAGCAGATATGAGGTTTTCTTGATTGTTGTCAGCCCTTAAAGTTTGTCACTGAAAATTGTTGACATTATTTTACTGATGAACAGTTTTTACTGACATAATTTTCACGTAGGAACCTGTATTTAAGAATGAATGAGAAGCAATTCTGATGAGATACAAATAAGGGTTATCAACCCTACTAAGGTCCAAACCATTGATCTTGTGCATTAATGTACTTCAGAATTGACAACAAAATATCATTATCAAAATTGACTGATTGATAAATATTTTTACTACTGCATTAAAATCGGAATACCTTTATAATGATTGGCAACCACAGTTCCATTTCCCTGTCCTTCTGCCAGTCATTGTGCTCTTGAAATGCTGAGTGCAGGGGGAAAGCAGTGTGATTCCATTCACACACACTATTAGCAACACAGTGAGTGACAGCCTGAGTAGAGGTACAGGACAGGGAGAGGAAGTATCCTAATGTGATTTTGGGGGACAGATTTAGAAGCCATTTCACTACTGAAACTTTAGAGAGGGTAATAAAGGAGGAATAATAACATTTCCATATAACTTTTAACAAATATTCTTAGACAAAGTCTTCTTACGTGTTTTGTGATTGACTGACAGATGAACATCTAAAATTTGAACAGAAAATTGCATTGTGCATTGTCTCTTCCGGGCCTACGTTCACACATCTTATTTTCTGTCATTTTGGAGGCGTATTGCGCATTGTTTAAGTCATTTCCAAAAATAATTCTAAAATATGTGTTTTATTTAGGTAAAATTTCCTTTCAAAACACCACACTTCATTTCCCACATTCCTACGTCTGCTTGTAGCAATAAAGAGAATGGTCACACTTGTTTAGATGCTTTAAATCACTTTTTAAATAAAACATAGATGGGAAGAAACAAATGTCCATGTGAGCCTAAGGTGGGAAGGATGTGTTATATAAAAAAGTGCACATAGCCTTCCTAGATCCTTTCCAAGCAACATTAATATTAGTAGTGGCAGGTATAAAAATAATGTTGAATAGAAACTAGGAAAGAACAGATTTGTGAAGGGAACTACTTTTTTATTATTTATAATGCATCTGCCACTGCAATTTAATTTATTTATTAACAGTTATTTATATAGCTCCTATGTGTTAGACAGTGCTGTGTAGAGAATATCTAACCATTCACCAGTCCTTGCCTCATTCCCAACACTGACACACACATACATGGTTTAATTTCATCAAAAGCCAATTAACCTACTAGTATGTCTTTGGAATATGGGAGGAAACCAGAGCACCCAGAGGAAACCCTCACAAACACGAGAAGGACTTACAAATTCCACGAAGATAGGGCCCTGTTTGGAATGGTACCCATGGCCCAAGCTCTTCAAGGCAGCAATGCTAACCACTGAACAATCATGAACAGCATAACAAGTCAATTAGATGTTGCCAGTGTATTTTATATAAATGAACATCAGAGGGCCAGATTGTTTTAAATTATGTCTTAACACAAACTTACTTTTCAGAGCAGCTGACAATACAGAAAACTCCTGAAGGCCACCAAAGTGGCCAAGACTGTTTAAAGTTGGGAAATGAAAATTATTAATTTTACTATTGTCAAAGAATTGTAAAAACTGAGTACTCTACAGACAGAAATTGGATAAAACAAAGCATGCATAGATCAGGGGTAGGGAAGGCACTGCTCGTGAGTGAGATTGTAATCCAGTAGGGAAATGGCAGAGCTGAGATATGTGAAGGAAGTGTGGATCAGAGTAGAGATTGGGACAGTTGTGATGGTGTACTAGTGTGAGTAGCATAGGTGTGAGTAGGATAGTCTCTAGTAAAGAGTTGGGATGTCATAGGTGGATTAGAGATATGAAGGCTAGAGTAGAGTCTGATCAGTCGTGCTAGGTAATTCCATAGGTAGCAGATGTGGAGTGATGAGAGAAAACGATCAGTGTTGCCATTGCATTTAGGACACATTAAGAGGTGATAGGTGGGTGACAGGAATGCCATACAGGAGGAAGTTGCAATTGTTGGGGCGGAAGATGATGACAGAATGGATAAGAGTATTAATCTTGTATCTTGGGTAAGAAGAAGGTCTATTTTATCAAAATTTCAAAGGTAGAGGTAACACCTTTGAGATGCTCAAAGCTTGAATCGGTTGCGCTGCTGCATGCACTCAGGCTTGGCACACCCTTACTGTACATTGACTACGTGCATACTCCCATTCCCCTCCCTGTTCTGCCCATGAAGTCGTAGGCTGTCGTAACTGTCTTTTGTGCTCGAAGATGAATTCATTGTTCTTCACTGGACTATAATCCTTTTCTGGTCATGCTAAAAGCATTTTTTACGCAAAATACGGCACATTTATGTTCGTTTATGGCGTACATTACACATACGGCGTTTACGTTTATTGATGAATCAGGCCCTTCATGTATATCCTTTACAGGAGATCACGGAGTGGAGACCTAAGTGGGAATCAGTGGTCTCTCGGACATTCCAGGAGAGTGGCTTAGTATGGCATAATGAATATCTGACACAAAGCCATACCCTGTTTTTTGTGACTGCAAACGAAGGACAAAAGAGGCGGTGGAAAATTTGCGCTCAACTCCTAGTGTTGCAAAAGCTGCGTTAACAAAGGGTATACCTCTCTTCAAGTAATAATGGACCACAGGTTAAGCGCTCATTTACTAACATCACTATAATTATGATTGGTGTAATAACTGTAGTGTCTGGAATATATCTAATAGAATAATAGCTATAGACATAAAATGTTTGTAAAATGATATGGTCTATTATCGACTGATTGTAATCGTAAGGCTCGATCGAATTGCTATAGTTATCAATAGGCTAAAACAATCTAAATGTATTAATCTTGGTATATCATATCATGTGCCAAATCTACTTATCCCCTGCACTGACATCTCCCACTTTCTCCCTGTTTATGTGGTGAAAGAGTGTTATTTAGGTGTGGAAGCATGTCCCTCTGTGGTTTAGGGTGGGTGCAGTGTGTGTGTGTGTGTATGGGGGGGGATTACTGTTAGGGACTCTCTTATATTACTAAAAGATATAACCTGTACACAGAGTGAGTATGATTCACAGACAGTTCTGTGCTCCTGTTATAACGTAAAGAGTGCCCATAATTGCTGAGTAGTCAAGCACTGCGATAATAAGACACTACAGTCATTGTCAATGGCAATGCACTGCCCTGTCTGGCTGTGCGTTCATGCTGGGTAAAACACAGCTCATATGCAGGCTGTTACTCTGCTCTGTGGTGGCAACGACATGAGCTATATCTGTCTTGTGGCACTGGGCTTGACTTGCTTTATATTTAACTATTAAATGACAACCTCACCCGATAGATTTATAAATGTTATGTGGTTTAAACAGCATCTTTATACTATGCATATGTACACAGATTGAGAACTAGCTGATATAGTATATGAAATCTATGTAATTGTCACAGGCCACAGCTGCCCTCTAACATTGATGGAATGTCTGTCCATCACAGTCATAGGCTGTCAAAGTAAGTACACACACAGTCATGTACTGTACATATTACAGCTACTACTTAGAAGACTGCATATCCCATCTTTAATCTGATTTTCTATCATTAATGATTTTTATGACAGCATTTTACAGTAAAGAGGAGGGGGTACAGTAAAAAGGTTGAATCTGATTTTCCGTTGCTTATTACAGCAATAGGAAATCTGTTATTGCAGCAATTTACTTAGGACATTGTTGCTGTGGGGAGCTGAGTGATGCTCAGCTAACCAGTAACACTGGCTGGCAGCGGTAATAGAAGTCTTACTGCTTCGCCAACCAGTCTTGTTGCATGACTGACATGCATGTCTCAGCTATGTAGAAAATATCATTTTCACTTTTTCCGATTTCAAAAAAGCTTTATTTAAATACATAAAGCAATTTTCCCTATGAATATATCCTGCGATCGCCACTCTGAGATAGTAAAAGGAGGCTTGTGGTGGCAGAGACTACGGCTGGCGATAGCAGGGATGTAGCCTTTGATAGATATGCTTTTCGCCAGAGATAGGAGTTTCTCCCTTTCATAGATAGACCCGTAAAACAATGTGAAGGTTATAGGACATGGAAATAATTTGCATCACCCAGAAAGGCCAATGTTATAACAATAGTAAAAGGGACTCTAACCTCAAAATGTATTTAAACAATGTATTTTCTAGACATTTTATATTATCTGTACAGGTTATGTGCAAACAAGCGGGGTGGGGTCTGTCTCCCCTTTGTTCTGTTTCATTTTTGGTCAGGAGCAGAGAAGCTAACTAAACTGCTAGATATGTATACCCACCAAGCTGTTATACCGAGTTCATATCTCCCAAATGTACCAATTTAGTATCTGGTCCTCTCCCAACTGTCCCAATGGTATCTGGTCCCCCTCCCAGGATTCACTGCTTCTCTCCAGTAACTTGGGATCTCTGATGGAGACAGTGTAACCAAGAGGTACTTTTGAACATATTTGGTGGTCGTCCCAAATTAAGTACATTATTGGTTGGACATTTATTATTTCATCACTTACTGCAGCTGAGGGACGTATGCCAGCTTGCATAGTGTATCTTGTGTGAAATAGCTGAGCCACAGGAATAGCAGAAAATGGGCTCATGGATATGTGCCTATGCAGACGTGCGCACTTCTAGCACTTAAGCCCGTCTGAGCTTGGAGAGGTGGGACGGCTGAGGGAAGGGGATCCTCTCATTGGCCGAGTACAATAAAGATGTGTTTACACAAAGGCAGCTCATACGGACCTGCAGCAACACACCTATATGCCTGTTAGAGAATGTATCTTTTGCACCTAATACAGGGTTGGTGCAAATACTCGCTGCTGCTAATAACTTGTCATAAACCAGGTGCACATACTGCTGATGCGGAAGTGTACACTAGTTTTCCGTACTCTTTATTCTCATTTTGCAACTAGCTCTGCAGCAGCCTCCATAATTTCCAATTTCCCTCAATATTTTCTACTCTCATTACCAATCCTAAAACGCCCTAAATGCTACTCTTAAACTAATCAAATACATGGAAAAGCCCTGAACTTAAACCTAGTGCATGTGGTAGTGAATATAGCTTGTAAGCTAAACTGGGGCAGGGACTGATGTGAATTATTAAATAATCTCTGTAAAGCTTCTTGTAATATGTAGGCGCTATATAAAGAACTGTTAATAAATATATAAATGCATTATTGGCTGCAACTGAGTAGCTAGGTGGAACTAGACACAACCAGCTCTTCACTACATTGGTGACTTAACTTACAGACATGATAAAAGGCACATTCACAGGACATATCTAAGCAGTAACAACTAATTAGACCTCTATTTTTATTTTCTAAACTGCACTTGAAAATGCCAATTACATACGATTGCTCGCTGTGGCTTTCCCAATCTGCTAATGCTATGTGCTCAGTCACTGATACTGGAGAGAGGTTTTATTACTGTAAGTGTAACATATGTGATCAGGGCACTCTTGAACATGATAAAACATTAGGAGTCTACTGCACTAATGCCAACACTACAGTGTGCCAAGTTAGTGTGCCAAGGGAAAAGAGCAAGGGTCAGGGTCTGATATGAAATAACAGGGACACAATGAATGGGGAATACACAGAATAAAGGTTCAGACAAAAGAAGTGGGTATGTAGTGACTTACATTTCCTAGTCATTTACATCTTAAAGAAGATATATTGTTATTTATTTATACTTCTGACATTAATTTTTTCCCCATTGCGGATTAATGCTAGGATCCTATTTTTTATATCAGACAATTTAGACACCCATGCAAGCTGCAGTCATCCAAGTCCATAAAAGTCACCCCCTGTTTCCATTTTAATACAAAATACTATAAAGCAGCCAAATAGCCTCCCCAAGTAGATTTTCTCTTACTTCAAGTAAATTAAGTATAACGCCCTTTGCGGGTGTGCCCGAGAGTGTGACGCCCCTTGTGATGCGTGAGCAAGTGTGGCTCCTTGAGGGGCATGTTCAAAATGTTTGTTTAAAAGGTGGGGTCACGAGGGAGGTGAAGTATTTGGAATATCAAACTGGGCTAAGCTCCCAGTTATAAAAATGGGCTTTAGCTTAGAAGTATTACGTATGATGCTGAGTACATTCGGCTGCTGAGAACTTGGGTGTACGCCGCTAATTCTCGAGTGCATCTGTGTTTCACAAGGGAGGGCCCAGAATGCAGAGAAAGAGGAAGGAATGCCAGCTTGAGAGTACTGCCAGGGCAGGAGGGTATTAACACGTTATGTATGTGAGCTGACTGGTGTGAGCATGGTTGTCCGCCCGTAGAAACACCAGTGAGGTCCATGACTGTCCTTGCTTATGTCCCGAGTGCAGCTGAGGATGAGGCAAACTGGCATCCAGTGCAAGTGACCACGACTGTGCAAGGGCAGAGACGTGCGAGTTACAGATTGCCAGTTAAAGTGCCTCATGTAACTACCTGTACTGTGCTGTACTGTGGATAAATTAAGTCTTGTCCTTATTTTCACCAAGAGAGCTGGCTGGTGCACAATTATTACACCAGAGTTAACTGAATACTGCTACACCTACTGTAGCTACACTTCTCCTACTTTACTGTTATTAAACCTGCATGTGCCGGACACCCGTTTTGTGATCACTTACAGAAGCCTAAGATGAGAGATATTAAACTACAGCCAGGTGGCAATCCTGCAGAGCTGGGTGTCACTGAAGGAAACTACTGCACCCACCAGAAGCAGTAGGTTACAAAAGATTCTATATTCTAGGGAAATAAATACCCAACCATTGCACACATGATAGGTGTGGTCATCTACATAGTGAACATAGGATAACATAATAAAGGTCTGTACTGCAAAACTTTTTCATGAAGTGTTCTACATATTTGACATATTCACTTTTTAAAATTCAAACCTTTCAATAAGTACAGTGGTGAAAAAACCCCTGTACTGGAATTCTTGTGTTTCCTCGATTAATAAGATTTCCACGGTTTATAGAAAATATCTGTCTATATGTACCCAATGTATGGCATCCAGGGCCGTAACAAGGGCAGCAGTGAAGTCTAGCCTGCAATGCCAAGGGGAGCAACGGACACCCACTGTATGCAGCTCCTCAGATAAACATTAAAGAGATACGTGCTCAGTGACAGGGACTCAGCACCACGAGGAAGGCTCCTGGCTCCCTGATGACTGCAGCGTTGCTGATGTGCAAAGACAATGTCAGGATGTGGAAAAGAGAGAGAAACCAGCACAGAAACAAGAGGAAGCAGGAAGAAGCCAGAACAAGAAGAGGAAGAAAGAAGACGCTGAGATAAGAAGAGAAGCTGAGGAGCCCTACAGTAATTAAATTACTGTAGGAGATGGAAAAAATGGGGGGCAAGGGGGCAGAAGGGCACTTGAGAGAACAGAGGGGAAAAGGGAGCTGGAGAAAACAGGGGTGATTACTGGAGAGAAGGAGGGGGGATTCTAGTGAGAACAGAGGAAGATTCAGGGGGCTGGGGTTGGAGAGGAAAGGGGGTTTATTTGGGATACATACATATGCTGCATTAATGCAATATAAACATAATAATACATTGTAAAACATAAGCACTATAATAAAAAATGTGAAGATGTGTTTATTAGTAATAATAATGTCTATTAAATGTGGGGAAAATTTGTAAGCCAATAATTTGATTGTGAGGCTGGTGGGGGAAATAAGACTTTGTATTAATTGGGAATGCTATTAATTTAATGTTGGGCTGCAGAGGGACGGTTTATTACATGTGAAGGTTATTAATGTAATCCCATGGGTGAGGGTTCCGGTGAAGCCAGAGCGGTACTTTGCTGTGAAAAACAAAGCTTTTCGCAGCTTAATAAATGTACTAGGTGCTGCTGTCTCCATAGAGGTATATGGTAACAGCGGTAAGCTCTGCTAGTGGCGTTCAGGCTAGAGAATTCTCTGACTCCTCTGCTGATATCCCTTTATTAAGTAGCAATATGTGGTGAACAAGCTTTTTGTCGGCATTTATGCTCCTCACTGCTTAATAAATAGACCGACTAGTGAAACTGATCCATTACTCAACAGTAAAATGAAACATTGTATTGTAGGAAGACACCTTCATATATTACCTGACTTTATTCTTTTCATGTTTCTGTTTCTAAGGAAAAGAACCAATAGTGCTCATCTGCTTATCCATAACTCATACCAGTCGAATTAAAAATTAAACAATAGAATAACTTCATATAAACCATATAAAACTTCAATGCAACACAAATATCAGCCTCTGTCCAATATCATAGGTCACATTTTCCAAATCAAGGATTATTCATGCTTATTCATGTCCTAACAAAATAATACATACATTAAAGCTTTTTTATATCAGATTGCTTGCATTATGGCTTTAACATGCTTCACCCTGCACATATACACGGCAAATAGCTCTCGGCTCTAACCAAGTGAAAGTTAATAAGAGGAATGACGGTAAAACAACATAATCCATGCCCATACCTCATCTTTGCTGCAGGCGTCTACTAATGACAGCCGCCTAGTAGAAGAGGAAAGTGAAATTTGCAGAAGAATAAGCTGAAAGACTCCTTTCTCCAATACTCTCTTTTAAAGAACCAAAACATGAGTATAAAAACTTAATTTTAAAGAAAATGAATATTTTACTACAGGACAAGATTTGTAAACTTATTTATGGAAACAAAGGGCCTGTGTCAGAATTACTCTGTGGAATTGATGATAATTGCCAGCAGTTGGTGCTACTGAGTCAAACACGCCCCTGGTTTTCACCAGGAACCCCCGCAAAGAGGTATGGACTTCGCTGCAAGGGACGCGCAGGTCGCGGCCCTTAGTTTCAGTCAGCTGGCGAGGTAACAATTGAGGCAGCGGTGACAGCCCACCAGGATGCAGGATGGAAGAGTAGTCAACAAGCCGGGTCACAACCAGAGGAACGGATATAGCCAAATCAGAAGCAGGAGCATGGTCAGGAAGCCGTGTCAATACCAATTATCAGTCTAAGCCAGAATCAGGAACCGAAGGAGAAGTCAGGAACAAGCCGGGTCAGAATCCAAGTAACAGCAACACAGGAACAAATGCTGGAGCAAGGCTGAAGACCAAATACTCTGGCACTAGACATGTGTCAGAGGCTGCCTTATATACCCTAAGGTGCCTCCTGATAGGGTTAGGGAGATTTTGGTGGTAAGACATGCTGGCTGCAGACAGGTGAGCAGAGATAGTGTCCCGCTGCTAGGCAACAGGACGTGGTTGCTTGGAAGGAGCAGGCGTCCGTCTCCTGCACCAAGTGTCAGTGCGGAGACGGCGCCTAACAGCCTGATACTTAGATGTACGCCCGTTTGAGAAGCGTAAATTACAAAAATTTGATTGCAAATTACCATAAAAGCATACATATATGTGCACATGAGGAGTTGCGGACATCTGACACTAGCAACCCCTTATGATTTGAGAGGCGGAAGGGGGTAGGGAACTTGTGTTTAGCATAGGTCAAGTACAGTATGGGTGTGTTCACAAAATGCGACTGAGGCAGTCCAGCACGGAGGCGCATATATACCTGTCAGGAGTTATATCTTTTGTACCTATTAAGTAAACGCTGATGATGCCGATGGTCCCACATGCCCCGGACCCACCTCTCTTAGTGGGGTCCCTGGATCAGGTACTAGGGCACTATATGGTTCTTAGTGGCTGGCTCCTCCTCCAGGACCAGACACCTTTATGTGGCCAATCGTATGATCTGTTCCTCCCTCCCTCCTTTTCTTCCTCTACAAGTGAGGCCGCCTCCTCCTATCTCTTTCTGACACATGTCACATGGGACACGCACCACATAACAAGCACGCTGTCCTATGTGTACACTAGACAGTGGGCAGGATGCGAGATAATGGTCTGCTCCCTGATATTCCGGGAGAGTGGGCAAGTATGATATATAGTTCCGGGTGCAGAGCTGGACTCATATTGAGACTCAGCATATGGGTATAAATATTATATTTTTAAGGGCAGGTTTTTTTTAGAGTAAACTAAACAGAACATGCACCCAACTCAGCATCAGGCACAAAGGTGACAAAGATTATTTTTTTTTTCATTGCTCTAAAAAGTTTTTTAAAAATCAATTACTCCCGGAATTTATCAAGAAAATATCACCAGGCCCGCTCAGCGGTACTCATCTGCCTCAGCAATTCTGGGCTGGAGCTACAAGGGATAACCTCCACTTTGCTAGGCCAGTGTGTTCACATAAGCAAGCTAGCACATACTTGCCAACTCTCCCGGAAAGTCCGGAAGACTCCCGAAATTCAGGTAGGTCTCCTGAACTCCCAGGAAAGCAGGCAAATATCCCACACCCGGCATCTTGCTGTCAAAATGACGCGATTTGCGGTGAATCGCATCATTTTGGCCCTGCGACACAAATGGCATTTTGTTGCGCGCGGAGTGGGGTCAAAATGCCGCGATTCACAGCGCCCTGCCCCTACCGCCCTCCAACCACGCCCCCCTGCCTGGGATCTCCCGGAAAGAAGTTTAAAAAGGTTGGCAAGTATAGCTATCAGTGGAGCCGAAAACCAAGATCTGGCAGTGTTTTCACCGGAAGTAACCCTTTTATATACTAGCAAAGTGATAAAAAGCCCTATTACTGACGAAAACTCCTGTTTCCTGTATTATGTATATGTATAGTATGTGACATGTCATCAGCGCTGTATCTATTAGTATGTCTACATAAGAGAAATTACATGCTAGTAACCCTACAGTAGCCATGCTGGACTGACAGCACATTTCCACAAGTTATTTCTCATTCCCTTAGCAATGAGAATGCAGCAATTGCCAAAATATTTTACAATGCCATCTGTTGCCCTGGCAGCTTGTACAGATACTTGTTTTGGAAACCATGTCTGTGCCTGTCATTATACTAACAAAAAATCCAATTTAGCATATTATTACAAATTATTGTTTTACTTTTGCAAAGCAGTGTTGTAAGGTGAATAATTTATCCATTTGTAAAGATTTATAAGATTATTTTCCTGTGTTAAAATGATTCGTTCAGATTTGAGATGAATGTTTATACAGTAAAATTTAAAGTTTTTACTTTAAACTAACAAATGTATGGTGATTGACAAATATGAGGTACACTGCTATTATGAACTTCATTTATTAAACGTACTAATCTTTTACATATAAATAGGAACATCAGGATCACTAAACAATCCTCAAGTTCTGGCAGTGGCCAGCGGAACTGTGAGCCTTCACTTGCGGAGGCAGCTGGCTGCTCCCAATCTGACCTAGGGCACCGTTTATATACATTTACCGCCCTTTGGATATCCGGTGATATTAGATAAAGGCTGTTCAGTGACATGCCCACCCTAGACTATGATTCAGACTTTTTTGATCTATCATAATCTCCTTGTGTTTTGGGTGTCTGGAATCCACCCTTAAGAGGGGGTGTACTGTCACAATCTGCCTCCGGCTGCACTGCAGCATCTTCTATGGAGATGCTGCTTTGCCTTCTGCAGTTCATACCTGCAAGAGATTATGCCTGGACTCTACCATTATATATATATATATATATATATATATATATATATATATATATATATATATCTAGCCTGCAGTACCTCTCTACCACCAAAGGGGCTGCTGTTGCACCTGGACTATACTCCTTCCTACAGGAATTTACCCTTGGATCCCTTTCACCTGTGGCTGGCCTATATAAGACTGCCTCTCCCTGTAAACTGGGCCAGTTCATCTGTTGTCTTACTGCTGCTGTTTCTTCTGTGTATGGATCTTGATTGACTTCCTGGTACACACCCCTGCTTATCCTTCTGTTTGCATCTGAGCTTACGACCTGACCCTGGCTTTGGTTTGACTTCGCTCCTGTTTTCTCCCTGGCATTGTTGTGAATCTTCTGGCTTTTGACCCCTGGCTTGTTTGACCCTCCTTTGTCTGTGCCTGCAAACCGTTACACCTTCTCTGTTGCAGCCATCTAGCTGTATGTTTACCTGGACTTCCATGTACTCTTGCATGCAGACAGTTATACCTTCTCTGATGCAGTCTCCTGGCTGTTAGCTTACCTGGACCTCCGTGTGCTCCTGCCTGCAGACTGTTATACCACCTGTGTTACAGCTCCTGCGTTGCAGACTATTGCATCTCCAGCTATCCAGCTCCTGTGCCTGCAGTCATTTGCATCTTGCTCTATCCAATTCCTGTGCTACAGACTACTGTATCTCCAGCTATTCAGCACTAGTAACTGCAGACTATCCCTGCTTAACCTAAACATTCAGTCATTCTCTGCCTGCTGATCATCCCACCTGCCTGGATGCCGTAGTCCTCAGCTCTGTCTGGCAATCCTGCCATATGACATTCAGTACCTGTGTTTATCTGCTGTTTTCATTTGCCTCACCTCAGTCCAATCTGTATATTCTGTGCTTAATAAACCACTTTGCTTCATTTTACCTTGATCTCCATGGAATTCTGGCTAGGAATCCTGACAGTTTTTTTTTAATTATTAGGTTATGCTATTTATTATATACTTTTTGTTTTCCAGCTATGTAAAAAAAAACACCATGGCTGTTAAAATGAAAGCAAATGACTTATGGATGTACATATTTTACAGTCAATAGAAAATTTTGGGGAAAGTGAATTTCCACCAATAGCTGAAATCTGTACCTTGTGTCTGTGAAGTTCTATTGTAAAGCATTAGCCATATTCATTCAAGAGTGGCTAACAAGAATCAAAAAGAAGTTGCACGAAATTCTTATTTTATTACTAAAGCAAATCTGGGAACTTTGTGAAGCAAGACGATTAATCCATATTAATCCATAAATCTTTTTCACACACATCTACTATGAGAAAAAGAGAGCTGTATGCAGGATACAAAGTATGCTAAAAGGATAATAAGTGATTTTATGACAATGAGAAGGCTTTCGGTAGTGAATGTACAGAAAATGTGACAACTGACATCTCCAAGAAGCTATACGGATAATAGGAAGTTTACAAAGCTCTGTAGGAGGTATAGTATTTGAGCTGGTTTTAGCTATACGTATAACTATAATATTAATTTTTATATCATTGAAATGACTAAGCTACTTCTGAAACTGTCAAAAAAATATTTCTAGTAATGTTATCACAAAAGCCACTTCTTTGCTTTACTATAAGTAGTCCATGTGGCTTGACACTTGCTCTAACTCAGTACAGCTAGAATTGTTAGACTTTATGGACATGTGTCTTACGTCTAATCATAGCCACTATTTTTAGTCATCAGAAGTGACTGAATGAATCAAAAGTTAGTTTATCTAGAAGGTGATGGACTTTTTCTATCCCGATTAAATGGAGAAACTAGGCATGTAACAACCGCACATGTAAAGTAACTTCTATATCCTTAACCCTGACACCTCTTGCTGCTCTCCTTCATCTATACCAGGGTTGTCCAACCCGCGGCTCGTGGGCCACCACATGCGGCCCAGCACGCCTGTAAATGTGGCCCAGAAGGAGTTTTGGTTGTGGCAAGGGGGCAGCGCTCTTAATGGAAAAAAAAATCCTGCAAAAAAAAAGAAAAGAAACTACTTACCTTGCGGTCACGTCAGCTGGTACTCCGGCTCCCTCCCTTGTCTCCTCCTCCGTGCGGCGCTCGCAGTGAATGTCGGGCGTGATATCCTCACGCCCAACATCTATTGCGGAGCGCAGCACAGAGGAGACACACACGCGAGAAGAACAATCAGCAGCACAGAATTGGAGAAAAGAAGAGAAGAGGACAGGAGAACAAGCCGATTAAAAGGTAAGTTAAGGGGGATTTTTTTTATTATTTCAAGGGACGCTGACAAGTGAATAAAAGTCACCTGGTCCTGGAGCATCATGGACCTTATCTCCCTGCTACATACTTCTACTTGTATTACTAATGGGGCATTATATATTATTCTCTTTGGCCCATTATAAGTTGTTATCCCTTAACTAACATAGTGGTGTAATTATCAAACCAGGTCACAATTTGGGATCACAGTGGTGTGTGTATATGTCAGGTACCACAGGCCTGGTCAGGGCACCCTGATATACAATGCCTGGCTTAAATGATATTGAATCGAAACAATAGAAAAAGTGATTATAGTATAATAACTAGAGAGGATTTTTTGAACAGGGCGATTAAAAGTTAAGTATAGGGGGATTTGAAAAAAAAGTGATATATATATATATATATATATCACTTTTTTCTCATATATATATATATGTTAACTATGTTTTCTATGGTTTTTTAATGATCAGCTATCGTTATTGTTAGTGTATCTTATGTGCGGCCCAAACCAACTCGTCGTCTGCCAATGTGGCCCAGGGAAGCTAAAAGGTTGGACACCCTTGATCTATACCCTGATCAATTGCCCAAACACTACAGATATATTTGGGGCTATATTTTGGTAGCCACTAGGGCAGGGGTAGGCAACCTGCGGCTCTCCAGGTGTTGTGAAACTACAAATCCCAGCATGTTTTGCCAGTAGATAACCAGCAGATTGGTGGCAAGGCATGCTGGGATTTGTAGTTTCACAACACCTGGAGAGCCGCAGGTTGCCTACCCCTGCACTAGGGTGTCAATTGCACAACTATGGAAACAGCCATTACCTCCTACCCTCCACAAAGTTATTATGAAGATTCACTTTAGTTTTCAAATGGAGACATTAGATGCTCCTTACTCTATGTCTCCGTCTTCTTCAATTGTTAAGTGGATGGCCTGGCACGAATTAACGACGGATGGCGAAGGTTCTAGATTAATCCACCCCCTGAAATCACATAACCTCCCTACTCTGACCCCTCCTGATCTACCTCCAACCCTGAGCTAAGCCTTAACACTTTGTTCCTTCTCCCAACTTGGTAAGATGTTGACATGTTTTTGTGCATATGTTGTTTGGCATGATATACATTGTTATGTCTGCTCCCTACTATGTACTCCACTCCCCCCCCCCCACCTTTTTATCTTATTTCTGTACCCCTCCCTTCCTTACTTTTAAAACCTTAAGAAAATTTATTGATGGTAAAAAACAAAACAATTGCACATACAATAAATGTGTCAGAGCTACATATATATATATATATATATATATATATATATGTATATTTGTAGCTAAAAAGGCACATTGCATGCAGATATTTAAGAGGTAGATTATAAAATATACAACACAGGATCGGATCAATAATGCTATAAATAGGTAACTGGATCAGCCCTAGAGAGGTGATAAATTGCTTGTGCTAGTATCCTGAGAAGTCACTCAAGAGGAGAATTGAATTCTAGTGTCTACTGAGTAGATAACAAAGCAGAGAGGAACCAAGGGCATCAGTAAGGTGACTTAAATGATCAGAGAAAAGGGTGCTTTATGGACAGTGGTCTTTTTTGTTTTTTAAAAAAAATGCAAATTAAAAACCAGTTTTGACGGATTAAAGGAACAAATTGTGGATTAAATTGGCAGCGCTTATAGCAAGATTAGTAACAGGATTATTAAAAATCCAAGAGGCAACAACTATCACAGATCCATAAATCATCCATTACAAGTGACACAAATGACACAGGTAGGGCTTTCTCTCTTAGAATGACTGGCATGCTCATATCACTCATTCCACATGGCACTCCATCCTATCCACTTAAAATACACGGGCAATGTTGCATGCCCCTAACAGCTCCACCATCATGAGCAGTGTAGTTTGAAGCAGGACATACCTCCCAGTTATTCTTACAGTCAAGGGCGGGACACCCAAAATCTGAATTGCCCCTCTAGAATCAGGAGAATTTGCAAACTGTCCTTCTCTCTCCTACCTTGCAGTGTTCAGTAAGAGCTGCTGCTCATGTCTTAAGCTCAGTTGCTGCTTGTCAGCGCAATACAATTATTTTTGTATGTATTAGCATTTTAGTGTAAGCACGTGTGCCCACTAACACACCTCTGCTTCACCTACAAGGTATATTTGTTTGCCAAATGCAAGATGCTGGTCCATGAAGGTTTGCAGAAGATCTGTAATCCTGCACACAGCAAAGGGACTTCTACATGTATTGCCTATCAACCCCCATTGGTTTTAAACGTTTGCACAGCCGCATGGACAATGCAAAAAGCAAAGCTAATCACACCGTGTGGCCAGCCTGGAACAAGCAATATGCCACCATTTTCTATGCACGATCACAAAAGTGGCCTTCTGGTACAACATGACAATATTGGCATTTGTGCACAGATGTGTGTGTATGTGTGTTTTGCCCTTTGTAAATGACCTAAAGCATAAAGCATCTGTTAATATTTAATGAGCATCTCAAATGTAGCAATCACACTATCCAAAATCACATCTCGCCTGGCACATGTATAAAAATAGAGGTTTCCATATTATCCTTGCAATGTTCATCCAAGGATACCTGTGGTTGGCGTCAGTGATCAATGTCTCACAATTGCACACTGAGCTTTTAGACCTCAGACAGCCAGAGCTGCCCTAGATACCGGACGAATTACCCTGAACAACAGTGCTTACACATGCACCTAAACCTCTGTCGGATTTTCAAAGCACATATACACAGAGCAGATCTGACAATTCTCCGGGAATGATTTATGGACAAGAAGAGAAACATGGAAATGGATATTCAGTACATGAATTAAAGATTCCCTTGGTGTATAGGAAATAGCTGTATCGGCAGAGCACTTGAGTAGTGAGTGGTTTGCTAAGCTATTAATGGAAGAGATGCTTAATGGCTGCCAGTGTCATGCTAGAAGCATTTACAAGCATCTCAAAATTCATCTACCCCGGGCAGGCTCATAAAAATACCTGCAGACAAAATCAATAAGTAGAAAATAGACACAGCCTCACCCATATGTTCACATTTACACCAATAAAAGGGCATTTGTTTAGATTCTACAGGAAAGTGCATGATACAGCTAAACATTTAACATGCATGAAAATGTCACCTCTATTCCCTTTCTATATAAGCATAACACATTTCCACTCTACAATTACAACAAATTAGTTGTTTATTGAATAGCATGACACAATTTTAATAAATGTGCAGTATCCTATAGCAACTGATCAGATTATAGTTGTAATGTTTCTGGCACAGTTTAGAATATGAGAGCTAATATCTGATTGGTAGCTATGGCTTACAGCACATTTGCGCACAATTCACTGTATTATTAAAGGAGACGGAATCCAACAGATATTTATCGTCATGTGGCCTAATGACTCTTCAGCAGCAGGGTGTCCCAAAGCGGTCATGCTAGAGTAGGGTGAGGATGATACGTGATTCTTATAATACCATGAGATAATCTCTTCAGATAGGTACTGTACGCCCCACTGCTGCCATGCCCCTGTGACGAATCACAATATTGTAATGCACTTGAGGGAGAAAATGTTTTGCTCATAATGACTGGCTGTGTTAGCCAGTTAAGGGTAGAACTGGGTGTCCATACAAAATACAGAACCAAGAAAATAATGGGCCTCATTCAGAGATAGGAGCAAATCCAGCTAGAGGATGTTTTTTGCACTTAGCAGTTGGACTATGGGGGTCTCAACTCTAGATCACAGTGTATAAACAAAGGTACCTAGTATTTGTGTGTCACGTGCAAAAGAGAGTATTTTCCTATGATGCAGAAAAAATTTATATAATTGTATTGTACCTCTTGCATTGCAAAATGGTTTCTCCATCTTTAAGCTGGATTTCAGACTAATTATAACACTCAATGGTTCTATTCAGAGCGATTTGCAGCCGGATATTAATGCATTGCCAAATCCGTGATGTTGCATCTCCGTGGAGTGCCCCCATGACCGTTCAGAAGGCACTCCGCGGCCCATCGCCCAAAATTGAATCGACCCCAATGTGATTCTGGTTCTGCACAAAAACTAAACAAAATTCAATACAAGATGCTATAATTAGCTTCATGGGGTGGAATTGTGGATATTTGTAAGTCTCCTGCAATTTAGTACCAGAACAGGTATTACAACGCTTTTCTGTTGGCAATAAGACTTTTCACTCTTTGATAGGTAGAGCATTTAGTCTTGTAATGCAGTGCTAAGTTCATTACAAAAATGTATAAATATTTAAACTTTAGTATCAACAGATGAAAATCTATCAACAAAACCCAAAGCTGGAGCTGCATTGTGGCCAAAAAATAAATTGAAGGAACCTTTTAATATGGGGAAATACAACGATCATTTTCACTCCTAACTTTTAACACCAGAGATTAATATGAAAACCACTGGCCCTGGATTTAGCAGCCCTTACACTATGTGTCTACCCTACTTTATCCAACGCACAATTCTGACTATACAAACCTTACTAATCTATGTACTTTATCATATATAACTTAGTACAACTTGTTTATGATAGAAAGCCCACTACACCAAACGCAGACCTCAGAGAATATAAACTTATTTATATAAACATAAAACATGTAACATAATAATTATTATTTTTTTCAGAAAATCTGACAACACTAATGTTATTCTTACTTAGGCTGAAAAATCTAATACAATCTAATATCAACATATTTAGCTATAACTACACAAATGCAAACAATACATTATTTCATAATTAATGACATCTGTAAGCAAACAGTAACAATGACAACATCTGTTTCATTCAATTGTGACACATCCATTTAAGGCAACATCATTTGTAACATGTAGCTCTCATGCAACTAAAGGATCCGAGTTGAGTGTATTGTGGCTGTTTATTTATAATTATTCTGTAGACATAACACAAGACATGAAATTCACTCTAGAAGCTCCAGTAATCACAGAAGTGCCCGGCATAAACTGTATACTCAGACTGCAGACAGGTTGAAAGCCAATTCACTCCATAGTTCTATCTACGAAACTTTTTTTTTATAAAGAAAAAATGACTTTAAATTGTTTCCATTTAAGGAAAGCAGCAAGACTCAGTATACACTTCAGAGTTGTTATTTGTATCTTGTCAGACAGACTACCTCTACTTTAATGGTCTATAAACTTTCTTTTCAAAGTTTATGAAAGGAATCTTATAAAGACATTGTACGAAAAATAATTGAAGAATCACAGGTCAACAAAGAAGAACAGCTTCATAAAGGAAACAGTTCATCTCAGGCTTTTATTTTCAAGATGCTTACATATGTTACAAACAATAAGGGCGCTGCTTGAAACAGCTTACAAACTAAAAGGAAAACAAGGCGTGAGTACAAAAAAAAAATGTACAAAACATATATGTAGATTCTTGCTCTTTAAATGACTTATAAATCATATTTTATAAACAAGGGAAATCTTTGTGGCATTTAAATGGGGGAAAATTGGGATACCCCACGAAAAATATTATCTTCCAAATTTTCACTCTGATTGCCTTCTTAAATAGGCCTGAATCATTAAGGAGAGTAAAGCAAAAAAAAAAAAAAAAAAGATTAACTTTGCCCCTTGGCAAAACCATATTGCATTGAAGGGGGAGGGAGGTAAATGTAAAATGTGATGGCAGATTTATATTTGGGATAGGGCATGTCCTAGATCAACTTGAAATTTCAGTGTAAAAATAAAGCTATCAGCCAGTATATAACTAATGTGCAAAATAATAAACTAATTTGTACCCCTTGCATTGTAACATGGTTTTGTCCAAGAGAAAAGTTACTCATTTTTTTGCCTTTCCATAATGAATCAGGCCCTATAATTCTAACTGAAACCTCAATCTTTCCTGTCTATTAGATGTTTGGTAGCTAACCAAAATTTTACAATTTAACAGAAAAAAAAGGCATTAACTACTTTAACAAACTTTATTAGAATATCTTTCCAATCATCATTCAATGAACAGCACATGGCGGCAACCAACGTGGAACAGAACCACCAGATTGCCACAACAATCCATCAAATAAATCAGACACCTGAATAGTTAAGATTTTATACTGATATCCCTATAGTCGTCCAAAAGGCTGTGATCAATGTGGCAACTTATTCATATGGAGAGCAAAGTCCCTACTGCTCTCATAAATAGCATATACTACGTCACAATGGTGACAGCCTGACATACAATGGTGACCTATCATTTAAATAAATAAACTGTGACATGGAAAAAAATGCCCAAAATCCAAATATAAACAGATTTATATAATTTGATCAGATTTTGAGTTCTTGCTGGACAGTTCTATGCGACAACTTTGAGGAACACGTACTGTCTATTAGAGAATGTATACACTCTGCTTTACTATAAATGTCTAACCATATTGTTATTGCCATATAGTGCTGTAAACTGATTTTGTCAATAGCCCAATTAAAATTAATCTTGCTCACTAAATTGTTTGTAAACTGCTGTGTCCAAAATGGTGCAAAAGTGCAATAACAAATAGGACTAATTATCCATAATCATTGTTTGGTTCAGTACAAATCAGACTAACGAAAGCAAATGTCTGATTTGTTGTGACGGGGTACTGAGGTTCTTGCGCTATAATTATCATTATTTATAAAGTACATATTTTACATATTACAGGCATGGATGACAGCAGCTTACTGATTAAAGATTTCTACAGTGACAGGTTAATGTTTTGTATCCTAGTCTTCTGCTATCTCTCCTCATTCCAACTGCGCTACACCAACGATAGCTGCACAGAAATGCCAGTCACCATTTCTCTAAATAGAAGGTGGAATTAACAACGGTATTTGGTCTCCACATATATTTCTTCTGTTTTTTCAATTCTCAATTTAAATCAAAAGATAAAAAGAAATGGTTTTGACAAAGTTATTGACACCTTAGACTTAATATCTTGTAGCACAGTCTCTGATCAAAATACCATGTCCTATAGCCATGGATGAGTTTCTTGCACCTCTTTTCTGGCAGTTTGGTCCCCTCCTCTTCTGCAAACAGTCCAGTTCTCCCAGATATTAAGGCACCCTCTCCCAATTGCTGTTCTCAGATCTCTCCACAGGAGTTCTATGAGAATTAGATCTGGCCGGTCTTGTCTTGAGTCATTTCTGGGTGTTTTTTTAAATGACATTTTCTTTTTGCTTTCTGTAAACGTAATGATGACGTGCATTGCCAAAAAGTTCTACTTTGGTCTCATTTGTCCACAGGACATTCATGCAGAAGGAATTTGGCTTGTTCAGGTATGTTTTAGCAAACTCCAGGCGGGCTTTCTTATGTCTCATTCTCAGCAGTGTGGCCCCCCTGACTCTCCTACCATATAGCCCCCTTCCTGCCCCTGCCCCCTTCATTGAGTGGGCGATTGAGGGTGCAAGTTGAAACTGTTGTAACCTATGTCTAAAATCTGTCTGGCAGTTAATTAATGTGCTTTCTCCACCATTCGAACAATCATGCGCTGAAAACTTGATAATTTTCTCTTTCCAGAGAGATTGGTAACAGTGTCATAAGCCTTAAACTTCCTAGTAACAGTATGTACAGTGGAAACTGTAACATCAAGGTCTCTGGAGACTGATTTGTAGCCTTGAGATTGTCCATGCTTATCTACAATCTTCTCTCTGACCTCTCAGTCAATTCTCTTCCTTTCTTTCTTTCTTTCTTTCCTTCCTTCCTTTCTTTCATGCTCACTGCATTAGACAGTGACAGACAACAAGAGAATGAGTAATTTTCTCTATTTAAGCCTGTTTAATGAGTGATTTTATATTGGAGGCACCTGCTACTCACCACAGGTGAGTTCAGATCCAAACTGAAGGAGAATAACCTGCCTGAAATCTAATTATTTCTGACCGCTTCTAAAAGGTGCCTATAATTTTCTGTCCCATTAAATGATTTCTATGTGGAATGAGCTAGGACAGTGTTCTCCCCAGAAAATTTTGCCCCCACCCAGCTACTTCATTAAGAAGTAGCCAGGTGGGGGCAGTTGTAATACTTAACAATAATATTGAAAAATGTTGGAGGCTATTGCCCTCATCTACCAGGACTGGTCAGACTGGTGGTCCGTGGTCTAACACACATTGCTGGCTGTAGTGCTCACATAGTGCCTGTTATACTAGGAGCAACAATGGTTTATTCTATTATAATAGGAGTCCAAGAGCCGGGTGGTAAGTAAAAACAGTCGGGTGGAGCACTGGGGAAATAGGTGCTGGGATAAGCATTATACGACAGTAAATTGTCCTGCTTTTATATTCCACTGCAAACCAATGAAATACATCTGAGTATACCAAAAATATTTTTTTCACTTCAACAATTTTATAGACTAAAGGGTGCATTATTACAAAATACTACTAGGGTGCTAATATTTTTGCCCATGACTCAGTGACTTTCCTCTGCTGGATTTAGAGGAGACTTTTGGGCAGCACAGGCACACTTGTGGTTATCTGTCAGTGTGGTGTAATTGTGTACAGCCCAGTGTTTTTCTTCAGAGTCATGGCTGCTACTGGAAACATAACCAGGACAGCTGTACCCCATGTTTGGTGGCCGCTGCTGTCACCACGGAGGCAATAGAAATCACAAAAGGAAGAACTTAAATCTCAATAGCAATGAAGTTGACAGCAATGACACTTACACTCACTGGGTCCAGGAGCTGAACTGAGATGGTGTTCAGGAGATCTTCTAAACAACCTTGTCCTTGGTGTGATGACTCCTTTGCACCGTTATGTAATTCCCCACTGCCTTTACAAATGTTTAAATGGTTTATAATTGTGGGAAGAGGATTATATATGGAGACAAGATACAGAGCTGATCTGAAATTCAGTCATCTCCAACTGTTGTCTGCATGGCTATGATAGTAAATGACACCACTAAAAGGTATTTATGAACTGCACAAATGTGGGGCTGCCATGTATTTTTATAACGGTTTGCCACCTCACCGGATTTCTGAATGCCCTGAAAAATGCGCCTGGATGAAAACCATATAAACGTGACTTCAACTCCAACCCACATCCACTTTAGGACCACCCCTTCACTGTTTACACGTAGTAAGGGGACACTGAGGACTGTCTTTACTACATGTGCTGCTTTTGTGTGTTTGAACTGTTTTTATTACATTGATCGAAATTGCACCTAGGTATCCGCTTTCAACATCAGCATGTGCGCCTTTTGAAAAAAAGGGTCACATCTCCTAAGTACACTTCTCCCACCAGTTGATTGAAATAATCATGTCATGCAAAATAAAATCTTCTCACTTTTTGTGTGTGTAATCACAAAGACAGTTAAGAAGTTAGGTCAACCTTGATCAAGAAAATCATTTTTAAGGGATATAAGCAAAAAGAGAGAGATAAAGGAGGGAGGTATATAGAGAGAGAGAGTGAGGGATGGAGGGCAAAGACTGAGACAGATTCATTTACACACTCCTATCTATTTATTTCTCTAGCACTCAGAGAGCCACAGGAAGTCTGCAAGACAAATGGGTATTGATACTCTTCCCTTAATGGATATCCAAAGTGCCATTGTGGTGAAATTTGTAAATATCATTTAAGAGAAAGACTGTGTGGTTGACATAAAAAGTAATTTTTCAAGTTACAATTCTGACTAACAAATCACCTGACCCGATTTTCTGAGTGGTTTATTGCCCCAAATTCTGTGCGAAAAGGATAAACTCTAGTGTGGTGTTTAATTATGATGTTAGATAAATAATGAAAATTAGACTATTTCTCATGTACAGAAAACAGAATCAGAATGTTACTGAATATTTTAGTACGTAAACCCTTACGAAACAAATTTGTCTTCAAGGCAATTTGTATGGCAGTAATTCTAGTATGCATCACACGTATACTAATTCCTTTTCATTTTTCTATAAAAATAAAGTCAATAATTCAATTTGTCTTTAGTTAACCTTATGTATCTACTATTCAGTACATTAAAATATATATTTATGATATTCTAAACAATTAAGCAATTTGTTTTTTATGGCAATATGGCTGCAGTTAACTGTCTGTGAAAAAAAACTATTAAAAAGATTTCAGAGGAGCTCATTTAAATCACAGGAAAGTGATCACAAAAATGATGAATTTACTGTATGTCAGCAGTGTAGTACCATCTATAATGCCGCATACAACTAAACAAATTTGTTCTTTTGTGAATATTCTATTTGGAGCAGAAGTGGATTCATTATTGTTTCAAATCATTTACAACCTCTGATCATGTATAGCGAGTGGAACTGAGATACAATTAAGGCAGCTTAATGGCGCTTACAACATGACCATACATGTAAGATCATTGTTAACGGTTACTCTACTGACCGCTGCTATTATTTCCTGCATGAGGGTGCAACTCAATGATGTCACCTGCACTTGACAAGACCAGATTAGCTCTAAGGAGAATCAACAAAGTATAAAAACTGGTACTGGAGCTGATAGGTCAGACACAGTTTGAATACACAAACAGTTATCATTAATAGTAAAAATATTGCAGCTTCTCGCGTAGTCTAATTTGACCTGTTTTGGTTTTGGGAGCTTCTGAGGAGGAATTAAAGAACCAATGGGTTACAGCAGAAAGCAAATCAAGAAGTGTACGTTTCATAATAGACTAAACACTAAAAAAAAGTGCAATGCTGCAATTCATGGTATTGAGCATTATCAATGGTTAAGGGAGGTGTACAGTACACATATGGGCCAATAGATACACAGTACATGGGTTTCTCTGTCATTCCTAAGGCAACTGAAAAGTATAATCAGACCCTTGTATACATGTCCATAGGTTAACATCTTTACTATATAATGACTATAATGACTTAAGTAAATCAGTTGTAAATGATCAGGCTTTGCTGGTTTGGAGCTATAATGAAGGCCTTTCCCAAGGGACAAAATACTGACAGCAAAGGGAATGTTACTGGTTACACCACAAGGGGATTCACAGCCCTTTTGTCATATTAGGCAAAATAGGCATCTGGCCTGGGTCCACCAGGACAGGAGCCCACTGCTAAATGTCTTAGTCCTTCTAGAAAGACATGGTTTCCCTTGTTTGAGAGAGTAGTCTCATCTTTATAGTGAACTGCTTGATCAACACAAAAACATAAAGGATTTATAGTAACTATATTTTTCAATTTCTTTACACAGCGGCAGGACTGTTTTCCTTTCTGAACTATACCAGGATGACTGTATTTGCATGCAATCAGCACTGTGAACTGAAATACCTGTAGTGATCATGAATCCCCATATCGAAAATTAACAATGGAGGATGGTTACTGCACTTCTCTAATTATCACAGACTGCTGCATGTATCAATGTAACAGTAATAATTAGTTATTCCATTAAGCTGAAATGCACAAGTAAAATCTTACGATCCATGACAGTAAAATTTCTCAAGCAGAAAAGATCAATATGGCAGTCTTGTTAATGCAATAATGAGTTTTTAAAAAGAAATCACAGTGTCAGGTCAGCAAACTTATTAGGTGGTTATGTGCAAATGAACTATAAGGGTATCCACAACTTCAAGTGTCAGTGCAGGATGGGCTTACCCTATACATGACTATTGATTACTAGTTTATTAAAGACGATCCTTGATTTTATTTTTTTTAATGATTATCACAAAGAAGCACAAGACAATTTAACAACGCGTAATAAAATAAGAATGTATTTTAAAATTAGCTGGAAGAGAAAATGGAAAACATGCAATGAATAATGAATGACACAATGCTAATTACCCCTTCCAGCTTTGCATGACTCCCACTTTACTCATAACACAGTAAAGTGTATTCAACTGTGAGCACTGTGCAAGCAAGAAAAGGAAAAAGATTATTACAGAGACCTAATCCTGGAAAAGCCATTTTGGGTTAAAAATACTCAGTATTTTGATGTAATTGGCGGGAAAGGCCTTCCTCGTGGAACTTGAAGTTCATTTTTATGAACATCATCTTTTCCACATTTTGAGGAAGTAGCCTCCTACGCTGATCGCTGACAAGGTTCCCGGCTGTGCTAAAAACTCCAAATTCCCTTGTTTTCTTCCCAGTATGTAAAGGGACTGTCTGATGTTTATTTCTATGCTGTCGTGAAAATAATCCTCCACCATCCTGTGTATGTTGATAGTAGTATCAGGTGGAGTTACGGCAGAAGTGTCCCGTTTTTTGGTCAATTCTTTTAGACCAGACCAGATGTCAAAATGTTGTGCTGAGTCATCTGCATCATCCCTGGGTCTCTTGGGAAAGCTACGTTTTTTCCTGGCAGCAGTTGACTGAGAAACTGAAGGAAGGGACGCTGTCCTGTTACGTAACACTTGAGCTGTCATCTTGCTCATCAGGAGCTCCTTGCATCTCTTCAGATCTGGGTCATTTGGAAACAAAGGGAAGACATAGCTCTTGAACCTAGGATCAAGCATAGTCATCAAAATGTAGTGATCCGATTTCAAGATTTTGATAACTCTTGGATCCTGTCGAAGCGAATAAAGTACTTGATCTACAAGTCTGACATACTTAGCGTAATTGTTTTGTTTAATCTCCTCCTTCAGGTTCTGAAGCTGCTTTTCCAAAAGCCTAATTAATGGAATCACTTGACTCAAGCTAGCAATGTCTGAACTCACTTCACAGGTGACTACTTCAAATGGTTTCAGCATCTTGCACAACACGGAAAGTATTCTCCACTGCGCTTGAGTAAAATACATCCCCCCTCCTTTCCCAATGTCATGGCTTGTGAAGTAAGCGTGGATGGCATTTCGCTGTTCCTCCATTCGCAGAAGCATATGCAGGGTGGAATTCCACCTTGTCACCACCTCTTGGTGGCAGGGCAAATGAAATTGCTCTTGTGGCTGCTGCAATCTCCTACATGCTGTTGCTGAATGCCAGAAATGAACAGATATTTTATGCGCCACAGACAGCATCTCCTGCATGTACCTGTCATTTTTTAAAAAGCTCTGCACCACCAAGTTTATTGTGTGAGCAAAACTGGGAATGTGATGGAATTCACCCAGCTGTAATGCTCTCACAGTATTGATGGTGTTAGCAGAAATGACATATGAGGAGAGTCCAAGCGGAATAAGCCATGTTGCAATGGCATCCCTTAGTTTTTGTAACAGATTGTCAGCTGTATGCCTCTTAGTGAAGTCGGTGATATACAGAGTAGCGTGCCTCTGACAAATGTGACGTACAAGGACACTTAAGTAACTGTCTAAAACCAGCTGCATTAATAGTGGATATCGGACGCAGATCTAATACTAGCATAGCCGCTATGGCGTCTGTGATCCGCTTTGCGACTGGGTGACAGCTTTCATACTTGCTTCCTCTTGCAAAGGATTGTTTAACAGTCAATTGTTGTAAACTACTAGCAGTCTTCTTTTTGGTCTGCTTCTGGGATGAAGATTCACCCCTAGCAGCAGCAGCAGTGGGCCTAACGCTCAAGAATTCTTCTGAGGAATCCAGGATAGTGGAGGAGTCATCTAGCCTTAGCAACTTGGATGCGGGACTAACTCCGATCGCTACTGAGGATATTGATGAGGATGGTGTTGTGGGTGTAGATTGCAGGTTTTGGGATCTAGCTGACAGAAGGGACCTAGCTGATGATGGACTACTTGTTGTTATTTTTTTAGCATAAGTTTCCAATTTTCCCAACAGCTTGCCAAGAACTTGCTTCAAATGGCATAACATGGACGAGGTTCCTAGATGGGTAAGGTCCCCACCTTGACTGACTGTGGCTTTACATACACTACAAATGGCTAGACAACTGTTGTCAGGATTTAGGTAAAAATTATTCCACACATAAGAGGTGGATTTTTGGAATTATGTCCAGGCATGACAATGGGCTTCTTCTTATCACATGGAAGAACTGCTTGGACCGATGCAGGACTTACACAAACAACATCATCCTCATCAACATCCTCATTAGCGCCCTCGTTGGCTACACAAATATCTCCCTCATCCTATTGCAATTCCAAAGTGACATCCTCAATTTGTGTATCACCGGCTACACTTGGGCTGTTCATGCACACATCTGCAGAAATGCTGAAAGGAGCCTTTTTTGTGGATACACTATCAGAATGGTCAGGATTACACATAGCACTCGTGGATAGACTCTTCTCAGGGATTTGTGTCATTTGTGAAGCTGAACATACATTTTCCTCCAATGCCTTACTGTTTTCTTCCAGCTCGGCTTTTACACGCAAAAGCATTTGGACACCACTTTTGGAGAGTCCGAATGACATGGTCTTTCTTGGTCACAATTGACCTTACAAGAATATACCTCAGTGACAGATGCAGAACTAGCACTCATAGAGAAAGGCGAAGGCCTCATTCTTTTCTTGCCACTGCATGTGTAGAATGGCATGTTGCCAATTTTATTTTTTTCTGCAGATAATTTTGCCTAGATTACAGGTATTTTTTTCAAGGTGAAAGGTGTTTTATTATATTTTTGTTTCCCTGACTTACAAACACTATGCACTTTAACATAGGCTTTATCAGATGACATAGAGGGATTACTATCATCATGACTGGTGCCAGCAGCTGCTTGGTGCTCCTGCTCTTCTGTGTACTGCTGTGAATCCATTTTGATACCACTGTACAATTTTACTGCAAATTCAAAAGACCATGCCTACCAGCCCTGGTATTTCAATTTCAGCAATGACAATTAGCAATGGAGCTCTCCTCTTTGTGTGTTACCTATATAACACCATACAATTGGACTGCAAATTCAAAAGACTAAGCCTCCCAGCCCTGGTATTTAAATTTCAGCAATGACAATTAGCAATGGAGCAATGGAGCATTCCTCTTTGTGTGTAACCTATATAACTCCGTACAATTTGACTGCAAATTCATAAGACCACACCTGCCAGGCCTAGTATTTATATTTCAGCAATGACAATTAGCAATGGAGCTCTCCTCTTTGTGTGTTATAACACAGTACAATGTGACTGCAGATTCACACCAAGACTGCCAGCCCTATTATTTGTATTTCAGCAATGACAGTTAGCAATGGAGCAATGGAGCTCTCCTGAATGTCACTGGAGACATTGAAGAACACTGCTACCCCTCCTCCTTTTTTTTTTCCCTATGATGCTGTCCAACTGCACTAGAGACTGCCAAGAACTGTGCTACCCCTTCTGTGTCCCTCTGTGAAATGGCGCTGGAGCGCCGTGGAGGGCGGTACTCATAGAATCCAAAACTCATGAGATCCGATGACTTCACAATGACGTTTTGCCTCATTTTCAATTCCGAGGGTGCGCCAAAGTACCGAGCCGACTCGGTTCAGTACTTGGATCTGCTGAGTTCGGGTGTGTTCAGTTCTCGGGGAACTGAGCCCAAGCATCTCTAATTACTACCACATGAACAGTGCTTTATTTATTTGGCAAATTTATCATGAGGGTACTTTTGACATTAAAAGTAGTGCATTATTGTCATTTGTATGATCAGTGGGATGTGAGCAGCTACTAAGAATATCTACAGATTGAGAAGACAAAAACGTGCACGTGTGCGCACACACACACATGACAGAGGCACACATTGTGAGCTAGAGACAGACAAAAAGAAAGAGACAGGGTGCAATAGATAGAGACATACAGGGGAGTGGAGGGGTGCAGACAATCACAATAAGTGAAGCAGGGGGAGAAGAGAGGTGCTCAGATACCAAGTATCTAAAGAAGGAGGAGCAGAGATGAAGTCAGTGGCCGCACATGTGTCATGTGTACCACCTATGTAAACGGAATCAACACGCACTGCCTCTGTATTACAAGAGGCAGAGTGTGGCTAATTGTGCAGACCATGCTGCTCCTACAGAGTGCACCCATCCAGGGTGCACTGATGACACAGTCACTGCAATTCTGCATAAGTCTGTTTGTTTTTTAAAAAAAAGCAAAGCAAAGCTCAGACCGTCCCTGCCTATTAGTAATAATACAAATTCTGTGCCTCCTCTTAATATAATATAATAAACACAACATTCCCCTATTTAAATATTATAATTTTTGTGCTACCTATCATAGTATAATAAATAAATTGTGCCCCTGTTTAGAAATAATAATAATCGTAATGCCCCTCTTATATTGTAATAAATACTCTGTGCCCCCTGTTTAAATATAATGATAATTATGTGGAATACTAAAAATGTCTTGTGATAATAAAACAAGATATTAGAAGGAACATGGGACCAGTGAAATATCATTATTGACTCATCATAATTTTCAGCACATGTGTGTGCAAGGAACTCATTGTGGGTGTTTTATTGGACTTGTATGCAACTGGAGGATTGCAGTCTCCCAACTATCACAATATTTACCATATATAGATATATAAATAATAATAAACACATATTTTTAATGCATTTCAATCATGTAATATTTATATATTTCCTAGCAGTCAAAGCTTTTGTCTGTTCTCAGCTTTCCACCTGTCTCTGCTTCATAGTCCCGACATGAACTTCAGTAGAGAACATAGAGCAATTTGAATCACTCAGTCCTGATCCCCGGGGCTTATATAGATCATCTCCAGATACTTGTGCTATAATCTGGACACCTACACATGAGGATTCTATCCAGCAAGACCAGACTGACCTGGCTAGACAAATTTCATCAGTGATCTGACTCCTGGACAAAATGATTTATTACTATGCTCGGTGTACTGTAAAGGGCACAGTCAGCAGCGCAGACAAAGTGCTAATCTTCAATTCAAGGAAGAGTGGCAGCATGTACATATTAGAAAATTAGTATTTGGGCACAAACACCCAAGGGATTGCAGATTGCAGTCTAGGTTCTAATATGTTATCATTCTTTTTGAACATGAAGATAATATACTTTGCTTATTATGGATAACAGTAATGCACGTGGGGTCACTATTCCTCACTATAAATTGCTGTTTCATTCCCCCATTTAAACACAGCGACATCACTACTGGAGCAAACACATGGGGGTAAATTTATCAAGCTGTGGTTTTGAAAAAGTGGGGATGTTGCCTATAGCAACCAATCAGATTCTAGTTATCATTTGTTTAGTACATTCTACAAAATGACAGCTAGAATGTGATTTTCAGACCCGTAGTTTGATAAATTTACCCCATGATCTCTAAAGTTGAACTGAAATTCTCTGCACTGTGTAGTGGAAGTTGCAAAACTTGGGCTGGGTAAACACTAAGGGCTAGATTTACTAAGCTGCAGGTTTGAAAAAGTGGGGATGTTGCCTATGGCAACCTATCAGATTCTAGCTTTCATTTATTTAGTACCTTCTACAAAATGACAGCTAGAATCTGATTGGTTGCTATAGGCAACATCCCCACTTTTTCAAACCCGCAGCTTAGTAAATCTAGCCCTAAAAGTTTTTCACCTGATTAAAGTGCCAATCACATGATAAATGACCATTTAATGTGTATGCTCCCACGATCATGCTTTATCATTCCAATGCACATATCATTTGATATGATTTTATTAACAAACTAAAAATATCTATAAAAGATGAAAATGTCGAGCAAATTCTGCATTGTGTATGCTCTCACGACCAGCAGCGTAGGCAGATCTCCATAGAATTTACAGAGTCGCTATCTTTTTAGCCGACGGTTCTGACAGATGAAGAGCACTGATCAGAAGGTAAAACGTGTATAGTGTGTACACATGAATCGGCATGCTGATCGGGACTCTCAGTTGTAGGTATAATCATTAACGACATCGCATCGGGGGAAATTTTCTGCAGTGTGTGCCCAGCCTTACAAAACATAGCAGCATTGAGACAGGCACACAAGTGCAGAAATGCATGAAAATATACTGAAACACAATTGCAAGACTACTGAATAGACATGAACAACATTTTCAAAACTGGTCAGGTCTTCATTTGGGTGCAGCATTTCCCACATACCCCAATCAAACCAAGAGCAAAATTAATTGACCATCCTCCAAGCCTTAATGAGCCACTACAAAGTGTGCAAAATGCGAATTTACAAATACTGTGTGAAATGGACATTCAGAATAGCAAAGCAAAAGTGGAACTTGAAGAGTGTATTGTCAGAACTGCATACAACTGTGAAATAGCCCACACTCCGGAAGATCCTAAAGGATAGGTCATGTGACAGGTATAGGAGGAGGCAGAGACGTCACCACGCTATAAAATGCTGAAATTCACGGTCTCGAATAAAGGGCGGGGCTTAATGATGCGATTAAGCCCCACACCCGATATTCAATGCCGTGAATTTTGGCAATTTATAGGATCCGGGAGGTTTGCATACTCCTCCGTGAGCCCGGGAGCAGTCCCCGAAATTCGGGAGCCTCCCGGAAATTCCGGGACAGTAGGCGAGTATGAAATAGCCTATTCCACCACAAAATTCAATTCATGTTAAATTAGTCCAAAACTTCAGTTCATTTTATCATTTTAACTCATGAATATTAGGATAGTGTTATACTGTACAGAGCATTAGTATTAATTAATTAATCCTTCCAAATGGAGTCAGTGCAATTTTTTATAAACAGAAATATTTTCATAAAAAATATACATAAAGTAAATAAAGCATGTAAACATTCTAAATCATTCAGCAACAAATCTATAACTTATAGATAAAATACATCTGACACATGATCATAATGTATGTCTGAGTTCAACCTGTATGCTTGAATGCAGAGAATGTCTGATTAAAAGCTTAATAATACATAATTTAATATTTAATTTACCTTTTGCTTTATAGAAAAAATGATTAGAGACTCCTGGTGGAAATATTCTGTTTAATAAAATGAATGCACTATAATATGGCCTCCTCGCATCTATAATAATGGTTGAGTGCTCTCACATTATTTCTGAACTTTATTCTGCAAGTAGGGTAGAAGCCACAATCTGTTCTTGCCAAGAAACCACAGCGGAATTCTACTGTACGTCCTACTCAGCCCATTCCCTGGCACGTTACATTAGATGCTGATAATGTGAAATGACAAGACCTTCTAGTGTTGTACTCTATGTGCAAAATACAAACTGATAAAAGCAACAGTCTGTCAAGCTGTTGCATAAAATTCTTGCCTACTGTATACAGCATAAGTATTAGCACAATAGTAAAACAAGAATAAACTGAAAATAAAATGATACTTTTGTAACACAGATAGAACAAAATATGCAATACTAAAATGTTTTCTATTTCTTATCAATTGGTTTCTCACATATATCCCCCTATTGCACCAATTCTAGACATAATTCTCCAAATACAGTGCCGACATTCTGGTTTCCCAGCAGTTCACTGTCAACTCTGATCTTAATATGCAATGTCTCTATCAACATATACTACTGTGAGAGGTTGGAGAGTTTTAGGGTGGACTGACACTATTGTGATTAAGAGGCCTTGTATTTAACAGTTTTGTGCTTTTCAATATTGTGCATAGCTTTGTTTGGATTATAAATTGTTGCTTAAAAACTGCAGTGTCTTCTGCGATAGGCATACTTCATACTTGCCAACTCTCCCGGAAAGTCTGGGAGACTCCCGAAATTCGGGTCAGTCTCCCGGGCTCCCGGGCGAGCTGGCATTTCTCCCGGATCCTGAATATCACGTGAATCACGCCATTTTGGAGGGGGGGAGGGGGCAGGGTGCCAATCGCGTCATTTTGGCCCCGCCCCCGCGATGCAAATTACGTTTCCCGGGGGGGGGGGGGGGATTTGCAAAACGATGCTATTCATCACGCCCCCTCTCCCGGAAACAAGTTTCCAGGAGTTGGCAAGTATGGCATACTTACCACAGCAGCCAAAAGGTAACGCCTCAGGCATCTGGCAACACATTTTTGTTGTTGGCAAATTACAGTACACTACTCCCATCCATGACCAAAGGCAAACATACCTAAATTCTAATTCTGCAACACAGATTATTAACAATCTACATTACTTTCTTTTCCTGTACCCCCTTTGATCTCCATATACCCTTTGATCCTTCAGAGCGTATATCACAGCAGCCAAATTCACCACACAACCTTAATCTACACAAGTCTATTAAGGTATTATAACTTCTGGGACACTCCAATGTCAGTAATAATTGATTGTGATATTCAGCAGATCTATATGAAAATATGAAGCACGCATAGAGGTAATTTACAAAGAGCAAAACAGCCACTCTGCTCACTTATAAAGCTTTGGGCCTGCCGTCAATCTGCATTTGGGCGAGTGTGCCCAGAATTGTGAACACAGGTTTGCCCAGGGAAAGGTAGGAGTCGGAGTATGAAGTAGGTGCACCGGTTTGCCTTGTTTTGCTGATGCAGAACAAGAGTTTTCTTTATCGAGATAACCTATTTGATATAAAGGAGTAGAGATGGTATATCTTCAGAGACTTTCCTGTTCTTGTACGGCCATTCCCACTCCCCAAAAGGATTTACATTTTGCAACAAATTAGAGCTAGCGTACACCAGGGACCTCATTTACAGTCAGATGCAAATTACACTGAAATCATAAGTGCAAATTGCATCCTGTACTTTTTACAGTATTTAGAGTGGCGCAGATCTTTAGATTCGTGCGACTTAGAATACTGTGCAAATTGCACAAACATGCCTCTTTATCTGCCTTATGTGCATGAGTATCATACACAGCGCCCTGTAAAGCAGATAACTAAATAAAAAAAAAAGTAGAAAAAAAAATAAATTGTTCTTTTCTCCCCCAAACAACACAAGGGTTGGTTATGCTGTTAACAGTTCTGGGGGTGTATATACTAAACTGCGGGTTTGAAAAAGTGGAGATGTTGCCTATAGCAACCAATCACATTCTAGCTGTCATTGTGTAGTTTGTACTAAATAAATGATAACTAGAATCTGATTTAAGCTGCCTTACAGGCCAGTGTGCATGATACATTTTAGTGTATCACTCACAGCGCCCTTGTAAAGCAGATTACTGAATAAATAAATGTAAAAGAAAAACAAATTGTGCCTCTCCCCCCAAACAGCACATGTTTTGGTTATGCTGTTTGGAAGGGGTTGCACAGCTTTTTTTAAAATGTAATCATTTTTTTTATTTTTTTTAATACATCAAGGTCACTTGCACAAGCAAAAAGCACCCACAAAAGATACGTCTCCTAGAGATCTATCTGTGGCTGCTTTCAATCGGCACAGCATGTAAAGTGCGTGAACACCCCTTTACATTGCTAGGCTCGCCCGCTAACTTCCCTGTTCCACCTCTCTAAGCCCAGAGAGGTGTAAGAGGGAGATCCATCTCAGTCTGAATGCAAACTGAGACGGATCCTTGGCTAAAAGTGCTTTTTGCACTGTTCAGTTGGACTTGTGTGGAGGGACAGAAGATGCCGGAGCCGGTGCCCGTGAAGAGGGCGAAGATGTCCGGCAGCGCTGTGCCCCTGGAGGGGCTGAAGAGGTCCCCGATGGTGCCCAGCAGGAAGAAAGAAGAGAAGAAGAACTTACCCGTCCATCGATCCAGCGGCGGTGAGTATAACTTCTTTCTTGCAGGTCCTGTGCGCGGGGGAAGGATGAGCCAATCAGGGCTCATCTTTCCCCGCTGGCCAATCAGCGGCCGGATGCGCGAGCCAATCGCGGCTCGCGCCCGGCCATTCAAAAGATTGGCGCCGACGCGAGCCAATCAGCGCTCGCGCCGGCTGATGACGTCACGCCGGCGACTATATAAGTCGCCGGGTGGCGCCATTTTGCCAGAAGTCCGTCGGCGGAGAAGAGAGAGGACGTCTCTTCCAGACGTCCAGCAACTGAGGCAGCAGCAGCGGCGGCAGGGGGCCCTTGTAAGGGCCGTGAGCTACCCTGCCGCCAGAAGACTTCAAGCAAGCCGCCGGAGCGGAGATCGCCGGCGGGGAGCCCTTGTCAGGGCTGAGAGCGCCCCCGCCCCAGCTGCAACAGGAGACCCAGCGCCGAAACGGAGAAGAGGCGCCGCCGGCTGGAGGGTCTGGAAGACCCGGAGAAAGAAACAGAAGACGGCGTGGCAAGTTGAGTATCCTGCGCAGAGCAGGTAAGTATACTCAACGATAAAGTCGGGCACTAGGCCCGTGGGCACAGTCGGGCACAAGGCACGTGGCACGCTAAATTAGGGGCACAAGGCCCAGGGACCTGGGCACTAGGCCCCAACGAAGTAGTGGGCCAGTAGGCCATTAGTATATTGATATAAAAGGGGACAAGCCCCTGTTAGTTAGTGAGGGGGACTCTGAGCCCCAGGTATACAAGGGCACAAGGCCCTTAGGTAGTTAGGGAGGCCACAGGCCTCAGGCAGGGGCTAGGACCCCCTAGGTAGTAGGGCATAAGGCCCTAGTGAGTGGGCTCAGAGCCCTGAGGTAGAGAGGGGGCTGAGGCCCATTAATCAGAGCACAAGGCTCTGTGTGTAGCTGGGCAGAGACCCATGGTGTGTAGGGCATAAGGCCCTGGTGGTGTGTGGTAGAGGCGTGGGAGCCTCGTGAGAGTAGGCGCGGTCCTGTGTGAGGTGAGCACACGTGGTTAGTAGGTACGGTCGAGAGTAGGCTCCGGTGGTGCTGTAGCAACCTGCTGGTTGGCTAATAGCGGTGTGTTCGGGTAAGTAGCGGGCAAGGTACTGTATACTGTATCTATTTATTCTGTCTGTGTGGCGAGTGTAGTTTACATTACAGTATTTTGGTGTGCTATATAACTGTGTCCAGGGGCAAGACGTCAGGCCCCCATTAAAGGTAGGCTCTTGTTCCTGTGGTTTTCCTGTGCTAACCCGTGCTGTGGGGACAAGTGTAAGTACCAGCATACACATAGTCAGGGGAGAACACACGTAGTTTTCCTGTCCCTTAGGTCCCCGGGGTCACACTGGTACCCAAGGGGGGTGGCTGAGTGAGTTGGTGGCAGTGCAGCACACCTTGAGGCAGTTCCAGGGGCGGCCGTGGTTCTGATCAAGGTTACTCAAGGCCGGTTCCGTGCAGGTGGACCTGTGGTTCCGGACGTAGGGACACGTGTGAGATACCCGAGTACAGGCAGTCGGGCGGTTCAGTTCGATCGGCTGTTCCGGGCGGCAGTCGGCCCGCGGGTTAGTGTGCTGTTCTACTGAGCCTCAGCCGGGCTTAAAGAACCCGTACTTAGGGCCTGTGTGTGACTCCATAGCAAGAAGGCAGCTTCTTGGTACGACCTGGGTGAGGGGGTTAGGAACCGCCCTCCGGTTTAGGCTGTGAACACCGGCTGGTGTTCCCCGTAGCGTGTAAGTGAGTAGTTCCGTTAGTGCACCACACTTAGTTAGTCCTAGTGTTTTGACGTAGTTGCGTTGCCGACCATTAGAACGTTGTTAGGGTCGGGTCGCTGTTGTAGTTAGTCCAGTTTTGTGGGTGCCATCTTAGTCTCACGGAGAGCGTAGAGGGAGGCTGTGTGTTCTTGTCATCCGCAGGAGTCGGGAAGGTGCAGGAGAACCGGATCGGAAGTGGGAGTGTCCCGGTGAGTATCACGCTCGATTTCCCCTTTCGGTTAGGCCCTCACCGGCAGGTGTGTGAGGTACTTGAGGCGGGATTAGTCCTCGGATTAGTCTTGGCCTTCAGTGCCTGTAGTCCCCCGCGTCTTGGCAAGAACAAAGTGAGGAGGCGGCAAGGAGCTTGGACTGACTGTGCCCTTGTTCTTTGCCGTAGTCTCGGACAGCCCTTACCTGGTAGGCACGGCCGTAATCCCTGTCTCTATCTTAGAGGGACGTGATTGGAGGTGACTGCGGCTGCGGATCTGCTGGGGTTGGATCGCAGCTGGGAAATCGGAAGCGGACTGGAGGTGACCATCGTTTACAAGGTGAGTTCTTTTGTGTTGCGTCTGTCCCTGTCTTTCCCCGCAGGGGGCGTTACATTTTGGCGTAGTCGGCAGGATCAACGATGGCTCATCGGGGGATCATTCCGCTGTACGAGGGATACAGCTGTGTCATCTCTCGTGACGAAGTGGCAGCGTTCACGAAGCAAATCCTGGAACGTTGTGAGACAAGGAAGAAGAAGAACAGAGGTACTAAACGGCAACAGGTGGAAGAAATGCTGTGCTGGAAGTGTGGGTTGCCTGGACACTTCGCATACCAGTGCCCAGTTGCCGAGGAGCTCTTTGGTGAATGGGAGGACGAAGAAGTCTCCGATGAATGGGACGACGTAGACGTCTTCGAGTGGAAGGACGAGGAAGCCTTCCATCCATGGTCTCAAGAGAAGTCGGAATCTGGAGGGAAGGATCGGCAGAGCCTGCTGACTGTTGGATCGCAGGTGATCGTCCCGTCCAAGCAAGATTCGCGACAGGAATACCCGCGTCAGCCGGATGCTGGAGCCGGGGTATTGGAGACGTCGGATACGTCAGACGACTTGTCCGTGGCTGTGGAAGAGTTGGTCCCTGAAGACGAAGGGAGAACTGAGCAGACCCTCCACGGGGCAACGTTGTGTCCGGAGACATGTGAAGATGTCTGCCCGGTGGTACCTGAGAGGGTGGAAGCCATCAGTACCCCGGAAGAGAGAGCTGCTGAAGAAGTACTGCCGGACGACGACTGTACTTTAGAGAGCGCAGCTGGAGAGTGGTGGATGTTGTCACCTTCTGAAGAAGCTTCCCGCACAACCGAGGAGGTATCGGACGGATGGGAGGTTCCGGCATGCGCCGAGGAAGAGACTCCCTGGATACCGACTTCGGGCGAGGAAGTTGCCAGGATGGTGTGGATCCTGCGCAAGAGGGCTTTACCGCGAAGGACCCGGTGGACGCAAGTCAGGGATGCCGGTAAGCGACCCTTGGAGGTGGACGTAGAGGAGAAGACGTTGATTGTGGGGACCACAATGGAAAAAGGCGGCGGAAATGTGGAGGGACAGAAGATGCCGGAGCCGGTGCCCGTGAAGAGGGCGAAGATGTCCGGCAGCGCTGTGCCCCTGGAGGGGCTGAAGAGGTCCCCGATGGTGCCCAGCAGGAAGAAAGAAGAGAAGAAGAACTTACCCGTCCATCGATCCAGCGGCGGTGAGTATAACTTCTTTCTTGCAGGTCCTGTGCGCGGGGGAAGGATGAGCCAATCAGGGCTCATCTTTCCCCGCTGGCCAATCAGCGGCCGGATGCGCGAGCCAATCGCGGCTCGCGCCCGGCCATTCAAAAGATTGGCGCCGACGCGAGCCAATCAGCGCTCGCGCCGGCTGATGACGTCACGCCGGCGACTATATAAGTCGCCGGGTGGCGCCATTTTGCCAGAAGTCCGTCGGCGGAGAAGAGAGAGGACGTCTCTTCCAGACGTCCAGCAACTGAGGCAGCAGCAGCGGCGGCAGGGGGCCCTTGTAAGGGCCGTGAGCTACCCTGCCGCCAGAAGACTTCAAGCAAGCCGCCGGAGCGGAGATCGCCGGCGGGGAGCCCTTGTCAGGGCTGAGAGCGCCCCCGCCCCAGCTGCAACAGGAGACCCAGCGCCGAAGCGGAGAAGAGGCGCCGCCGGCTGGAGGGTCTGGAAGACCCGGAGAAAGAAACAGAAGACGGCGTGGCAAGTTGAGTATCCTGCGCAGAGCAGGTAAGTATACTCAACGATAAAGTCGGGCACTAGGCCCGTGGGCACAGTCGGGCACAAGGCCCGTGGCACGCTAAATTAGGGGCACAAGGCCCAGGGACCTGGGCACTAGGCCCCAACGAAGTAGTGGGCCAGTAGGCCATTAGTATATTGATATAAAAGGGGACAAGCCCCTGTTAGTTAGTGAGGGGGACTCTGAGCCCCAGGTATACAAGGGCACAAGGCCCTTAGGTAGTTAGGGAGGCCACAGGCCTCAGGCAGGGGCTAGGACCCCCTAGGTAGTAGGGCATAAGGCCCTAGTGAGTGGGCTCAGAGCCCTGAGGTAGAGAGGGGGCTGAGGCCCATTAATCAGAGCACAAGGCTCTGTGTGTAGCTGGGCAGAGACCCATGGTGTGTAGGGCATAAGGCCCTGGTGGTGTGTGGTAGAGGCGTGGGAGCCTCGTGAGAGTAGGCGCGGTCCTGTGTGAGGTGAGCACACGTGGTTAGTAGGTACGGTCGAGAGTAGGCTCCGGTGGTGCTGTAGCAACCTGCTGGTTGGCTAATAGCGGTGTGTTCGGGTAAGTAGCGGGCAAGGTACTGTATACTGTATCTATTTATTCTGTCTGTGTGGCGAGTGTAGTTTACATTACAGTATTTTGGTGTGCTATATAACTGTGTCCAGGGGCAAGACGTCAGGCCCCCATTAAAGGTAGGCTCTTGTTCCTGTGGTTTTCCTGTGCTAACCCGTGCTGTGGGGACAAGTGTAAGTACCAGCATACACATAGTCAGGGGAGAACACACGTAGTTTTCCTGTCCCTTAGGTCCCCGGGGTCACACTGGTACCCAAGGGGGGTGGCTGAGTGAGTTGGTGGCAGTGCAGCACACCTTGAGGCAGTTCCAGGGGCGGCCGTGGTTCTGATCAAGGTTACTCAAGGCCGGTTCCGTGCAGGTGGACCTGTGGTTCCGGACGTAGGGACACGTGTGAGATACCCGAGTACAGGCAGTCGGGCGGTTCAGTTCGATCGGCTGTTCCGGGCGGCAGTCGGCCCGCGGGTTAGTGTGCTGTTCTACTGAGCCTCAGCCGGGCTTAAAGAACCCGTACTTAGGGCCTGTGTGTGACTCCATAGCAAGAAGGCAGCTTCTTGGTACGACCTGGGTGAGGGGGTTAGGAACCGCCCTCCGGTTTAGGCTGTGAACACCGGCTGGTGTTCCCCGTAGCGTGTAAGTGAGTAGTTCCGTTAGTGCACCACACTTAGTTAGTCCTAGTGTTTTGACGTAGTTGCGTTGCCGACCATTAGAACGTTGTTAGGGTCGGGTCGCTGTTGTAGTTAGTCCAGTTTTGTGGGTGCCATCTTAGTCTCACGGAGAGCGTAGAGGGAGGCTGTGTGTTCTTGTCATCCGCAGGAGTCGGGAAGGTGCAGGAGAACCGGATCGGAAGTGGGAGTGTCCCGGTGAGTATCACGCTCGATTTCCCCTTTCGGTTAGGCCCTCACCGGCAGGTGTGTGAGGTACTTGAGGCGGGATTAGTCCTCGGATTAGTCTTGGCCTTCAGTGCCTGTAGTCCCCCGCGTCTTGGCAAGAACAAAGTGAGGAGGCGGCAAGGAGCTTGGACTGACTGTGCCCTTGTTCTTTGCCGTAGTCTCGGACAGCCCTTACCTGGTAGGCACGGCCGTAATCCCTGTCTCTATCTTAGAGGGACGTGATTGGAGGTGACTGCGGCTGCGGATCTGCTGGGGTTGGATCGCAGCTGGGAAATCGGAAGCGGACTGGAGGTGACCATCGTTTACAAGGTGAGTTCTTTTGTGTTGCGTCTGTCCCTGTCTTTCCCCGCAGGGGGCGTTACATTTTGGCGTAGTCGGCAGGATCAACGATGGCTCATCGGGGGATCATTCCGCTGTACGAGGGATACAGCTGTGTCATCTCTCGTGACGAAGTGGCAGCGTTCACGAAGCAAATCCTGGAACGTTGTGAGACAAGGAAGAAGAAGAACAGAGGTACTAAACGGCAACAGGTGGAAGAAATGCTGTGCTGGAAGTGTGGGTTGCCTGGACACTTCGCATACCAGTGCCCAGTTGCCGAGGAGCTCTTTGGTGAATGGGAGGACGAAGAAGTCTCCGATGAATGGGACGACGTAGACGTCTTCGAGTGGAAGGACGAGGAAGCCTTCCATCCATGGTCTCAAGAGAAGTCGGAATCTGGAGGGAAGGATCGGCAGAGCCTGCTGACTGTTGGATCGCAGGTGATCGTCCCGTCCAAGCAAGATTCGCGACAGGAATACCCGCGTCAGCCGGATGCTGGAGCCGGGGTATTGGAGACGTCGGATACGTCAGACGACTTGTCCGTGGCTGTGGAAGAGTTGGTCCCTGAAGACGAAGGGAGAACTGAGCAGACCCTCCACGGGGCAACGTTGTGTCCGGAGACATGTGAAGATGTCTGCCCGGTGGTACCTGAGAGGGTGGAAGCCATCAGTACCCCGGAAGAGAGAGCTGCTGAAGAAGTACTGCCGGACGACGACTGTACTTTAGAGAGCGCAGCTGGAGAGTGGTGGATGTTGTCACCTTCTGAAGAAGCTTCCCGCACAACCGAGGAGGTATCGGACGGATGGGAGGTTCCGGCATGCGCCGAGGAAGAGACTCCCTGGATACCGACTTCGGGCGAGGAAGTTGCCAGGATGGTGTGGATCCTGCGCAAGAGGGCTTTACCGCGAAGGACCCGGTGGACGCAAGTCAGGGATGCCGGTAAGCGACCCTTGGAGGTGGACGTAGAGGAGAAGACGTTGATTGTGGGGACCACAATGGAAAAAGGCGGCGGAAATGTGGAGGGACAGAAGATGCCGGAGCCGGTGCCCGTGAAGAGGGCGAAGATGTCCGGCAGCGCTGTGCCCCTGGAGGGGCTGAAGAGGTCCCCGATGGTGCCCAGCAGGAAGAAAGAAGAGAAGAAGAACTTACCCGTCCATCGATCCAGCGGCGGTGAGTATAACTTCTTTCTTGCAGGTCCTGTGCGCGGGGGAAGGATGAGCCAATCAGGGCTCATCTTTCCCCGCTGGCCAATCAGCGGCCGGATGCGCGAGCCAATCGCGGCTCGCGCCCGGCCATTCAAAAGATTGGCGCCGACGCGAGCCAATCAGCGCTCGCGCCGGCTGATGACGTCACGCCGGCGACTATATAAGTCGCCGGGTGGCGCCATTTTGCCAGAAGTCCGTCGGCGGAGAAGAGAGAGGACGTCTCTTCCAGACGTCCAGCAACTGAGGCAGCAGCAGCGGCGGCAGGGGGCCCTTGTAAGGGCCGTGAGCTACCCTGCCGCCAGAAGACTTCAAGCAAGCCGCCGGAGCGGAGATCGCCGGCGGGGAGCCCTTGTCAGGGCTGAGAGCGCCCCCGCCCCAGCTGCAACAGGAGACCCAGCGCCGAAGCGGAGAAGAGGCGCCGCCGGCTGGAGGGTCTGGAAGACCCGGAGAAAGAAACAGAAGACGGCGTGGCAAGTTGAGTATCCTGCGCAGAGCAGGTAAGTATACTCAACGATAAAGTCGGGCACTAGGCCCGTGGGCACAGTCGGGCACAAGGCCCGTGGCACGCTAAATTAGGGGCACAAGGCCCAGGGACCTGGGCACTAGGCCCCAACGAAGTAGTGGGCCAGTAGGCCATTAGTATATTGATATAAAAGGGGACAAGCCCCTGTTAGTTAGTGAGGGGGACTCTGAGCCCCAGGTATACAAGGGCACAAGGCCCTTAGGTAGTTAGGGAGGCCACAGGCCTCAGGCAGGGGCTAGGACCCCCTAGGTAGTAGGGCATAAGGCCCTAGTGAGTGGGCTCAGAGCCCTGAGGTAGAGAGGGGGCTGAGGCCCATTAATCAGAGCACAAGGCTCTGTGTGTAGCTGGGCAGAGACCCATGGTGTGTAGGGCATAAGGCCCTGGTGGTGTGTGGTAGAGGCGTGGGAGCCTCGTGAGAGTAGGCGCGGTCCTGTGTGAGGTGAGCACACGTGGTTAGTAGGTACGGTCGAGAGTAGGCTCCGGTGGTGCTGTAGCAACCTGCTGGTTGGCTAATAGCGGTGTGTTCGGGTAAGTAGCGGGCAAGGTACTGTATACTGTATCTATTTATTCTGTCTGTGTGGCGAGTGTAGTTTACATTACAGTATTTTGGTGTGCTATATAACTGTGTCCAGGGGCAAGACGTCAGGCCCCCATTAAAGGTAGGCTCTTGTTCCTGTGGTTTTCCTGTGCTAACCCGTGCTGTGGGGACAAGTGTAAGTACCAGCATACACATAGTCAGGGGAGAACACACGTAGTTTTCCTGTCCCTTAGGTCCCCGGGGTCACACTGGTACCCAAGGGGGGTGGCTGAGTGAGTTGGTGGCAGTGCAGCACACCTTGAGGCAGTTCCAGGGGCGGCCGTGGTTCTGATCAAGGGTCCTCAAGGCCGGTTCCGTGCAGGTGGACCTGTGGTTCCGGACGTAGGGACACGTGTGAGATACCCGAGTACAGGCAGTCGGGCGGTTCAGTTCGATCGGCTGTTCCGGGCGGCAGTCGGCCCGCGGGTTAGTGTGCTGTTCTACTGAGCCTCAGCCGGGCTTAAAGAACCCGTACTTAGGGCCTGTGTGTGACTCCATAGCAAGAAGGCAGCTTCTTGGTACGACCTGGGTGAGGGGGTTAGGAACCGCCCTCCGGTTTAGGCTGTGAACACCGGCTGGTGTTCCCCGTAGCGTGTAAGTGAGTAGTTCCGTTAGTGCACCACACTTAGTTAGTCCTAGTGTTTTGACGTAGTTGCGTTGCCGACCATTAGAACGTTGTTAGGGTCGGGTCGCTGTTGTAGTTAGTCCAGTTTTGTGGGTGCCATCTTAGTCTCACGGAGAGCGTAGAGGGAGGCTGTGTGTTCTTGTCATCCGCAGGAGTCGGGAAGGTGCAGGAGAACCGGATCGGAAGTGGGAGTGTCCCGGTGAGTATCACGCTCGATTTCCCCTTTCGGTTAGGCCCTCACCGGCAGGTGTGTGAGGTACTTGAGGCGGGATTAGTCCTCGGATTAGTCTTGGCCTTCAGTGCCTGTAGTCCCCCGCGTCTTGGCAAGAACAAAGTGAGGAGGCGGCAAGGAGCTTGGACTGACTGTGCCCTTGTTCTTTGCCGTAGTCTCGGACAGCCCTTACCTGGTAGGCACGGCCGTAATCCCTGTCTCTATCTTAGAGGGACGTGATTGGAGGTGACTGCGGCTGCGGATCTGCTGGGGTTGGATCGCAGCTGGGAAATCGGAAGCGGACTGGAGGTGACCATCGTTTACAAGGTGAGTTCTTTTGTGTTGCGTCTGTCCCTGTCTTTCCCCGCAGGGGGCGTTACATTTGCATCTGACTGTACATCAGGCCCATACTGTCTATTTTCTAATATGCATGTAATGCAGGACTACTTGAGTCATAGAAGGGGTGACATTTTAAAACCAGGGCCCCAAAGGATATTTAAGTAATAATCTCAGTATTACAAAGAATGGAGGAACCTTCCACACTTTTTCTTCTTCCAGATGAGTGGAAACAACACAGTGGAAACATCCTTCCGAAACGACACATTCGTGGGAAGTTTGAAAATAGTGGAGGAATGGAATAAAGTGTTAAGCGCCAATTCAATTCGGCCGCGTTATTCGAATAATAACGCAGCCTGCGCACTATTACCATTACTACGGTTATAGTGCGCAGTATTACCATTAGTATTGTCATTTTAATGCTGATTTTGGGCTACCGTATTAACGGTAATACTATTAGCGACGCGTTATTCCTAGAATAATGTGGTTGAAATAAATTGGCCTCATAGAGCAAGGAAATCTCATCACTGTCAAATCACAGGAGCTGTCTGATTTCATTACTAATAACAAGGGTCTGTCAGCTGTGGACTGTGTCTGCAGCATAGAAAACACCCCAACCCCCCTCCCTTTTCTTTTCCAGGCAACTCTGCTTCATTCACTCTTTTAACAAAACCATTTAAACTATTCATAACAAATCCCTGTGCAGCTGCTACCCTGCATTTAATCCTCCCTGCGCTTTGTGGTATTCAGCAGGGCTGCCCCCAATAGCATCTGAAGTCCAACAAGGCAACTGTCTGGAGGTTTTCTTGGCAATAACAGCAGCATGAGTCCAAGACAAAGAAGACACCAAATAAGTTCTAGCAGCTGCGTATAAGGAAAAGATAATGCTATTTTTTTATTTCTTGTAAGGAAAAGGGGCTGGGTTATAGCTGCTGTTTTCTCTGCTTCCTCATGATAACTAGACTAATGTGTCTCTATTGGGCACTATGGTGACTTTATGCTTTTTATAACTTCTAATCTATCTATACTCAAACATTCTAGTTTAATGACACATCTGCATAGTTTCTATGTATTGACAAATATAGATAATAATCTTCCAATCACCACAAGTCCACTTCACTTTACACAATGTGTGCAAGACTATCTCCATGGCGATGTGACTGGAGAGCCAGTGATGTCATAGGTCAGGTGAGGAGAAGTCTGTTCTCACCAAAATGAAAGTGCAGACTGCCCGTGGTGTTAAGCTATTATTATAATTCCAGTACTGTGTGAATAACGTCTTTTTGCTTTTGTAAGTCCAGTAGAATGTTTCTTTTCCAACACCCCTTATGTCATTCTGTTTACAAATACAGGAATGTACCTGCTCCATTCTCTCCTACGTTTATTGTGATTTATATTTAATTTGCTTTGTTAATTCTAATATATTTTACATGGTATGACAACCCCTTGGTGACACTGAGCCCAATTTTGACTTGTTCGCGGCCACCCGGTGAGTGTAAATGAGATCTTGAGATGAGATGAGAGCTTTGGAGACGAGATTTAGAAAAAAAAGAGAGTCATTTTTGTCACCTTTATAGCACCAGACATGAGAAGACTGAATAAATTACCCATTGTCAGCATAATTTATGTTAGGGAAACAATTAGAGGAAAAATGTCTACCAAAATAAAAAAATAAAAAATAATGACAATGATATAAAATATATAAAATGGCTTGTAATGGCAAGCAGCTAACCAATACGATTTTGCAGCAATTAATAGAAATAAAGGTTTTTATCAGACATACTCTAAAGAAACAATTGGCTACATTTACTATAAAGACAGTTAAAGGGTTTAGCCAGAGATATTTACAAACAACTAACACAGATGCGCTGTGACCATAGAGAAATAAAGGGTACTAGAAGAATGTCTTTTGTAACAAAACAGAATGATTTGTAAAGCTAACACACTGAGGTCAGTTAATGTTTCCCATTAGCTTCTATATCCTTAATAGGCTTGTATAATGTCCTCCCACTGTGCTTTATAAGATACATTTCATGGTCTGTTCCCTTCACTTTCACAGGGGCTCTTACCATAGTGGCAGCTGCGAGATACAACCTTTGATAACCCTTTGTCACCTACTTTGTGGGGCTGCAATCTGGCTATGTTTCATACTGGTCCCTGTATTCTACGGGACAGGAAAGGATGGGGATCTCCCAAATTTAGAGCATGCATTGTCCTACTTTACACTTAAAACCCAGCACACCTGATCTAATCACCGTACAGCATAAAAGTTATAAAACAAGATATGATAGAATTGAAGAATGGAAGAAATAGTTTGCTGTAAGTGCCAAGCTACAGCCAAGTTTGACAAACTGTTTCCTGCAACATCTATCAAATAAATACATTTAACAAAGTGAGGAATGGAGAAAAAACAGGTTTATTTTCTAACACTGATCTTTAATTAATGTTAATAATTGTAACCTTGAGGGCAGGGTCCTCTTACCTCTTTGTCAATTACTACCCAGTCTTGATTTCGTACTGTGTTTATGCCCAATTATAATGCACTACGAAGCATGCTAAATAAATGTAAATAAATAAGTGTTGATTCAATTTTCACCCAAGACAAACAAGTTGGATATATAAACTTCATTTCATATTGAGGTGTGTTTGATGCCAGAATCATCCCGAATCAGGAGCCTGGCTCTGCTGTTGGATGAGCTGCTCCTTACACTATCTAACTCTCAGTCTGTGGCTTCCCACTGGCCTCCATTCCCCCTCTCATCATGAAATTGCACCCGGTAACATGCAGACCAGCCCTTACTTATATAATCACACGAGAGGCACATCATACAAGATCAGCACACTCAATGGGCCTGAGTCATTAAGGAGAGCAAAGCATAAAAAAGGAGTAACTTTGCACCTGGGTAAAATCATGTTGCATTGGAGGGGGAGGTAAATTGAAAATGTGGGGACAAATTTATAGTTGGATAGCATGTCCTTGATCAACTTTACATTTCAGTGTAAAAATAAAGCTATCAAGTATTTGTGCGCTAGATGAAAAAGCAGCCAGTATTTAACTTACGTGCAACATAATAAACTAATTTGCACCCCTTGCATTGTAACATGGTTTGTCCCAGAAAACTCAGGTCCAATGACTCTGAGATTAGGAATATTATGATGATCTAAATGGCTACAGTTGTTCCATCTTCACACACACATTGAAATTGGACCACAGTCACATAGAAACAACCCTTACTGCTGGGACACAGTTGCAGCAATGCAGTCCTTACCTCTTTTGTCCTGTCCAGTTCGTTGTGCAATGCCTGTTTGGACACTTCCATTTCAATGATTTGCTGACGCAACATTTCATTCTCATCCTCTGCTTTGATTCGCTTTTCTTCCACACTTTCCAGCTCGTGGTGCAATCTGACAGATACATCTTTGGCTACCTGTGAACACATATACACACAGACATTGAACAGGGTGTAAAAGTCCTCGCGCGGAAACAGCAGGTGTTAACATAGAAGTAGGTTACAGTGACTTTGAAGGAGATTTATTTTTAGCAGATCATTTTCCATATGCATTCTGGTGCCCTGGTAAAGAGAATGGAAACCAACGAGATCTTAGCAATCAGTAATAACAGGTTTAAGACTAAAGAGAGTATATTATGCACCTCTGGTATTGTCTTTCTTACTGTGTCGCTTCCACTGTTTCATAGCACAGGCATGAGTGACAAGTACAATTAGGACCACAGGCAGACTTCTTCATTGAAGGGTAGTGTCACACTTGTTGAGCTACGATTTTCTACAGTGGAAAATCGCTACATTTAATAAATGAGCAATTAATGAGCAATATTTCCAAAGCCCTCTGAAAATAATTATGAATGTGAGATAAGCCAGCATAGAAAATACAGTTTAATAGACCTCCATTCTGCAATAGTATTTTATCCGCTGAGCTAAATAACTAAGTCAAGCGGCAACTGTCAGTACAAATTTCCTGCAATAACATTTACTGCATGCCTATATAAATATATATGCAGACATTTTTAGCTGTGATTATTAATGACATAATTACTGCTGAAAAATCCCCAGTGTGATAATACTTTTTACTATGCTGCTCTTACATCTACTATTGTGATCACAAAAATTGGATCCACTGCTATTTTACTTTAGGCTATTTAGCAGTTCAATAAATATTTTGAAAAATATGGTGGAGTAGTGGTTAGCATTGTTGGCTCACAGCCATGGGGCCATGGGTTCTTTTCTGACCAAGTCACTATTTGTATGGAGTTTGTATATCCTCCTAGTGTCTGTAGGTTCATTGGCTTATGAGAAAATGGACCTTAGTGTGTGTGTTTGTGTGGAAGTAAATTTAGACTGTAAGTTCCAATGGTCAGGGAATGATATGATATTATACTCTGGAAAGCACTACATAATAGAGTGGCACTATACAAATAAACAATGATAATAATAATCTTTGCTAATGCGATTGAATAAATATTGCAGTCACTTAAAAACAAAATTAGAAAAAAAAAATAATGAAGTAGCATTTCTCCCAGTGCAATGTGTATGGCTGCCATTGTAACCAATGTAACAAAAAGTACCAGTGTGACATGCCTGGCCTAGGGAACTGTAGTGAGTGGAGGTCTCACAGATGTATAACCAGCTACATACCAATGTGCGCACAGTAATAGCACAATACACGCATATCTAACACCTGAACGAAACCCCTCCACTGTCTTTGTCTCACAAGTTATTTAATATTATAGAGGTGAGAGGTAATTGTCAGTTATTGAAGGAGTGATTACATGGAAATATGTAGACAGTGCCTAGACATTAAGGAGAGTAACCCAAAAAAATGAGTAACTTTGCATCTTGGCAAAACCATGTTGCATTGGAGGAGGGGGGTACATTTAAAATGTGGGGACAGATTTATAGTAGGGATTGGGCATGTCCTACACCAACTTTATATTTCATTATAAAATATATAGCTATCAAGTCATTTGTGTGCTACATGAAAAAACAGCCAATATTTTCCTTACATGCAAAATAATAAGCTAATTTGCACCCCTTGCACTGTAACATGGTTTGTCCAGAAGCAAAATTACTCCTTTTTCTTTCTTTACTTTCCATAATGAATCAGGCCCAATATCTCAACAGTCACAAAAACACAGGTGACAGTGTAATGGGCACATTGTTGGTTTGTGTGCTCGGGCAGAAGTGATCACATTGGAGGGTGCACTTGGGTTTTTACTCTGCACTACACTTTGTAATAGATGGAGATAAAAGCTGAAGAAACACTGGAACTGGATTTATACATAATTTATATAATAAAAGTTTGTTACCACTAAACAGGGTTCGAAGTTCCATGTAAACGGCCTGCAACATATCTGATGTATGTCATCTATTACCCTCAACAAAAACAATGATAGCACATGTTACAAGGTGGAAAAACATTGCTTATTTACACTCTCACCAAACTCTCACAAATATAAATGTTGAGATCTATGGGCTAAACTCAACATTAATATTATGGGGGGAATTCAAATCTGTGCAAATTATTGACGGACATCGCCACAATGTCCGGCTGCACACAATACCAGTTAGTACAATAGAGGAATCTTCGTTCATTTTTGCTCGCACCTCTATGAGTGGAGATCTCATCTCAGACAACGCCGCAGAATCTCTACTCCAGCAGCACTTTGCCTGGAATTGAATTCTCCGTTATGTATCAATAAATGTGAAAGTGTGACTACATACATAAGTAATGTATCACTTCCCTCCCCACCCTATATGTTGCAATTCAAGTATATAATTAATGAGAAGAAAAAAAATCATTAAAAAAGAATACTTGGCACTTGCTGGGTGAGAATGATTCTGGAATCATTACATAAATAATATTCTATGATAGTGTATCCAGTACTTCAGAAGCAATAGTCAGGCTAGACTTGGTTCCCACCTTTAACAATTGCCATTCCCATAGAACTCAATTAGAGCTAATAGGTGTAAATTTGCACCTTGACAAACCCAAAAAAAATAATTTTTCAGGTTCAGGACAGCTTTCTTTTTACACAGCAATTTGAGGTATGAGCTAGGATGCGTTCTCCTCCCAACTAAAAAATCTGTCCAGAGAGTTTAAATTTGAACCCCAACACCTGCAGTGGTTTTGCCAAGATGCTTAACTGCACTTCCTTTCTTAATTTACTCCTAACCAGTACTTTAACAGTACTCTTTTGCCCCCAGACAGTAGCTATATTTGCTGACAAGTATAACTACCTATCAGACAAGACTGGTAAATGTAGTCAGAAACAATCCAATCTGTCCGTCAATACAGTAAAAAAGTGAAGACGGTCAGAAACGGGCAAAGATTGAAGGCAGACGACAAGTCAAAACATAGTTACAGTGAGTATAACAGAACAGTAACACATATAAAAACTACCACCTCTACGCTGACGACACTCAACTATACCTCTCCTCTCCTGATCTCTCTCCCTCCCTCCTCTCTAGGGTGTCCGCCTGCCTCTCTGCCATCTCCTCCTGGATGTCCTCTCGATTCCTCAAACTTAACCACGCCAAAACTGAACTCATAGTCTATCCTCCGTCTCACACCTCGCCCCCTTCTGACCTCTTGTCACTCACCGGACTGTGAGTGCTACTTCTCGTGTGTTTAGGAACCGTGGCCGTCCACCATCCTGAGGGTCTGCGCATGTGCAGTCCTTTCAAACCTTCAGTACATGTTCCTTTTAGTTAATTGGCTGATCAGGCAACACTCCCTATTTAAAGCACTTGAGGTCAATACCTCGTTGCCTGATCTTGGAGTCTCATTCCCCATGAGCCTCTGAAGGTGTTTCCTCATGTTTTCAGCTCCTGCTGATTCCTGTTGTTCGTTTGTGGTTTCCAGACCACTTCAACTCTCCTGTGTTTCATCGTTACTGCACCAGCTGATTCCTATCCGCTGCCTCCGTGCTTCTACAGTTTCCAGACCACTTCAACTCTCCTGTGTTTCATCGTTACTGCACCAGCTGATTCCTATCCGCTGCCTCCGTGCTTCTACAGTTTCCAGACCACTTCAATTCTCCTGTGTTTCATCGTTACTGCACCAGCTGATTCCTATCCGTTGCCTCCGTGCTTCTACAGTTTCCAGACCACTTCAACTCTCCCGTGTTTCATCGTTACTGCACCAGCTGATTCCTATCCGCTGCCTCCGTGTATCTACAGTATCCTGCTCACTTCAACTCTCCCGTGTTTCATCGTGACTGCTCCAGCTGATTCCTATCCGCTGCCTCCGTGTATCTACAGTATCCTGCTCACTTCAACTCTCCCGTGTTTCATCGTGACTGCTCCAGCTGATTCCTATCCGCTGCCTCCGTGTATCTGCAGTGCCCTGCTCATCGCAACCCTCCAGTACTCCTCGTGTCTGCAGCCAGCTGATCCGCTCTCCGTGCTTCTACAGTGTCTCCGCTTGTGTCAACTCGCCTGTCTGCTGTGGATCAACGCTCGGCTGCTTTCATCTCGGCTAGACCATCTCTACTCTTCAGTGTTCTTCAGGTGTCCAGTTCTATATACTACTGCTTCCTGAGTATTGTTTCCATCCCTGCTGGTCTACCTACCTGTGCGCTGCACCTACTTGATTACCGCTTCCACCCTCCTGGGACTTCGTATCCTGCCGGCCTTCAGCCGTTCAGGTATCCCTGCACTTCTGTCTGACAGCCTGCTCTCCTGAACCACGGTATGCATACTTCTCATTGACTGTGCTGGTGTATTGCATATCTTGCTGGACTGAGTTGTTCTCCTCTGGAGTTTCCTATCCGCTGAGACTATTGCCATCATTTGACTGTGTTACCTTTAGCCTGGATAGTTCTTGTGACTTTGTATAATTGTGCAGTGCTGTTCAGTTATTACTATTTTGTGCATATCATCGTGGGATCAAGTTCAGTGTGCCCGTGTATTCTCTGCATTGCATTTACCTCCCCGTGCTCCTCCTCACAGATATATTTCAGTGGTACAACTTGCTAGAGGCAGACCACTGTTCCCTGTTTCCTGAGTCACCAGTTTCCTGTATCCTTTCACATAGCAGTGGTACAACTTGCTAACGCAGATCTCTGACTTCCCGGATACCTTCACCTGGATTCCATTCCCTCACCTAGACAGCGGTACCACTTGCTATACGCAGACCGCTGACTCTCATCACCTCCTCGTTACTTCTGGACATTCCTCCTCACTATAGCAGTGGTACAACTTGCTATCCGCAGACCACTGACTACCCTCACGTTTCCTTGTCCATCCAGTTCCTCGTGTACAATTAGCTATATATTACCAGTGCTGCTAGTCATAGACTTTCCACGAGCATTCTCTTACCATCTGCTGTCTCCTGTTCCGTTATCATCCCGCTACCAGAGTACCATATTACCACCTATACTGCTCTGGTAAGTCCATCATCTGGTGATACCTGGGTAAAGACTCCTAGTGCCCGTGACAGTAAGATCAGGCCATGACAGACCCAGATTCGGAACCTACAGCTTAAGAGATGCTGCAGCATCTGGTCACCCGTATGGAGCAACAGGATGCTCGCCAACAGCTGTTGTTACAATGTTACCAGGCGTTAGCCTCCCAAGGAACATCTGGACAGAATATCACAGCTAATGCTGATGCTCCTGTGCTTTCCTCCGTTTCCCCAGTGCCATCCCAGGTGTCTACGGCTTCCACGCTTCACCTGCCTACTCCGTCAAAGTCTGATGGAGACCCCAAAACTTGTAGGGGTTTTCTCAATCAATGTTCTGTTCATTTTGAGCTCCAACCTCAAAATTTCTCTACTCATCGTTCCAGAGTGGCCTATCTTATTTCATTGTTTTCTGGACAAGCTCTCACATGGGCTTCCCCTCTGTGGGAAAGAAACGATCCATTATTACAGGATAGTGCCAAATTTATTTCCACGTTTCGAAGTGTATTCGATGAACCAGGTCGTGTCATCTCCGCTGCATCCAGCATTCTCCGTTTACGTCAAGGTTCTCGTACAGTAGGCCAGTACGTCATTCAATTTAGGATATTAGCCTCTGAACTTCAGTGGAACACTGAAGCGTTAATTGCCGCCTTCTGGCAGGGGCTCTCCGATAAAATGAAAGATGCACTGACTACTCAAGAACTACCTACTTCTTTAGAAGATTTGATTTCTCTTTGCCATCGTGTAGACGTGAGATTTCGTGAAAGGGAGTCTGAAAAAACAACTTCAGTTAAAGCACCTCTTCGCTCAACCTCTCAACTTCGTCCAGCTTCATCTCCTGTGATACCCATGGAGATAGGACGCTCCAAATTAACTACTGAAGAGAGGAACCGAAGAGTAAAGAATAGACTTTGTATCTATTGTGCTGATTCCACACATATGCTCAATTCATGCCCTAAAAAATCGGGAAATGCCAGGCCCTAACTAGTTCTGGAGAGGTGAAGTTAGGGTCCCTGGAGTCCTCTCCATGTGCTACGAAATTAAAAGTCTGCGCTTTTGATGTTACAATTTCCTTCGCTACCAAATCCTTTGAGTCCCAAGCACTTATTGATTCTGGAGCTGCGGGAAATTTTATTTCTAAATCCCTAGTGAATCAATGCTCCCTACCAGTGATTACCCTGAAGACACCTATTACTGTGACTGCTATTGATGGATCACGTCTTATCAATGGTCTCATCACCCAGAGTACGTCTCCAGTAACGCTTCAGATTGGTGTGCTACACCAAGAAGAAATTTCGTTTTTAATTCTTCCTGTTACTACAAGTCCGATTGTTTTAGGCCTTCCATGGCTTCAATGTCATTCTCCCCAGATTGACTGGCGCACTCCTCAAGTTACGTCTTGGGGAGCTGAATATCATCATCGTTGTCTCTCCCAAGTCGTTCCTCTTAAAATACAGCAATCCTCCATTTCACCTTCCTCACCGGGACTCCCTCCTCAGTATGCTTCATTTGCCGATGTATTTGATAAAACTCAGTCTAAACGTCTTCCTCCTCATCGTTCATGGGATTGTCCGATTGATCTTCTACCTGGCAAGACTCCTCCTAGGGCTCGTGTGTATCCACTTTCGTTACCTGAAACTCAAGCTACATCTGAATACATCCAAGAGAATCTCCAGCGAGGATTTATTCGACCTTCTACTTCTCCCGCTGGAGCCGGGTTCTTCTTTGTAAAAAAGAAGGATGGATCACTACGCCCCTGCATAGATTTTCGTGGACTTAACGCCATTACTATTAAAAATCGGTATCCCATTCCTCTGATTACTGAGCTATTTGATCGGATTAAGGGAGCTCGGATCTTTACCAAGTTGGACCTTCATGGTGCCTACAATTTAATTAGAATCAGGTCCGGTGACGAATGGAAGACAGCTTTCAACACCAGAGATGGGCATTATGAATATTTAGTAATGCCTTTCAGGTTATGTAATGCCCCCGCTGTTTTCCAGGGCTTCATTAATGAGATCTTCCGGGACTTGTTATATGTATGTGTCGTCGTTTACCTGGACGACATATTGATCTCTTCACAGGACCTGCCTTCTCATCACCAACATGTGGCAGAAGTTCTGTCCAGACTCCGGAGAAATTCATTATTCTGCAAATTAGAAAAATGTTCATTCGAGTTGCCCCAGATTCCATTTTTGGGTTATATTGTCTCCGGAGTTGGTCTACAAATGGATCCAGAAAAGGTGAATGCTGTGTTACATTGGCCTCAGCCAACTACTCTTCGTGCCATTCAGCGTTTTTTAGGTTTTGCCAATTACTATAGACGCTTCATTCAAGATTTCTCTTCGATTGCATCTCCTATTGTGGCCCTGACTCGTAAAGGGGCCAATACTAAACAATGGTCAGCTGAGGCTCTTCAAGCCTTTCAGTTTCTTAAAGAGTCCTTCTCCTCTGCTCCCATTCTTCGACAGCCTGATGTGACGCTTCCCTTCTTCCTAGAAGTAGATGCCTCTAATGTTGGTTTAGGAGCCATTCTCTCCCAAAGATCGGAGCAACAGAAATTCCATCCTTGTGCCTTTTACTCTCGGGGTCTTCTGCCTGCGGAGAAGAATTACACCATCGGGGACAAGGAGTTGCTGGCTATTAAAGTAGCATTAGAGGAGTGGAGATACTTGTTGGAGGGAGCTCGTCATCCTGTGACAATTTTCACGGATCATAAGAACTTGTCATATCTACAGTCTGCTCAATGTTTGAATCCTCGTCAAGCAAGATGGTCTCTTTTCTTTTCTCGTTTTGAGTTAATCATAACCTTCAAACCAGCTGCAAAGAACAAAAAAGCCGACGCTCTATCTCGAGCCTTTGTGACGTCCTCTGACGCTGAAGAGGTTTCCAACCACTCTATACTAGACCCCAAATGTGTTTCGCTGGCTGCTTCTTCCACTAAGGTGCTACCATTTGGGAAAACCCTCGTGCCTCCTACTCTTAGGAGGAAAATCCTTTCGTGGTTCCACTCTTCTCGTTTTTCTGGACACTCTGGTGAACGCAAGACCTTTGAGATTCTCTCTCGGAGTTACTGGTGGCCTTCTATGAGGAGAGATGTCAAAGAGTTTGTAGCCGCTTGTGAATTGTGTTCTCAGTTCAAGACCCCCCGCAGAACTCCAGCGGGTTTGCTTCAACCACTACCCATTCCGTCCAAGCCATGGACCCATATTAGTATGGACTTTGTTACTGATCTTCCTCCCAGTAAAAACGGCAATACTATTTGGGTAGTGGTGGATAGATTTTCGAAGATGGCGCATTTCATTCCCCTTGTCTGGTTTACCTTCCTCTTCTACCCTGGCTGAGCATTTCATCAAAGAAATCTTTCGTATTCATGGATGTCCATCTGAGATTGTGTCAGATAGAGGTGTACAATTCGTTTCCAGATTCTGGCAGGCCCTTTGCAAGACTTTGGGCTTACGATTAGCACTCTCATCTTCCTACCATCCTCAATCAAACGGACAAACTGAGAGGGTCAATCAAGATCTTGAGACGTTTATAAGAATGTCTCCATCAGCCAATCAAGACAACTGGGTAGAATTGCTTCCTTGGGCTGAATTCGCTCATAACAACATGTACCATGAGTCATCTTCCAAAACTCCATTCTTTGTGGTTTACGGTCACCATCCGTCTTTTCCGGAATTTCCTGCCCTCCCTCCCACCCAAGTTCCTGCTGTAGAGACTGTTTGTCAAACTTTCAAAAATATTTGGTCTCAGGTCAAAACCTGTTTAAAGAAGACATCTGCCAAATATAAGTCTTTTGCAGATAAAAAGAGGCGGGCTATTCCACCACTGAAAATTGGAGATCCTGTTTGGTTATCTACCAAAAATATTCGTTTGAAGGTCCCATCTATGAAATTCGCTCCTCGTTTTATTGGTCCGTATAGGATCATTCAAGTGATCAATCCAGTTTGTTTCAAACTTCTACTTCCTAAGAATCTTCGTATTTCCAACGCCTTCCATGTGTCCTTGCTCAAACCTCTCATCATCAACCGTTTCTCGGTCCCTCCTTCAGCACCTCGGCCAGTTCAAATTCATCAGGAGGAAGACTTTGAGATTACTCATATATTGGATGCAAAAATTTCGCGAGGAGTTCTTCGTTACCTCGTTCATTGGAAGGGCTTTGGTCCTGAGGAGCGTTCATGGATCAAAGCTGAAGATCTCAACGTTCCAACTCTTCTTAAGAAGTTTTATTCCAAATTTCCGGACAAACCCGGTTCCAGGTGTTCTGTGCCCTCCTTTAAAAGGGGGGGTACTGTCACTCACCGGACTGTGAGTGCTACTTCTCGTGTGTTTAGGAACCGTGGCCGTCCACCATCCTGAGGGTCTGCGCATGTGCAGTCCTTTCAAACCTTCAGTACATGTTCCTTTTAGTTAATTGGCTGATCAGGCAACACTCCCTATTTAAAGCACCTGAGGTCAATACCTCATTGCCTGATCTTGGAGTCTCATTCCCAATGAGCCTCTGAAGGTGTTCCTGTGTTTCCTCGTGTTTTCAGCTCCTGCTGATTCCTGTTGTTCGTTTGTGGTTTCCAGACCACTTCAACTCTCCTGTGTTTCATCGTTACTGCACCAGCTGATTCCTATCCGCTGCCTCCGTGCTTCTACAGTTTCCAGACCACTTCAACTCTCCTGTGTTTCATCGTTACTGCACCAGCTGATTCCTATCCGCTGCCTCCGTGCTTCTACAGTTTCCAGACCACTTCAACTCTCCTGTGTTTCATCGTTACTGCACCAGCTGATTCCTATCCGCTGCCTCCGTGCTTCTACAGTTTCCAGACCACTTCAACTCTCCCGTGTTTCATCGTTACTGCACCAGCTGATTCCTATCCGCTGCCTCCGTGTATCTACAGTATCCTGCTCACTTCAACTCTCCCGTGTTTCATCGTGACTGCTCCAGCTGATTCCTATCCGCTGCCTCCGTGTATCTACAGTATCCTGCTCACTTCAACTCTCCCGTGTTTCATCGTGACTGCTCCAGCTGATTCCTATCCGCTGCCTCCGTGTATCTGCAGTGCCCTGCTCATCGCAACCCTCCAGTACTCCTCGTGTCTGCAGCCAGCTGATCCGCTCTCCATGCTTCTACAGTGTCTCCGCTTGTGTCAACTCGCCTGTCTGCATTGGATCAACGCTCCGCTGCTTTCATCTCGGCTAGACCATCTCTACTCTTCAGTGTTCTCCACGTGTCCAGTTCTATATACTACTGCTTCCTGAGTATTGTTTCCATCCCTGCTGGTCTACCTAACTGTGCGCTGCACCTACTTGATTACCGCTTCCACCCTCCTGGGACTTCGTATCCTGCCGGCCTTCAGCCGTTCAGGTATCCCTGCACTTCTGTCTGACAGCCTGCTCTCCTGAACCACGGTATGCATACTTCTCATTGACTGTGCTGGTGTATTGCATATCTTGCTGGACTGAGTTGTTCTCCTCTGGAGTTTCCTATCCGCTGAGACTATTGCCATTATTTGACTGTGTTACCTTTAGCCTGGATAGTTCTTGTGACTTTGTATAATTGTGCAGTGCTGTTCAGTTATTACTATTTTGTGCATATCATCGTGGGATCAAGTTCAGTGTGCCCGTGTATTCTCTGCATTGCATTTACCTCCCCGTGCTCCTCCTCACAGATATATTTCAGTGGTACAACTTGCTAGAGGCAGACCACTGTTCCCTGTTTCCTGAGTCACCAGTTTCCTGTATCCTTTCACATAGCAGTGGTACAACTTGCTAACGCAGATCACTGACTTCCCGGATACCTTCACCTGGATTCCATTCCCTCACCTAGACAGCGGTACCACTTGCTATACGCAGACCGCTGACTCTCATCACCTCCTCGTTACTTCTGGACATTCCTCCTCACTATAGCAGTGGTACAACTTGCTATCCGCAGACCACTGACTACCCTCACGTTTCCTTGTCCATCCAGTTGCTCGTGTACAATTAGCTATATATTACCAGTGCTGCTAGTCATAGACTTTCCACGAGCATTCTCTTACCATCTGCTGTCTCCTGTTCCGTTATCATCCCGCTACCAGAGTTCCATATTACCACCTATACTGCTCTGGTAAGTCCATCATCTGGTGATACCTGGGTAAAGACTCCTAGTGCCCGTGACACCTCTCCATCACTGTCGACAACACCTCTATCTCCCCTGTCCCCCAACTTCGCTGCCTTGGTGTCATCCTCGACTCCTCTCTCTCCTTTGGCCACAACATTCTCTCTCTTGCTAAATCCTGCCGCTTCCAGCTGCGTAACATCGCTCGCATCCGGCCCTTCCTCTCCCAAGATGCCACCAAATGTCTTATTCACTCTCTGATCATCTAGCGCTTGGACTACTGTAACCTCCTCCTCACTGGCCTCCCCCAATCTCATCTCGCTCCCCTTCGATCTGCACTTAACGCAGCCGCTAGGCTTATCTTCCTTTCTCGTCGCTCCTCGTCTGTCTCCCCCCTCTACCTATCCCTTCACTGGCTCCCCTTCCCCTACAGAATCCTCTTCAAGCTCCTCACTCTTACATACAAGACCCTCGCCAACTCCACTGCACCCTACATCTCCACCTTCCTCTCCCCTAATCTGTCCAGTTTCAAACGGGCTTTGAAAACCCACCTTTTTCTTAAAGCCTTCCAGTCTCCCACTTAACTTCCTACCTTTTCTTCTGCCTCTTCCCCTTCATTCCCCTTCCCTTATCCTCCGTTCCTCCTTCTCTCCCTCTCTCCCCCATGTCTCTCTGTCTGTCCCCACCCCTTAGATTGTACGCTCCTTTAAGCAGGGTCATCTCTCCTCCTGTCTTCACCACTTTTAACTCTGCTCTCCAGCTACCTAGCCCTCCTCCTCGAGGACCCTCTTCCCCCCCGGCCCCTCTCGCTCCCTCCTCTCCCCTCTGGGGGTTTCCCTGTCATCCGTGCCCTCCCTCTTGGGCTCCGTCGTATGCGGACCTTCCCCTCTCCCCTCCCCCCCGACCTAGCTGTGCTTTGAGCTCACTGAGTTACTGTGCTTATTGTTTACTGTACTGTGCTGTCTTACCTCGTATTGTAATTTTGTTTGTCCCTGTACGGCGCTACGGACCATAGTGGCGCCCTATAAATAAAAATTAATAATAATAATAATAATAATGGGCACCTAAGTGGTGTAAATCCTGGACTTACATAGGTGCAAAGGGCTAATTGCAGCGCACCTCACATCAGGATGCACAAACACACTCCCGCATATCAGACCACATCTGCATGCGCACAAAGGCTGACATGGGTGACAAAGAATAGACATTCTGGTACAAGGAGGTCAACAAGCTATGCTTTAAATGCCTATTTAAAAAAAAAATTAAACATTAACGATTCTTAGAAAGCCATAGCTGACATGAAGTACCTGACAAAATAGTTATGCATCTAGTACATAATCCAAACATAAACAAAACAGAAGAATTTGTTTATCTATTGGAATTATTCAATAGACATTTCTAATTAGCGGAAATGTAAGTGGTGGAAATAAAAGGGAGGTCAGGAGAAACTTTCCCTACTGGGCCCCCTTTATATTCATCATATTAGGAGCCTGGTACAAACATTCCAATTAGGTAAAGAGAGGCTTTTGTGTTTTAGCTCCAACTGTATAAGTATGCCTGAAAACTATTTAATTTTTATGTCAAAAGAATTTCCACTAGACAGATCAATTTGGCCCAGCAATAAGAGAAATAAGTATTTATTTTCATGCAATACTCACCCAAAGTGTTTCTGCTTTAAAAAAAAAGTCTGAATTACTTGTTTCTATTGGTATCATCATTGCTTATTTATATTTGTATAGCCCACTGAGCCTATTTTTACGCCAGTGCAGATGGATTAACGCTGTAGGTTCTAGATTCTTTTTCAATCATTTATCATTAGCTCGTTGCACTCTCTAGCAAAGTGAATCTGGCAGAACATGTCTGTGAAGACTCCCCTCTTCCTTAAAAATAATCTTAAAAATAAGAATAATCTTAACAATAAGTAAAGAATGAATGTTTACAAAATACACCCTTTGGATCTATTATGCCCATTTTAGCTTACAAAGAAATCTTATACTTTGAAAACATATTCCTTTACTTGCTTTAAAAGTATCTCTGTGGCTCCAACACTACCTCTATCCAATGTGCACATTATTGTGCTAGAGTTATAGAGATTTATGTTGACTTTGTATAATAAGATCACATACATAAAATTGCAGTGAAAATTGATTAAATGCATATTTTAATAGCCAAACATGACGGGGTATTTCTCTGCAATTTTCATAATCAGAGAATTACAATACCAGTGTAAAGCTTAAGGCCATACAACATTTATAACTAGAAACCAAAGTATGTACTTTTCCTACAAGTTTAACCCTTTCGCAGTTGAGGCTGTGTTCACCCCTGTGCTGAGCCTATTTGGGCTGGTCCCATCAACCAATATCATCAATCCACGTTCCCAAAACAACAAAAAGCAGGAGTCTACACATAGGTTTTCATGTACAATCTGCACTTGAAAATGATAATGCATTTTTTGCTAAGTCTTGAAAATGATAATGCGTTTTTTGCTAAGTCTTGAATGAAATGCATACAATTTGTAGAAATAATATGGGAAGCCCATTTTTTAAAAATAGACCTTAATTTTCTTAATTTTTGTCTGTAGTGTACAAGTATTTGTCTGGTGATCACACATGATCAACAGATAATAACTTCTCAGGAGACTCCCTTCTTTCAAATGAGTGGGCCCCTTTGACTGTAGATGCCAGAATGGGGCGGGGGGGGGGGGGGGTGGGTGGGCATTGGGTGCTTTTAGTGTCCTCTCCTAATTCCTTCACTACAGTCCTTTTTCTGTCGTGTAGAGGTAAGTGCTAATGTGCTCAGTAATGTCATCTGCCCACACAACGGACATTTCATATAACGTCATGTCGTTATTTTCATAGGCCACGTCTATGACCTCAGAAAATGAGATCATGGTCGGTAGGTTCGTGACTTCCTACAGTTTGGACTGCCGCCACGCAATGGCACGGTTGCAACACAATGATGAGATTCACCACAAATGGCATCATGGAGACCCCCCTCCCACCCACTTCCCTAGGATGCGGGAGAGTGGCTGCTCTAATCTGGGAGAACTAGAAATTCGTGAGATTATGCTGCACAATAAAAGGCCTGAATTACAGAGCAGGTCAAAGCTAATGTCAGACCTTCCGTTGTATCATTACACCATTTCATCCACCAACATAACGACGTTTCAGCTTCAATAGTTACTTCAAATTATCCTTTAATGCAGCATTTTTTAAAATATAAAATTTCTGCAGTTACAGGTGTTGCCAATAACAATGTTCACTATGATCTGCAACATTTCCCTTACCTTTAAGTCTTGCTCTAGACTCCTGACAAGCTCTCCATCCACTTGGCCAGTCTGTGCAACTTTTATGCTTTTTTGCTCTGCTTTCCTGAGGCGGTACTGCAAAATACGGCAGTTCTTATTGGCTCGGTCAAGCTCCCGTCGGAGCTCCTGCAACTGGTAAACATCTTCCTCTAGATAGCTGTCACGCATCTCCTCCATTTCAGCGCGTAACTCATCAAGTTCATCCTGTTGAAAACACATAAAAATTTAGGATAAAGGAATCACTTGGAATGTATGTAGCTTCAATAACAAGCGTAAAACTTTATTCTCTTGATCAAGTCCGGAAAAAATAACATAACATATAAGATCTGCTATGTTTAACCAGGTGTAAAACATAACAAAGTGCCTATTAGAAGTATTAATATCTAATGCCTTAATTCACTTGTCTGGTGCAACACTAGAATAAAATGATTGTTCAATATTCATATATATATAACGTTGTCATTCTTTTTTTTCTTTCCAATATGCAGCTATAATTGTAGTTCTAATTAAGTCACCAATATCTATGGGGAAGGTCAGTCAATTAATGTAAATATGAATTAATCAGTTTCTTTAAAATTACATTTTAATCACTAAGGGCTAGATTTACTAAGCTGCGGGTTTGAAAAAGTGGGGATGTTGCCTATAGCAACCAATCAGATTCTAGCTTTCATTTATTTAGTACCTTCTACAAAATGATAGCTAGAATCTGATTGGTTGCTATAGGCAACATCCCCACTTTTTCAAACCCGCAGCTTAGTAAATCTAGCCCTAAGACTCATTCTAAGCAACAGATCTAAACAGCTAGTATTAATGGCGTGGCTCACTTTTTGAAAACCTCAACTTAAGGCGCAATTCTTTGTAAAAATGAGGTGTATTTCTTTAACATTAACCACTTCGGCTACTTGTAAGAATACACAATGTTTGTTCATTTTTCCTTTGAATTGTGATTCAGTTTGTTATAAATGATTTACATTTTTCTTACTGTCGTGTGTTTAGCATAGCAACCAATGTCACAAGACATATGGTGTAGTGATCAGAGAGGCTTTGGAACGTCCCTCTTCTCAGTTGGCACCAACCAAACCTTTCCTCTGACATCACGTGTCCAATGACTGGCCCATTCTTAGATATGAGATTACCCTCTCTGGGTACTAAGCAGATACAGTGTTTCCTTGTCTGAGAAAGATTTTTGCAGCGACAGCCTGTCCCACAGATCTAATTTGCAAATAGACAACTGAGTTAAAGGAAAACATCAAGGAAAACATATTCTTGTTACAAAGGTAAAAAAAAAATTGGTATTTAAAAAACAAAACAAAAAAATTGCCTTTGGGTTATTGGGTGAAGTGTGTTCACCCTCTCACTATTTGTTATATGGGGACATTACAAATATTACAAATAAAAACAGACAACAAAGAGGTCAAACACAGCACTGCTTAATAAATAACAGTATACCTCCCCTCCAGTAGATTCCTAAGGGACTTCCAAGGGGCAAATGCAGGAGGCGTGACTGCACAAGTCGCATCATCATGGCTCCACCCTCTGCTGTGCAATGCACCAGCCAATCATCCGTGAGCGACTGCTCCAGACTGGCTGCCCGTCTATTAAGTATGCAGGCTTACCGGACATTAACACATTTGGGGGTAAATGTATCAAGCTGCGAGTTTCCATCTTGTTTGAAAAGTGGAGATGTTGCCTATAGCAACCAATTAGATTCTAGCTATCATTTTGTAGAATGTACTAAATAAATGATACCTAGAATCTGATTGGTTGCTATAGGCAAAATCTCTACTTTTCAAACCTGCCAGAAAGTCGCAGCTTGGTACATTTACTCCTTGGCATCAGGATTTCCTCAGGAGCAGTCCGTTTCATCTATGTTGGTTTTTTATTTTCATTTCACATGGATTACGTTGGGTCAAGAACAGATTCCAGGTAAGTATTTATTGGGGATACTGCACTACGGAAAAATGGGGACAAAATAATTATTTATCTATAAGGGGCACATGTCATCATTATTAATATCAAGGAGGCATAGTTATTTTTATTATACTACGGGGGCCAACACTTGTAGTGCACTATCGTGGCACTACAAGTGCTATTATCCAGTGTCACCCATGTGCATGCTGGAGCAGGCACTATATGACAACATTTTACCACTGGTACCCACCAGCTAGGGGTACCAGGATGGGCCCAGTGCTAGCCATCTCTAGGTGTGGGGGCCCGATCATTTCTTTGCTGGAGGACGCGGCATGATGCTGAGTAGCGGTCATCCCATGGAGAAATATCTGCTCACTTTGACTGTTCTCCAGACTCGGACACACACACACAAGTAGAAGGAGAACCTGGGGTGAGCATCAGGAAAACATTCAGCCAGAAGGGTAAGCAGGGTTTGTGATAATGGAGTTCTCCATTAGGAGCCTATTTATCAAGCCATAAACCATGCAAAAACTACTTTTTCCACATGCTTTAGGCATTTTTAAGTACATTAACTATTTAAGAAAAGCCTAACGCAGGAGATATTGGAGACATCTCCTGAATTAGGCAAGTTACATAATACCGCAGTCCCCATAATACTCAAAGGGGACTGCAGTGTGGGCAAATGTATCAAGCTTCGAAAAGCTTAATTTTCGGAACTTGACACCGATTAGCCATTCAATCCTCTACCGGTGTGGTAGAGAGATCTTCGGATACCTCTCCACAGCATTCGTGCTCAAATTTACATAAATGACCTCTGCACATGAGCGGTACTACAGTGCACATGCGCAGTAAAGACTCCGGGTCAGAATCTGGAGTTAACTTTAGAGAGAAATCATTGCAGGTAAAGCCTCCTATTGAATGCGCTGTCCCTACATGACTTCAGTAGTAAATTACCCCATTAATTCATCTATCATCGATGCCATGACAAGTGATAATTAGCGGGTCAAAAGTGGGATGCACAATAGGCCCCTTAATGTGATATTATGGTTAATATTCTTTTTTTATATCTCAGTCAGGAAAACCAGGGTTAATTTGGTCAACAACTCACTTTGAAAAAGAGGTCTTTGTCTTCCTGTGTGTCTTCCTGTGATGCCAAGTGAATCCTAACGGCTTATGCACAAAGATTTTGCACCCATTTCTGACTGCTGCATATCCTGTAAAAATGTATTTTTGCCAGATGCACCTATTTGTCTGCCATGCGTAGGCATGCTTCAATTTCTCTTTCAGGAGTGTAGCCATTTTACTGTTACCATCAGGAAGAAGCCACAAAGAGTGTCTGGGCAATCGTTGCAGGATACTTGCTATAACGACATTCATATTGCTCTGTCATTTGCTCTTTACTAGGAAGATGAGACACTAGGAGCTGTTATTATACAGCCCCTAAAGATCAGCATTGTTCATAGTGTCAGACAGGACACTAAAAATAGCAGATGGTGACTACACCATGATATGGTAGGTGGATGTTTACAGAAGCAACCAGTCTGCCTGTCTGCTATACAGATTACAGGTACTCTATCTAGTAGCTAGTATATACATAGTGGTGAAAGTGGGCTGGTATATGGTAGTATGCTATACCACCACTACTTCTATTGCCTTCATTACAAAACTAACAAGTTCCATTCACTTGAGTTTTTCATACCACCCCTTCTAAATTTCCAGTTTAACATTTATCTATCTATCTATCTATCTATCTGTCTGTCTGTCTGTCTGTCTGTCTGTCTGTCTGTCTGTCCATCATACCCCCTGAGGGAGCAAGCAAACCATAACACAGAGAAGTGTGTGACTGGCAGCACAAACACTGAAACGCTGACCAACACCATGGAACTACAACCAAATCTGTAAGACTTCTCCTATCCTTTGAATTATAACCAGAATAAAAACCTTATTTACGTATTAAAAAAAAGTCATGACTGTAAGTGAGGTCATCATGCGTACAATTTAATGTTTTAATTATATTGGTTTAGGATTGCATGATTTTCTGCATAAAATGTGCCTACATAGTATTGCAAATAAAAGATTTAGCACAACCTACACAACGACAAACGATCCCTGTTAGAGTCATCTCTGTTTCCCTGGAAGGCGACAGTTCTAATAGGAGACAAGACAATCGCTTTATAATGTCCTTTCCAGTTATGTAGATGGCAACGAAATGAGAATATAAAGTTTCAAATGGTTCTCCTAAGATAGAACTCTCCGCCTCAGAGATTCACTCATTCCATTACCAGCCTGTTGCCCTTGGGACATGAACACACTATTATTAGGTTTGCACTCAATTCAGGGCAGGAAGGAAGAACAGTGTGCCAAGGCAAGTCTGGAAAAGGAATAATTTTCCAATACAGCCAATCACATCAGTATTATCATAGACACAGTAACCCATTAACCAAACAAAACAAACAACAGACCGATAATAAACACTGGACACCAATGTTGAATCATTCAGTCGGAGGAAACAAGTTATTTCTTGAAATATGCACAAGGCTTGTGTTATTCATTATTCCATAACCTTACAGCTAAATCCCCTATAATACATGGAGATTTATAAAACTTTCTAAACAGGAAAGGTGGAGATGTTGTCCATAGCAACCAATCAGATTCTAGCTATCATTTATCTAGTACATGCTAGAAAATGATAGCTAGAATCTGATTGGTTGTTATGGGCAACACCTCCACTTTTACTTTTCAGAAAGTTTGATAAATCTACCCCATGGATATAAGAAGAGGAGGCAGGATAAATTGTTAACATATATTTTTATGGTTACTGGTAAGATAAAACTAATTCTCTGAAAAATAAATTTTTTCTTTTTGAAACACTCAATGGATACATCATACAGCCCCTCTGTTTTTGGAAATAATATACAATATCAGAGACACATTTATCAACGTAAAATGGATGCTTTCTCTGGCAATAGCGATAGGTATATTTCCATGGGAAAGGCTATTTAACAACTATCATGGGTGTACCCACCACAATACCTGTTCTGTTATCGCCACTTCAGGATAATGATAACAGATTACAATCATTTTTACACTTTTTATACAATTTTTTGACATTGTTTTTTATTTTTAAACAGTTTTTCAAATCAACTTTGTTTGCCCAAATCAAGCGCATATCTACAGAGACTGGCCATGTAAACCGGTAAGTTAACCCTTACCGCCTGGGCCAGTATCACTCAGTGGGATTATTTTTTTTTAAAAAGGAATATTTTATTACCTTAATAAAGGGTGAGATAAGTGGCTCTTAATAATAAATAGGGGCCCGATTCATTAAGGATCTTAACTTAAGAAACTTCTTAAGTCTCCTGGACAAAACCATGTTACAAGGGGTGCAAATTAGCATTCTGTTTTGCACATGAGTTAAATACTGACTGTTTTTTTTAATGTAGCACACAAATATCAACTTTAAATTTCAGTGTACAAATAAGCTATCAAGTATTTGTGTGCTACATGAAAAAACAGTCAGTATTTAACTTATGTGCAAAACAGACAACTAATTTGCACCCCTTGCATTGTAACATGGTTTTGTCCAGGAGACTGAAATAAGAAGTTTCTTAAGTTAAGATCCTTAATGAATCAGGCCCTTAGGACCCTTACTTTTCATTAAATGCAGATTTAATCTCTTCTCTAAGCACTAGTTCATACAAGGACATCATCCATATTTTCTCTTATCCATATCACATCTCTTCTAGCAAATAAAATGTGTAGACTCATCTGGCAAAGCCAATCCTGACACATCGGCACTGGGACCATTGTTTCACTGACGTCTATATACAATATTTTACTTTAGCTTTTGATCGTTTCTGTGAAACTGTAATACTAAATAAGCGGACTATAAAAAACGAATCTAATGTTTCTTGAAAATCTGCATTTTAAATGTACAAGTTCACTTAAATGATCCATTAACACTTTCAATGCTGATGATGTTCTCATTCAAAAAAGTTTAAATGGCATGATAAAATAGGCAGTATGTACATCATATTGGTAATTCGCAAAAGTAGATAAACAAAACACAATTTACAATGCAATACTATAGTAAGCATATTCCTATTTCTCAAGGAAAATGGAGAATAAGAAAAGGTTGTTACATCAAATAAATAATCTCTCCAGTCCTTCGGCTCAGAACTGGAAAAAAACAGTGGGACCCAGGTACACCCATCTAATGTTTCGGAGAAGTCTGGCCAGAAGTGGTCTTCATGGAAGAAGCCAACCTTCGACGTGGAAACAAGGCCAAGTGACTCAACTATGCATGAAAAACATAGGAACTGGGATGCAGAAAAATGGCTGCAGGTGCTCTGGACTGATGTGTCAAAATGTTAAATACTTGGCTGTAACAGAAGACAGTTTGCTCGCGGAAGGGCTGGAGAGCGGTATAATAATGAGTGTCTGCAGGCAACAGTGAAGCATGGTGGAGGCTCCTTGCAAGTTTGGGGCTGCATTTCAGCAAATGGAGTTGGGGATTTGGTCAGAATTAATGGTGTCCTCAATGCTGAGAAATACAGGCAGGTATTTATCCATCATGCAATACAATCAAGGAGGCGTCTGATTGGCTCCAAATTTATTCTACAGCAAGACAACAAAATGAAACATACAGCCAGTGTTATAAAGTGGTATCTTCATCGTAAAGAACAACAAGAAGTCCTGGAAGTGATGATATGACTGCCACAGAGCCCTTATCTCAACATCATCAAGTCTGTCTGGGATTACATGAACAGAAAGATTTGAGCAAGCCTACATGCACAGAAGATCTGTGGTTAGTTCTCCAAGATATTTGGAACAACCTCCCTGCCAAGTCCCTTCAAAAACTGTGTGCAAGTGTCCCTAGAAGAATTAATGCATTGATGCTGTTTTTAAGGCAAAGGGTGGTCACAGAAAATATTGATTTGATTTAGATTTCTCTTCTGTTCATTTACTTTGCATTTAGTTAATTGATAAAAATAAACTACTAACACTTCTATTTTTGAAAGCATACTTACATTGCAGCATTTGTTCCACACCTGCCTAAAACTTTTACATGGTATTGTATATATCATACTTTGCGACTTTGTATAGTTGGCCTTTAGGAGATCCCTAGGAGGTGGAGTGGTGGGAGGGAGCAGAGCATAGTGATTTAAGTCATTTTGGCCTGACCCTGTGAGAAAACCTTCATTTTATCATGGGACGGTGCCAAAATGATGCTGTTCACCGTGAATCGCGTCATTTTAACTCCCGACAGGCAGGATGCAGGAGAGTTGCCTGCTCTTCAGGGAGTCCAGGAGACTTGCCCCGCAATTCGGGAGTCTCCCTGACATTCCGAGAGAGTGGGCAAGTATGATATATAATTCAGCTCATAGCCTTTGAAATATATGAAATATATTAAAGTCAATTCGTGGCTTTACCTGCTTTTCTGTTTTCTGTAGTTAAGTACTTATTGAGAAGTCCCAGATACTTCCTAAAATGGTTTTCTGCCCCCAAGAAATTTGAAGTCACCTTTTCTTGATCTCCTGTAAGTTTGAATTGAAAAGCAAGGCCATTCATGTCACCTGAATGTGTGGGGCCATAATATCTCCTATATGAGCTATGACAGTTATAAGAACATATTACCACGTATCCTATTAATGTGATTGTGTGAGGAGTCTGAAATGAGCATTAAACATTTTGGGCAATGGGATTGGAAAATTGGACTAAATAATATTTATACAAGTCGTTACTTAATGGTAGCCACTAGCTATCATTGATTACAATGTATACTACGTATCAATCCATGATAGCTGATTGCTAGTGACTACCATGTATGAGATACTTTGCCAGAGCAGATGTCCCTGATTCTATGTTGATGATGCTATTTGTGTTACAGAGCATTTGGACCTGTACATACTCTATATCTTAAGACGTAATATCAGCTCTTGTCCTCCCCTGCTACTGTGACAAGAGTAGGCTTCTACTGTGCTATCCCAGAAAATGAGGACAACTTGAGAATACTAAGGAAGTAGGTGAAAACTACTGGGGAACACAATGAAGACTGTAGATTTCTGTAGCCTGGGGTGTTTTTTCTATTCACAGAACATGCAATGTAAAAAATAAAAACTGTTGTAAAAAGCAGGGATTGCTCTATTAAAACCGCAAATAAAACTATAAAAGTATCAATTAAATATTGGAAATATGGAACAATTATTTTGTGTCCGTCAAATACTAGATCCACGCGCTGGGAAACTGAATTATATTTTAACAAAATAACTCAAAATGTTAGTTGCTAATAGTAAAACAAACAGAGGTAACCGTCATATCACTTGCAGTAATTATCTGCAAACTACTGATTACAGTGAATAAATCATTGGTCTAAGCAGGCAGCCTTTAAAACTCAAAAAAGTGTCAGAATATTAGAACTCAGATGCAGGTGGCAGACAGATGGTTGCTGGGTTTTATTATACTTATAAGAAAGTTAACGAGCTCCCTTGCAAATTGCTCAGAAACATGTCTAAAGGGTGTTGTATTAGGAGAGAATAGAGGTGATAAACAGCTCACAATTATTCACAATTATTTACATATTGCATGTGCTGTTACGCACTTCTTAGAATTTCTTCTTGCTTCTATATGCCAGCAATTGATAGCCCATTTTTTTACACTTTTGTATCCCTTTGCTAGTCAGCAATGTGGGTTGTCTATATGTTTCTACAAGCAAAATTCCTCCAATAAATGTCACCTCCTAAGACTGATGAGCTATGTGTAACATCTTTAATAAAATATTTCAATAACTAAAACTGGATATTCCTATGCATGCTGGTGACGAATTTATGTCCTACTACAGTAGTGCCACAATCACTCCAAGTGTGGTGCCCAAGAGTCAAAGTCTGTGCTTCCCTATGGGTAGAAGTGTTACACTTTAATATGTTATATGGGAAAATTGCCAATATTTGTGTGCAAATGTTGTAGTAAGGTGAACAAATATCACAAGTGATGAAAATATTTATTATTACCTACAACATATAAAAAGCTATGTGCTTTGTTTTGGACAAATTCACAAATGCATGCAAATGTGTCCCACGCATTACAACCACGGGTATACCGCATGTTAAACCTATTATGGAAGCATGCACAAATGCATAGCCTTTATCCACCTTTTCACATGCAGTTAACTTACATGAGTAACAAGCCTTAGCACCGGGGAAGATCTGTATCCATTTAAATAACTAATGACATCCAACTTATGCGTTAGCAGTAACTTTTTAGGTGCAGTGGTTACCTGACTACTGGGACTCAATTGCACAGGGATTGTATTGTACAGCTACAGGAAACATCCCGTTCACTCTGAACTTACATTTGCCGTCACTACAAAGTCCAGCATACCTCCATACAAACATAACTCCCATTGGCCTCAATCACATGATTCACCGCATATTGGCTCATTTTGGCCAAAATGACACAATTTGCTGTGCCATGCCCCCCTTGCATTTGAAACTTGTGACCCCAGTGTGAAATTTTTTAAAGATGGCAAGTATGGCATGAGAAGATATCAGGACTGTCTTTATTGAATGTGTATTTTAATATTTTTATTATATTGGCTAAAGTAAACTTGTAAATGCATTTTCCAGCAAAAAATGCAAATGGAAGGCGAACTTGCATCCCATTAAAAGTGTAGGATGTAGCTGGGATTCAAGCACCTCTGACCACCCAGAGAATTTAAGCACTTTTGTGGGGAAGAAATGTTGGTGTCTACCCGGAAAATGAGGCAAATGAAGTCTCCCCAGATGCACCTTCACCAGAATTCGATTTATATGCAAAACCAGTTGCACTTGTCCTAGGGCCTGAGGCTGAGTAAGAGGTATAGCAAAAAAAAAAAAAATTTGCACCCGGAAAAACCATGTTACAATGCAAGGGAGGCAAGGAAAACACTGGGTGCATTTTCATGTAGCACACAAAAACTTGATAGTTTTATTTTAACATCAAAATTTAAAGTTGATCTAGGACATGCCATACACCAACTATCAACCTGCCCCACATTTTAAATTTACCTCCCCCTCTAGTGCAATATGGTTTTGCCAATTTGCACATTTGCTCATTCTATTTTCTTTGCTCCTAACTCAGTATCAGGCCCCTAATCTGTAAATAAAGAAACGCCCCAGATTCGCCCTACTACTCCTATCAAGTCTTCTGCATTTGCTGTCCTATTGGCCTATAAAGCTATGTCCTTGCCTGCAAGAACATGTATTTTGTGCAACATTAGACACATGATTTATTAAGGCAGAATTTGCACTGCAGTGTTGCATGTTCATAATTGAGCCTTATTATGTTTAAGAAGAGCAGAGGCAAGTATTCAGCACAAACGCTGCTACATATAACACTTCTGAGTAGTGTTTGCGAGCTGCGAGCAAAAACCAACTGAGAAATGACCATAGTAAGGGTAATTATGCTGTGGGCCGCTTTGTTCTAAATTGAATCTACCCCATAATGTCTGTTATAAATATGCTATGCTACAGTTAAGATTTGCTATATGGAGTATAGAACAAAGAGAAAGAGTGTATACAAGGGGCACTCCGGGGTATGAAGATTTGCTATATCACAGATCTCAACTAACTGAAACCTGCTATCAGTTTAGGAGCCAGACACTACTGGGAGCCAGTAGAGATGTTTATGCACACAGCTATAGCCTTCAGATCTAAAAAGTTAAAATTAAGAAGCAAAGAGGGATGGGGGATGTGGGTCCAGAAGAGGAACCATCCATACAAAAGAGGCACAGTTGGAAACTATGCAATTAGAAAACAATGACCTGTAATATCTTTTGTTACACCATCTGGAAGGGCTGGGTGATGACAGAAAATGTATTAAGACTTAATGGGAATCTGCAATAAATGTCATTCAGGGTATAGAAACCCCTGTAGAAGTGAGTGAGAATTGCACTCTAAATTTTCTAATAAAGAGTTCACATGCATAAACATTATGGTAAAATGCACGAAGCAAAGACATGTAAACATATTGTTTTATTATTTGATCTCACAAAGATCATTTGTGCTATCATTATATTTAGTCTAAGTTCACAAAGATCTAACGAATGTTAAACTTGCAAATATTTTTATTAATACATGATGTACAAGACAGTATTCAGTCCCGTTCTTTGCTAGCAGTGTAAAATGCTAACAGGGTGTGTGTGTCATGAACGTATACACACTGTGGGGCATTTATGAAAACTGTGGGAAAAGGAAGTTTTGCCTATAGCCAGCAATGGACTCTGTAATTTATCTAGTGCGGTTTAGAACATGAAACAACCATGTGACTCTTACATTATCCATATACATCGCTCAGTACCATCACTCCACTATGTCCAGAATTTGAATTTAAAGGGTAAATGTACTAAAGTTGCACACTTTTACAAGTCACATGTTGTAGCTAGAAAAATAATGAGTTTAAGCCCGAATGGTTTATTACAAATCTCCTAAATCTGCCAAATAAAAATAAAAAACTGGAGTGCATTAATCTAATAATGAATAATCGGATAGTTTACTATCACCATAGTTTAGGATATGGGCAGGTACCCAATATGCAGCCTTACTCAATTTTGGACAACCCTTCCTTTCTATTCAGTGTTATTGAAGAGGAATGAACAGATTTAGTCCCCCTGAACAGTAAGGTCATAGCACATGTCAGCTCCTGGCTTCAGATAAGCCAGGAGCTGGTTCGTGCCAAGGGAAGAAGCTCCTCTGACCGATCAAAGTTAGTGAGGTTGGCGTTGTCAAAACATTGCAGAACTTTAAAGAGCATTAACTACAGTAATGATGAGTTATATATAGTTAGCAGGTTTAGCAAATGGATAATTCACTTGCAAACTACATTTTTTTTACATCCATTGGTGTACCCTATCAGCCTGAAATAACCGCTATTTGGCCCTATGTGGCTGTTCCCCACTGACGTCCACCGGACAGATCACTACCTGTGATACTGCAGTACATGTGGGCAGTATTATGGGTGGCGTCACTACTGCCTGCAGAATTCTATATAGAAACAAGTTGGTTTACCAATCTGCACTGGTATGAAGAGTTTTGCCACCTTTGGACAACCCATGTTATTTAGGTACAAGCCCCCACAAGTACCCCTTTGGAGTCTGACCCACCTCAGCACTTCGCATTCATGTACCACCGGGGCTGGCACCTGGGAGCAGAGATTGCTCAGTTTTTTCCTGCAGCATTTGATATGTCACCCTGAAGTAAAACTTGATGACTTAACCCAACCTACCGCTATGTGACAGATATTTCCAAATGAACCAAGTTGGCCAAGGACAGTAATGAAAGCTGTCTTATTTGTTAACACAAACACTGGAATGCTAGAGACAATAGTTCAATGTCACATTCAAAATTGATAGAAAATGCTGGCTCATAGCATACTGAGTGTCTGAATACTACACAGATAAGAAGCTAAACAACTGTGACAGTGTGGAAATTAATCTTGCACAACATAAGCAGTACAATTCTTTGTCAATTAAAATTACTTCTACTACATGAGAAATCATTATCCATTCAAATGCCTGAAGCACAGCTTAATATCGTTCAGCACCATGCTATAGAGCACACTAAACACAAGGTGCATCATTTGACAAATCCTTCCCTGCCCCCACACATGCACGCAAAAGTAGAAAATAATATCTTACAGAGCAACATTAGAAAAAAAAATATGCGTTGTTTATATGCATAATATAATGACATGAAAGTGATTTTACAGTTATTATTCTGAAGAATATAAAAAAATACAAAGTTCAGTCCCTGTAATAAAGCCCTGGGGGTAAATGTATCAAGCTGAGATTTTTCCGACGGGTTTGAAAAACCAATCAGATTCTAGCTATTATTTATTTAGTACATTCTACAAAATGATAGCTAGAATCTGATTGGTTGCTATAGGCAACATCTCCACTTTTCAAACCCACCGGAAAACTCTCAGCTTGATACATTTACCCCCTGGTCTATTTGTTCTTTCCACAAATATGCCCAATCATATAAGACCATGCCAACTTTTAAGATTCTGGGGGAGAAGTCATGTGACATGGGGTAGGAGGATGGTGTGGTGACATGTCGCCTCACCATAGACCCGCCCCTACTATAAAAAGCCGAAATGGAGCTTAATGACACGATTAAGCCTCGCCCCCTCCATTCACTGCCGTGAATTTCAGCAAATGCGGGAGCTTTGCCAACTCTTCTGGGAGTCCGTGAGGACTTCCCAACTCGGGAGAGTAGGCAAGTATGTATAAGACACGGCTTTTCTTTATATAAAGAACAACTCACAATAGCTATTCAGAGTAGTGTAAAGGAGTAAGGAAGGATAGATTAGATTAGATTAGATTAGGCTAGAATGGAAAAGGGTGGTTGTGGGTAGTGCTAATGGGCAACAAAATGTTTAGTAGCAAAATGGCTCCCATCATCATTCATTCTATGTCATCTTCATTTACGTCTACTGGTTCAATAGTCACCATTATCAAATGAACTTTGCCCCTACAAAGGGTTCCATGTACAAACGTACATATAGCCCCACTGACTAATTTTTGCAGCTGAGTGGTGCCATGTGCAATATTATGTATTATATATAGTACAGCTCTGCTCAGAAAGGGAGCAACCTTATAGATGATGTAGGATTTGACACAGGGAAGAGACGCATCTAATTACTATTAACCGACATCCTCATCCTTGACGTCTTCTCTGGGCACTACCCCTGATGTATGAACATTTAAAGAGGCTGCCTGAAGGTAAATTTGAAGGAAGGAGTGTCAATGAGAGGCTCTTGTCTGAGGAAAAGAGTTCCTGAAAAATATAGGGTTCTTTGAACTCTCTAATTGAACATGAGATAGAATGCTGAATCTATTATCTGTCTGATGTAGGCTCTTCTCAAACTAATATACCCTTAGATTACCACTTAGGCCCTACCAGTTCCACGCTACTGTCTGGATCTGGAAGGAAGTGCAGCATACCTGATAATTTCTCTTGTCAGTATAGCTGTATTTTACTGAAGAGTCTTCTTCCAGATGTTAAATTAGTCTTTCTAAAGCTCTGCTGGTCTACTCTCAAGAGACTTTTGAAAAAATCCTTATTTCTATAAAGCTGTCTTTTCTCCATTAACGAACAAATATATCCCACAAAGAAATCCTCATTGTTTTATCTTGGATGCTCAGAATAATTCACTCGAGCTTCTTCCTTAGTAAGCTTCCATAAAATAATCTTCCAGCCTTACCATCACCGCTCTGTCTCCTAGGCTATTTAAAAGTACTAGCAGGTGATGAACAGACTGAAGATCTCCAGAGTCCTTAATATAAAACCAAGTTTTCAATACAGACGAACCAAAGAAAAATGAATGTGGAGAAACATAGGAAACAGAAGGATGATCCAGAAAATTACAAATATATATATTTCTGTGTTGTTTATTCTAAAGTTCCTTTATTTAAACTACAGGAAATAATCACATATCACAAGCAGGCTTATAAAATAAGAGACACAGGCACTGACTACTACCTCCAAATGCAGATTCGGAAACATCAGGACTAGGCTATGACAGGCTGGGGTGGTGAAATATTATAGCACAGGATCTTTTTTTGCCTAGGGAATTCAGCCCACTATATATATATATATATATCTATAATATAAAAGCCTAGTGGCGTGTGCTAGTCTGTGTGTGTGGGGAAAAAAACCAAGCTGCAGCGCCACCTGCTGGGCGGAGTTATACACTGACCTACTAAATTCTTAGTGTGTGTGGGGAAAAAAACTCAGAAAGGGCTGAAATTTGGCATACTAAGATGTTTTTAATTTGTTAATTTAATTTGTTAATTGTTAAAAGTGTTTGTAAAGATTTAAAAAAAATATATATATATTTCTTGAAGGAGAAGCGACAGTTGGGAGTGGTTGGTGGTTGCCGGGGGTGACAGTGGGGAGTGGTTGGTGGTTGCCGGGGGTGACAGAGTGAGAGGAGTGTGATACTCAGGACCGCTGAGAGAGATCCCTGTGTCTGGATAGACATCTGGATAGATGTGGCGATAAAGATGAAGGATGAGGTGATGGAGAAAAATGATGAGGTGGTGACATGTGGACAAAACCACGTTAAAAAAGGGCACTTACGTCGGGAAATAACGCTCTTCCCCTGAGGAGGCCTGGGCTAGGCCCAAATGCATGACAAGAACCTTTTTAACACCTTAAGTAGTTTGATTTGACTAGAATGCATGAGTATCATGCACGGGTTAACTTGTATATGTATATATATATATATATATATATATATATATATATATTTAATATTCTATGTGAGACTATGTGAGACTGCTGCTTTAATAGTAATAACTATAGTCTATTGGAACAAGTCAGTTGTATGCAATCAAGAGAGAGACTGCTCTGTGTGAGTAAAGCTGCAGGTTCAGTTACTCATGTGAGTAATACTGCCTGTGTATTGTTTTTCTCGTCTGTTGCGTGATGTGCTCTAGCAAGATTATTAGATTGGCAGGATGTCAGCCTTGCTTCCAGCCGCAAGATATGACCTCTTATTCCCAGTCTTAAACTGAACAGGATGTCACAGAATTACCAGTATGGGCCATTAATATGTTTATACACAGTGATCATTTCCCTCTTCATCTCCTCTCTCAGCCACTCTTTCCTCATAATTGATATCTTCAATATCTCTTATTAATTTAGTTGCTCATATTTAGGACATATTTTTTCAGGACATTATTGTGAATCTGTGCCCAAAACTCAACTCCATATTTATACCTTCCAACCTTGCCTCTTCTTCAATCAGGACAGGGTTTGTGACATGTCACAAATGGGGGCTTGGTCACATCATGATGGGATGTGACCACACCCCAGGGGTGTGCCTAGCACCCCTACACTCCCTTGACATGCAGAGCAGCAGTGAACAGACAATATCTCCCAAATGCTGTTCTGATCTATTTCAGCACTACACAGCTGTTCTGATCTGGATAGCGGGACAGAACCTTCAAATCAGGACTGTCCCGCCTAAAGAGGAGGGCTGCACATTCAAGGTAAATCATCATAAGTATGTTCAGCTAAGCATACCGGTAATTGGGAAACATTTCTAAAGAAAAATGTTCATTAGTGTTTTAACCACTCATGTAATTAAATATACCATACTTGAAAAATTAATTACAGATTTTATAAATATTTTCCAACCTGTTCTTCTTTATGTCAAGTTAGTCTTTCCCACATATGAGCTACCTTCTACAAATAAATGACAAGCAAGTCGATACGCCATGTTCCTTTGATGACATGAGTTATGCTAGTTGCTGATGTTGCAACCAATGAAAACTTTAAAAAATGCTGTATTCACAAGAAGCAATATAACAAATTAAAGTATTTGTACTTGGTTTTATAAATGCCCCTACTGTTTATTCTGAGTGTGGCTGTTTCCTCGACTTTACTTAGGGTCTTTATCTTTTGATGACCTTTATGACTGCACTGACTTCAACTTTTACCCATAAAAGCTTGTCCATCTTCTTCTAAGGCTGGGTACAGACTACAGAAAATTGTTAATGATTTTACCAACGACTGAAAGTCCCGATCAACATGCCGTTTCCTGTGTGCACACCATCGGCTGAAAAGATGGTGACTCTGCACACTTCATAGAGCTCTGCCTACACTGCTGGTCGTGATGCATACACACTGCAGAATTCACCATCATCATCTATTTATAAGTGCCTCAAAATATTTTTAAGACACACAAAAATGCCCCCAATTACTGTTATGCCTCACAAAGTGCCTTCAAATAATTTTAAACCACATATTAAATGCCCCCAGTGAATATTCAGCCACACAAAAATGCCCCCAATGACTGTTATGCCTCAAAAATAATTTTAAGGCACTAATAAATTAATAAAAAATTAGATAATTGTGTACTTACCTCTTCCAGGCATGATCCGTTCCACAATGATGCTTGGGAGGAACTGCGCAGTTCACTGTCCGCAAGATGTCGGAGAGCAGAGCTGAACTAAAAGGAATAAACGACAGCCGGAGAAGAGCTGAACTGCTGCGCTCTTCTCCGGCTGTCATTTAGGACGGACGGCGTGCCAGGACGCAGGGGGCTACGTGCCACCCTCGGGGGTTGCCGACCACTGCTCTAGCTTATGGTGTTGCAGTGGAGGCTAGCCACAGGCACAAAAAAAAGGATCACAGCAATTGATAGCCTACGCTTACGTACAAAATTAATGACTGAACCTGCAAGTAAAAGATATATAGTTATACAGGTTTAATGATATCTTTCTGTGCCTGTGGTCAGCCATGATGTGGATTGTAACCACCTATGTACAGAAATTTACACTAGCCTTAGCTTTACAGTTTTAAAAACAGATTTAAAACATACTTTTCTATTATTTCCTTTGGTTTTTAACAAACATATTGCTAAGTTTTAAAACATTTTAAACTTTGTGTTCTGTAGAAAATATCTATCAAAAAATAGATTTTCTTTCAAACCGTAAATACATGTTCAAATTGTTTTAATTTTAAGACACAGATTTACTGTCATGCCATAACAAAACGACCATGAATTATTTGCCAGCATAAAACAGAATTATAGTTTTATACTTGGAACATAAAACTTCCAGACTTCTAGTAATTCCTGATAAAAGAACCTGTTGTATAAGCAACACTCATGTTGTTGTCATGGATACACTGAATTCACCTCCTATTGAAACTTCTTGTCGCAAACTGTTACATTTAAGAACTTGAATTTTTATTTTAAATAGATCTCTACTAATGTTTTTTATAATTATATTCCCCAAATGATTACATTTAAAAATGTTGTAATTTTGTGTCGTAGTCCCAAATATTTTAATCAGTGATGAGAAATATATACACTTTAAACCTTCAATTGATCCTTAATAAATTAAAACAATACATTTGATCAAATAAATAGCTACCACATGCCACTCAAACCCCCACTCACCCTAAAACATCCCTCAGACAGCTCACAATACTAACTTACACAAAGCACACCCATATGCTATTTAGAGCCTCATTTACCCAAAATGCCTCTCAGTGAGGTGTGCACCCATATATCTCAAACACATTTGTTGCCTACTCTCCCGGAATGCCTAAGAGACTCCCAAATTTTTGGGAGTTCTCCCGTACTCCCGGGAGAGTAGGGCAACCTCCCATATCTTGTCCTGTTTGTTGGTGAAGTGGGTGGGGGACGGGACTAATAGCTGCATCCTGGCCCCGCCTCCTGCTGTAATTGGACAAAATTGGTATGGCTTAGCAGGAGAGTGTGGCCAAAAGTAGTGATTTGCGTGTTCATGCCCCCTGGAAGCAGCACCGAGATCTCCCCTCCCGGATGGGCTCAAATACCAGCACGCCATTCAATCTGAAAAATATAAAAAACTTCTTCCCCCTATGATAAAGCCTTGTGTCTCTCTTTCGCTTTGTTCCTGCTCCCACCCCTTTCACATTTAGAATATCTACTGTCAGTGTGGAACTGACTATAGACTTTACCAGGAGTTTTCCCAGTAGGCCGAATCAACCCAAGTTCAATAATTTGGGCTGGCATCTCTGTAGGTTGGGCCATGCAATGCCAGTATTCTTTGATAGGCCATGTACAGCCACTTACACTGGTAGAACAGCCTCTAGCTGTGGGCATGTGTCCGTGCCCTTACTTCCCCTCCATTCTCCTCTTCCCAGAGGCTTCCTCCATTGGTCAAGTCTGCACCACAAGACAGAAGCAGAAGTCAATGTGAGTAGCTTCCCCTCTCCTTCACTGGCCACCCTTGACACCCATCCATGTTTGTTTCACCCTTATTTGCATCTGCGGCTCTCTGCCCCTGCCCTGTGTCTGTCTCTGTCACCCCCTATCTCACTTGCCCCCTTTGTTTTAGACTGTCTGCTTCCAATTTTATATGTGAATGTTTCTCTCTAACTCATACCTGCCGACTTTGTGACTCTGCCCTCCGGGAGATCCTGAAGGACAGGTCATGTGACAGGGGGTAGGAGGGGGCATGGTGACGTCTTTCCATCACCATAGCTCCGCCCCACTATAATTGAATAGTGGGTGGCGGGGCTTAATCATGTCATTAAGTGCCCCCCCGATACTCAATGCCATGAATTTGGAAATTTTTTAGGATCCGGGAGGTTTGCCTACTCTTCCGGAAGCCCGGGAGGACTCCCCGAAATTCGTGAGTCTCCCGGAAAGGAGAGTAGGCAAGTATGCTTTAACTGTCTGTGCCTCTGTGGTGGGGGCCCCACTTCATGTGGGTGCCCCCTCAGTCCCGCCTCTTTTGTGTGTGTCTGTTTCCCCATTTGTGTTTGTGTGTGTACACCTCTGTTCCCCATTTACATGTGTGCACCTTTGTCCCCCATTTGTATGTGTACACCTCTGCCCCCCATTTGTATGTGTGCACCTCTGTCCCAATTCTGTATGTGTGCACCTCTGTCCCCCATTTGTATGTGTGCACATCTGCTCCTCCCCCCAAATTATGTGTCTCTCTGTCCCAATTCTGTATGTGTACCAATTTCTCCCCATCTGGCTTTGTTTCCCTATGGGGTCTATGAATCAAGCTAATTTTCCACTTAAATAATGTTTCTGCATCTTATATTATATTTGCTATGTATTACATGCCTAACGGAGGAGATTTCACAGAGATCTCCTCCATTTAGGCTAATACTATGCAGCATCGAAGTCCCCATAGATTAGCATGGGGACTGCAATGATCTGCAATGCATAAAGCTTTGATAAACTTTACATTGCACAGACAGTTAGCGCCATTTCAGTTACCTGTCATCTCCTATGGGATTCTGCTGAAGCCTCTCTGGCTTTGCAGAATCCAATACAGTGAAAGTGCTGTGTGCTGCCAGTAAGCAGAAAAAAGTGTTCACATCACAGGGGTCACTTCGCCAGGGTTCCCAGAGTAGCTCCCGCATAGTGCATCTTAGCGGTGCATAAATATGTATCACTGGGATGTGCAGCGATGGATATCTAGCAGCACCGCCTCTTATGATGCAGAGACCCCTAAGTATGTTACTCTCTGCCCACACTCACCAATTGTTTGTATGTCTCTGTCTCCAAAAATCCACACAAAACCACTCACTATAAGCCTACAATAAGATTAGCTGGTTTTGCCACCGATAGCTTCCCCATGTTATACAAGCTTCGTGGTGGTACATGTAGGTCTGGTGGTAACAATGAAAATTAATGAAAAAATGCTTTATTAATGAAATGCATTTTAAATAATAAAATAAACATTTCAATGATGAACACTTTAATATATATATATATATATATATATATATATATATATATATACATACATATATATAAGCAGGGTTAGCTGGATTGGGCCGGGTCTGTCTCACAATTTTTTTTTTATTTATATTTTTTCATTAGAAGATTTGGTAAAAGTGGGTAGCCAGGTCACAAAAGGAAGGAAAATAAAGGTTCTTTAGTGAAAACAATTACTGTTTTGTTATTGTCAATATTGCAATATATTTAAATAAACAGAAATAGCCACAAGTAAATACAGCTGCCAAGGAGAAGGATTAGAAAAAGATTGCTGTATGTTATTACACGATTATAGGATTTAATATATTATATACTGCTCAGCTTCCTATCTCCTCTCATTAATAAGAGTAATAACAGTATCTGTCAAACATTTTATAAATATTGTATTTACACTACTGACTAGGTGCTAGAGACTGACTTATCTCAACATAGCCATATAATAAATCAGTTTCATGCGATAACACTGGTTATTTAACCTTAATTTTGGGATTAGCCAATAAACTTACACAGGGGCCAATAGAGGTCATTATCCATCCAGAATTTTTATGTTTGGGATAGGGCCACACACTGTACAATGGATTGAGCAAAAAGACTATTTATTGTTATATAAAGCAGACTTTCGCAATTAATACCCATGGACCTTTTTACCCTCCTGCCCCCCACAAGTCTTAAGAGCTCCATCTGGCATATCACGTGCATGGAGAATATCACATAATACTTACACACTAAACAACACAAACATGGATTTACCAGATGACATGTCAGCTGCTTCATATAAAATAACCAACTAACATGATGTTTCAATTCCATTAAGAATATTATCAGAACTATAGTCTATTATTTGTGTGCTGCCATCGGAATTAACGCAAACCAACAGGTGGCCACCGAAGGGTAACTGTACATTATCAGCTTATACTATCTGCTGCTCTCCTGCGGGTTTGAGAGATTACTTCACATTCATTTATTGCCTCTAAAAGATATACGAATCTAGCAATGATGGCTCACAAGGGGAATTTCAAGTGGATCTTTTACAGAGGCTGGAATTTGCATAAGTGAAAGAAGATACAATAAATGTGGGACGATTGGTTCCGAAAAAAGGTATTTTAATGTATTGAAAATTCGTTAGACCGGGAGGTGGTTATGAGAAAGCCTAACATGAGACATAGGATTAAAATCAGCTGATGCTGTGAACAGCACATTTAGGATAAATAAGAAATAACTTGTCCTTAAATTCAGTTTGTAATACTGGCTGTCTTTGTCTTTAAACATATGTATATATATATATATATATATATATATATATATATATATATAGAGAGAGAGAGAGAGAGAGAGAGAGAGAGAGAGAGAGAGAGAGAGAGAGAGAGAGAGAGAGAGAGAGATGTATATATATATATATATATATATATATATATATATATATATATAAATTATTTTATTTAAATGTTTGCACTCCTATAAGTAGATTAAAATACATAGTGTGAGCCTCTTACCTAGCTTTATTACTTTTTTTTAGAGCTTGGAGATTTTTTTTTATTTAACCCAAATATGCCATATGGGCCCCTTGGTATTTTAGGGAGAGATGAAGCTGCCCACTTTCCTCGAGGGCACAAACTCCTTTTTGTGAATACAAAACCTACTTACTGAGCATACTTGACATGCCTCTGGGTCCGGGCTGTATAAACTGCCTCTACTAAACTAGAGCTATTTATAGATTCTGCCGTTACTTGAACTAACTTATTATTAGAATATATTTTGGAAATTCACTCTGTTATGTTCCTATTCCCTCCTCTCCCACCTTTCTCCTGCCCCCATTTGTATTTAGAAAAACAAAAGGTCATTTTACACTTCTATAGATGCTTCTTCAATAAATATAAAGTTATAAATGAGCAGATTTTTTACCATGACAGATTAAACTTTATATGCTCCTTATCTTCTTATTGCAGATAGCTGTGCTGAATTAATACTTGATATTTTTTACGTAATGCCGGTAACTGCCATAGGAATATAGGTCATACTTGCCTACTCTCAAGGAATGTCCAGGTGATTCCCAGAATTTTGGGAGACCTCCCTGACTCCCGGGAGAGTAGACAAAGTTCCCTGACTTGTGTGGAGGAGCTTGAGTGCTGTCTGCGCATGCGCGTCACTGCTGGGCACAACGGTAAAATGTGAAGGCTGTCAGGACAATCCTGCGCCCATCGCGGAACTGGACATCTGGATTTATGGATTGGAAAAGTTCCCTTGCTGTGAGATGACAAGCTAGGGATGACGTGCTAAATAAGAGGAGATCTCTGTGCAAAATAGGGGAGGGATATCTGTGCAAAAGAGAATATTTGTGCCACAGGATAGTCTTTACAAAATGAGGGGGGATCTGGGTGTAAGAGGGGGAATGTTTATGAGGAATTTATCTGAGCAAAGGGGGATACTGCTGCAACATAGAGGATCTATATGCACACAGAGAATTTCAATGCAAAAGTCGGCAACAGAAGAGGGGGAAAGAAACGTGGGTTTAGAAATGACAAAGGCAGGTACTTCGATGGCAGGAGTTGTTGGAATGATAATTATATAATTAACAATACACGCCCTTCGGTGGAGCAGAACACACCCCTTTGGCCAGAACAGGACACGCCCACTTTGGCGACCTTTCATGCGGCTCAAATGTGGCCTTTTCATCATTTCCCTGAAATCATTTTCCAACTGTGTACCAGGAAAAATTGGGGTATGGGTAATAACACTATTATCTGAACTACAAAGGTTTCCCTGAGCCATTTCAATACTTCCTGTCTTTTTAAAACCTGAAATAAGTCTGTAGTACCAGCAAGACAACGCTCAGCACTGCATACGATAATGGATATGTAACAAGATAACAGAGCCTGCAGGAAGGCAATAGCTACAAGCATTAACATAAATGTATCCATGTGAAGAACATATTAAGGTAAAAGCAAAAGATTAGCCATCTACACACAACAAACATGACTGCTGACTACACAGACATCTCCTCCACAAAAATGAATGGTCTGGATATTTATGCAGCTGTATCGATTTTCTGATGCATATTTTTTTTAACGTAAGCACAACTATCGCATGGATCTTAAAATACAACACATTTCTATGGCTTCAGAGGCTTAATAGGTGACCCAGTTTTAGGCTTTAGGATACAGTCCACAATCATGCAGCTACACTGTAGAATCAGCAGACACTCTATCATGATCACAAATTCTGTTTTCAGCTGCTGCTAAATGTACTTTAACCATGAGTTGCACTGTACAATTGTACACTGTGACTGAATGACCTCTTCCCTGTGGGCAACATACTAGTGTCGCAAAATGTGCTTCTCCACAGTAAAGTGATTGGCTTTCATTATAAATAAAATAACATGAAGTATGACCTAGTAACCGATGACGACCATCCCCCTGCTATTCCCAGTGCTTCCACAGAGTGCCTGATGAGAAATGGATATGCTCAATGAAGGAACCTACACTGTGGGGATTTATCCTACCATTAGTCAATTTATCTCTGACACTATGCCCATTATACTCCTGCTAATGGGGAATTCAAGACAGCCCCCTGCAATGGAGTAACCGCAAAAGATTGCACAACAGGAAAGAAGGGATGCTTTCAAGTGGAATAGTTTCTCCATCTAGGGATCTAAAGAAAAAAAACGGGAAACATTAGAATTAAAATTAACACTTTCAAAGCCATGTGGAACAGAGCAGCAGACTGCAGGATCTTAACCAAATGCTTTCATTCATGTAAATCTAGGGCAGTCATTCTTGGTTGCAGACAATGGCGCATTTATTTTCCTACGTTGTTATGCTGACAAAGTGATGCTAATATTTCACCACATTAGCGCTACTTTAGCACTTTAGGCAGAGTTGGTTACTGTGACTAAATTATCCCAGGTTAAAGTAATGACCTGATATAAAACAAGTCTTTACCTCAATTAATTGAGTACAGGTTAATTCCGTCAGTGCCAAATCCCGAGATGGCATTAACTTTGCTGCAAAAAGGGGTTAAGGCTGTAGAAATCTCTGATTTCTCTGGTGTGAACCCTTTCTTAAGTAGCAAAAAGTGGTGAAAGAGCCTTTTGTTGGGGTTACACCAGAATTTTGGTGCTTCACACTTGTTAAATACACCCCTAATTAACTTCAAAGCTTTAAGAAATAACAAATATGAACAATGTAGTTTCTCTTCATTGCTGAGGTTTGCCCATAAATCACCATATCATTGCTAAATTTACTATTTACTCACTATCTCAATCAACATGTGCTTACTGAAGATAATATTTTTTAAATATATCTCCATACTGTCCTCCGGGAGATCCTAGAGGACAGATCATGTGACAGGAGTAGGGAGAAGGGGGCTCCGCCCCCACTATAAAATTCTGAAATTCACAGCATTGAATAGTGGGGGTGGGGCTTAATGACGCAATTAAGCCCCATCCCCTATATTCAATGCAGTGAATTTCGGCATATTTTAGGACCCGGGAGGTTTGCCTACTCTTCCGGGAGTCCAGGAGGGCTCCCCAAAATTCAGCAGCCTCACGGAAATTCTGAGAGAGTATGCAAGTATGGTAGACATGCTTAAATCCAGTTGATTATTATTTTTTATTTTATTTTTAATCAGGATCAAGATTTTCTATTCATGTCTCCCTTTTTGTTTTGTTCTTTTCTTGGTAGAGCTTTTCCTTACCATAATCTTCTTATACCTATACTTGTTTGCTAAGTACCCATGGGGGGGGGACAGTTATTAAGACTAGCATATAGAAAAATGTGCTGTCGTGCTGTGACCCATAGGAACTAATCATCACCAATGTCTAGTTTCAAGCTACAGTTTATAAAAAGAAAATACATTTCTGGTTGCCAAGGGTTACAACACTGTGTATTTAACACCGTTACCTGATTTTCATAAATGTTCACCATTATCTCTATAAATATTTCATTAATACACCTATATTTTTTGGCATATCTCCTTATACAATGACTTTTCCTTTCAAATAAACATAACATAGTACATTAACCTTTAACATTTCCTAAGGTGGTTATTTGCATATACATGTCACAGGTTGAAAGAACTTTTGTTTTGACTATTCAAATAATGCAACTTTAAGTCAGATGAGTAAAATATAGGACTGTCCCCAATTGTAAAGCGCTACGGAATATGTTGGCGCTATATAAATAAATGATGATCATGATGATGATGAAGCTTTCGTAAACTTGATTAAAAATTATTATACATTGTGAAAATACTCCAGTCTGATTAATACAATGGTTATGGTGCCTTCACCATCGAAATAACCTTTTTTTTCAGTTTTTCTGCATTTATCTTCTTTGTTCGAGGCAAATAAGAGTCATTTGAGGTAGCACTTACATATAGTAATGATGTCATGGCTGCAGCTGATGTGAAGTGTCCAGCTACAAACCACAAGCGATTGTACATCATGCTCCAAGACTCTGCTGTCGCCTCTGAGTGTATCTGTCTACACACTTCAGGGCATTACTGGAGATGCCACAGAAGAACAGCACCAGAGCATAATTGTGCTGAAGAGGAGCAAATGCTACCCAGCAAACCCATAGCTGTCATTCTGGCTGTACTATGTCTTCAAGCAGCAGGTGCTGACACAGATGCTGTACATCTGCCCAGTGCCGTAACTAGACATTTTAGTGCCCTGGGCGAGACAGGACACCGGCGCCCCCCATCTATGTGGGAGTGACATTTGCCAAGTGGGTGTGGCCAACCTAATGTGGGCGTGTGGCTAGCACTTTACTGAAAGAATAATGTTACACATATTTTCAAATGCAAGACTGGAATTGTTCTTAACAATCCCAGCCAGTCAGTGTTCTTCTTTATTGATAGACAGCACTTGCAGACTCCTAAAAGTAAAGCCACAATCCTCAAGTTATGCAGCGTCTGCCTCTACCTGCCACAGAAACAGCTCACCCATTGGGCGGTTGGCACCATTGAGGATCACCTCCGCCCTTACATGCCCGAATAAGGTTGTGACCAGTCAAACTGGGAAGATCAGATATTAGTGGCAATTTATTTTTCTTCTCCAGATTCTAGAAGAATATGGACTCATGCTCAAAACCTTCAAGTTTGTTTTTTTTTACTTTTCCATTATTATGTATCTGGACTTTTTTTATTTTATTTTATTATTTTTTCTACATTGACCTTGTGAAAAAGACAAGATGTTCTGCAACATCTTTGCTTTGGTCTCGTAAAATGTGAAATGATGGGACTGTAGCGCACTGAATCAAATGTATCAGAAAGCACGAGATATTATTTGTTTTAGTGGTCTTCCCATTTGCACTGGTCATGTCCCCTAACAAAGTTTAGAGAGTTACATTCATTTTCACCCTCAAAACTGTAGTCTAACAGTTATAGAAGCTTCACTGCTTTACTAAACTATGAAATCACTTCAATGAAGCAAGGATTTGTTGCAGTAAAATGAAGGCTGGCTTTGGACAGATATAGGAAAAGAAATCCTGTGTATTCAGGATTTGCTTTTACATTTTTTTTCATTTTGCAGGGATGAGACAAAGGGGTATATTTACTAAACTGCGGGTTTGATCAGATTCTAGCTTTCATTTATTTAGTACCCTCTACAAAATGACAGCTAGAATCTGATTGGTTGCTATAGGCAACATCCCCACTTTTTCAAACCCGCAGCTTAGTAAATCTAGCCCTTTGGCTAGAAAGTGTACAGGTACTTAAAATTTTTGATCTGTTCTCCTAGTTGCTGCATACCTATCTGCATTTCCCACTGTGAGGGGGGGGGGGAGAATGGATAAAGGGATGTGGCACATTTAAATCACATCTTAAATGTAGAAGTAGACATACATTTTACATATAATTTAATAGAAATGCCCATTGTTTTACAGAATTAAATTGAAAAGTATAAAAAGTGCAATAAATAATTTTACAAGTGCCTCATGTATATGTGCAAAAACGGTTATTAGATACAACACTACCACAAATAACTTCGGTAAAGCCTGCTTTGCTGGTTTTCTTTTTTTATCACAAATAAACTGAGAATGTATTTACCTGAAATATGGAAACTAATCTCAGCCCTCTTCTCCCCCCCCTTCCAGTATTATCCTTTACTTTTTCTCCCAACTCACACGTCCATCAGAAAGCAGCAGCTCCTCTGTACAGTAAGTTTGCAGAGTCATTACGTCACGTCCGCAACGCTTAAAGTAAGAGAGAAAAAAAACTTTATTTATCATTACCACTGCAGGTGGTACCTCGTAACAGATGAGGCCAGAGCTGTTAGAAGCCGGCATTGACAGGGCACGTTATCATCTTGGATACTGCATACGGTGGAGTAGCGTTGTTGCTAGAGCCTTGAGTTCAACTTTGATGTACAGAGGCAGGTAGCGACGGCTGCTGCGCCCCCTTGGGCTTGCGCCCTGGGCGACAGCACCGCCCGCACCTGCCTCGTTACGGCTCTGCATCTGCCTAATACAACCTTATCATGGAATTATGCTGGGAAAAGGACACATTCCTGTCCACCAATGGTAACTGGCCAATGTGCTACAAAACAGACTTATTGCATCTTTTTATCTGCCATTTAAGCCTACAATTCATATAACATTTCAATAAATATAGAAAAGATGACATATGAGAAAAGATTTACTGCATTAATCTCATAAAGCAGGTGCCAGACATAAAATACATGTCCAGGGGGACAAATTTGTGTTTGTAGAACAGAAATGTCATTTCACATTTACATGAATTAAACGTATCACGGCAAAAGCAAAACAACCTATAACTAGCTACTGGGATTTAAGCAAAACCTATTCAGATTGCATTGTGCAGTTATGGTAACACTATTAGGGCCATTTGCAGAATTTACGGAGCACAGGGATGCGGGTCTGGATTAACTGAATGGAACCTAGAAATCACTCTTACAACACACTTTTTTACAGAAAAACAACATACAATAATAAAAAGTGTCACTCTCATGTGAAATGCTGGAAGGAAGAGAGAGTCCACTGTGTCTCTGTGGAGTAATTCTATGTAAAGGTGGAGTTATATGAAAATAAGAACCATTTTTTATGGTGATTCCTGAAATTGTTAGTCATTATTTTAAAAATTATTTTAATAGAATCTAATGGGTCTATTTATCAAGGAGTAAAAGCTCCATGGTCGCTATAAACGGGTAAGAACTGCTCTCTCTAGTGGTAACCCCTGACAGGGATAAGATTCACTGGTTTGGCCAGTGATAGCATAGAGAAGCCTTTCTAAGAATGATCACCTCTGTATTTACATTTGTACTTGCCATCATAACCAAATAAATTAATGACAAAATGCTTTATTATTTGAATAAAGCAATTTTTTTAATCATTGATAGCTGTAAAATATATTTTTTTAATTATGTTTTATCTATTTTAACTATTTTGCTATTGTTTTCACTAGACTATGCATGTGAGAAATGGTTAGCTGAGTCATAAGATGCGTATATCCCCTGAGGGGGGCCCAGCGAAGCTGTAAGTGAGGCCTCACCACTCACGGACACTATCACAGAGGCAGCTGAGTATCACACAGAATAAATTTTATTGAAAAACACCATACATACAAAAAAGATTTGGAATGCGGCCTCTAGTTAGATATCCTTGGTCTCAGCCAGTGTTTCCCAAAGTCCTCAGGGAGCAGAAACAGTCCATGTTTTCCAGGTCACAAGTGAAATAATTATACTACCTGTGGTTCGTATAAAATATGTCAATATATAATGAATACACCTGTTCTCCAGCTGGGAAATATGGAAAATATACACTGTTAGGACCCCATGAGGACTGGATTTGGGAAACCCTGGTCTAAACAAAGTAAAAGTTTCCTTCTGGCCATTATAGCCAACCACTGATCCTTGTTTATCAATCATCAATAGAGCGGCCTACAAGTACCACTTCCCACCTCTGAATAATACCTATACATATATATATATATATATATATATATATATATATATATATATATATATATATATATATATATATATGTTTAGACAAAAAAAATATATAATCTGGCACTGTGAAACAAACACTATATAAATCACTATGTATATACATAAAGGAGAATTTTGTGTGGGATAAACTCACCTGCCAATGTCAAGACATCTCCTGTAGGTGAGTCCCTAACCAGTTAAGCAAGAAGTGAACCTCAGGGTGTCACAATTAAATCCCACATTTTCAAAGTATACAGCAACCTATGAGGAGAGGGATATGACTCCCTAAAACAACTGTCTAGGGACTCGCCTACAGGAGAGGCCTTGACATTGGCAGGTAAGTTTGTCCCAATATAGTTATAATTAGGGATGTGCACCGATGACTTTTGGTGTCTCGTGTTTTGGATTCGGATTTTCGCGATGTTTTGGGTTCGGATTTGTTTCGCAAAACACCTGTCGAAAGGTTTTGGTTCGGATTTAAGGTTTTGGATTCGGATTTTTTTTGAAAAAAGCATAAAAAGTTTAAAAATCAAGTTTTTGGGCTTATTTTCACTCCTACGCTATTATTAACCTCAATAACATTCATTAACAAGCATTTCCACTAATTTACAGTGTATTCTGAACACCTCACAATATAGTTATTAGTCCAAAACGTTGCAACGAGGTATCTTTCTGGACTGCGTAGTGGAGTGGTCCCCACAATATAATAAGAAAACCATCAACTGGTCTTAATCGCACCAAAAAATGTACCTGGGCTGCGTAGAGGAGTGGGTCACCACAATATAATAAAGAAAACCATCAACTGGTCTTAATCGCACCAAAAAATGTACCTGGACTGCGTAGAGGAGTGGGTCACCACAATATAATAAGAAAACCATCAACTGGTCTTAATCGCACCAAAAAATGTACCTGGACTGCGTAGAGGAGTGGTCACCACAATATAATTTAAAAACCCTGAACTTGTATGATTCGCACCAATAAATGTATCTGGACTGCGTAGAGGAGTGGACTTTTACTGCTGAATGTGTGAACTTGGTAATATTGCAGTACCAATGGGCTTATACTGCAGGATTGGTTTGGCAAATTTTGTTGTAATTAAAAAAAAAAATTAATTAGTTTTTTGTATATTTTTTTATTAACTTTTTTTAAATTTTTTTAAACACTTGGGAATATTAAGGAAAAAACTATGCCCTTAGAAGCACAGAGCACTGGACACAGGACCACTGGACTGAACAGGACACAGCACAGGACCCAGCAGCACCACTGAACTCAAAATTGACAGAGCACAGCACACAGCACCGCTGGACCGATACTGCAGAATGTGTGAACTTTGTAATATTGCAGCAGTACCACTGGACTTTTACTGCTGAATGTGTGAACTTGATAATATTGCAGTACCAATGGGCTTATACTGCAGGATTGGTTTGGCAAATTTTGTTGTAATTAAAAAAAAATGTAATTATTTTTTTGTATTTTTTTTTATAACCTTTTTTTAATTTTTTAAACACTTGGGAATAATGGGGAAATAACTATGCCCTTAGAAGCACAGAGCACAGGACACAGCACCACTGGACTGAACAGGACACAGCACAGGACCCAGCAGCACCACTGAACTCAAAATTAACAGAGCACAGCATACAGCACCACTGGACTGATACTGCAAAACAGAACACAGCACAGCACAGCACAGCACAGCACAGCACAGCACAGCACAGCACAGCACAGCACAGAACTAAACAGCACAGCACGAGATCTACCAGGACAGAGGACCACCTAACACACCCTCCCTCTACCCTGATCAATGCCCGAGTGAAGATGGCGGCGACTAGCGGGGAATTTATAGGTTCCGAGTATCGCAAGATCCGACAACGGGATTATGACTCGGAGCCTCGCTTTCAAGTTTTCATTTGGCGCCAATACCCGGATCTGTCTCGGATCCGACTCGGATCGGCAACGTTCGGGTGGGCTCGGATTCAGGAAATCCGAGTGCGCTCATCTCTAGTTATAATGTGAAAACTCTTACTCATGTATATGCTGATATATATATATATATATATATATATATATATATATATATATATATATATATATTATATATACATATATACATATATGGATGGAGATATATATATATATATATATATATATATATATATATATATATAGAGAGAGAGAGAGAGAGAGAGAGAGAGAGAGAGAGAGATATAGATATATATATTTATCTTGTTTCAGTGGGCCAGACAATAATTTGTTTGCACATACAGAGTGGTCTTAATTGTCCAGGCAGTACTCTCTCAAATAATTTTATTCACGCATTAATATAATGGCGCGCACCTTGGTTTCGCTGATTCTATATTATGTTTGCAACTCATATGGCAAAGGGGATTGGCCCAAACTACAAGCAGGAATGACATTGCACATTGGCAAATTGAATCTCCTCATACATTGCCATCTGTGACGTGAGAAGTAAATGAGGCAGGTGGAGGAGTTTTTGTTGGAAGATTACATTAAAGGGGAATACAACAATAATTTAATTTAGACAAAAGTGGAATTAGCCTTTATTGAGATTATTGCTAGAAAAAAGTAATTAACTTCCAATATCCAAAACCGGTGACCATGTCAATACGTGATCTGGAAATATTTTTTGATCTTTTTCTGTATAATTAAACTAATAAAGTTGAATACATTTACAATGTTCAACTGGTGACAATTCAGAAAAATATTACATAAAGGTTTATTTAGATTTTTAAAATTGTAATCAAATATGTTGTATGTGAGGATGTCCAGTTCCTCTAAATGTAACATTATTGTAACACTGACGTATAAATGTGATTTTCTTCTTCAGGGCTGGAGACACACATGATAATTTCAGTTTTTCCATCTTAAGAAGCCCAAAAATTACAGTGTTCATGTGTGTTTGGTCCCAGAACAGACAGATCTATCTGATCAAATCTAATCAAGATTTAATAAGGAAAGTACAATATACATAGGCAAACCGGGGAGAGGAGGGGGTTCCTAGTGCCCGGAAACCCCCCTCCAAGCCTGGAGCACTGTATAATTGAGGTGGCTAGACCCTGCCCCCGCTTCACACGGCTCTGCTTCAAAAGGGAGAGCTGCGTGCACCTAACAGTAGTGCATGCAGCATTGCCCATGTATATTATAGGGATAGGAAGAGTTGAAGAGCAGCCAAGCGCTGTCTAATGTTATAGCCACGCCCACATGTATGCTGGGCACGCCGACTGGTGGCGTGGTGTGGAAACCCCCCTCTACAAATCCTGCGTTTGCCCTGATATAGTGATTGGTTGATGGTTTGTGAAACACATTGTATGTGGTCATAGGTCAACGAAAATGCTTGGGACGTCTACAATCCAGTTGTCTGACCCAACCTGTGACCTGGATACATTCAATCTTGTCTTTCATTTGTAGCTAAACTGGTCATGAATCCAGATATTCAGCAGTCTGATCAAACTACCGAATTACCATGTGTATGGCCAACTTAAGTCTTTAGTATTTAATTAGATCCGGGATTCACGGCACTGCACCACAACTGGCTGAGAAGACAATCCGCGGGACCGCAATAATGTGAATTTTCGTTTGCAACCATAAATCTGCGATATTGCGGTACCATATTAACATACTTACCTGCGCAGCCGTGTGGTGCCGCGAATCCTGGACCTAATTGAATACCCCGCGAAGTCTTTGTTAATCACTAGTTATGCAATAATTCTTTGCAGCTTTACTGTGGTAGCATCTGAAAGAATAACACCACATAAAACTAAAATGTTCACAAAGATAAGAAAAAATACATTAAGAGAAAATACAAATTTTTACTTAGCTTCAGTCCAGTGTTGCTATTATACTATGTAACACCAGACCACATAAAACACTATTTAGGGGTAATTCAATTCGGCCACGTTAGTGTAGGAATAATGGGGCGCTAACTATATTACCATTAACACAGTAATTTTAACCTGGATTTTTGCTCACAGCCCTTGAATCAGCTTTAAAATTACCGTACTTATGGTAATAATACACACTTTTATTGTAGTAACGGTAAAACTGCGCGGGCCGCATTATTCCTAGAATAACACAGCCGAATTGAATTGACCCCTTTGTATTTTCTTATCTTAGTAAAATATCTCCAAAAAATTGCTTTTTTGCTTCAGAGAAATTTTTCTTTTTCAAAATATATTGTTATCTATCTATACCCTACTTGTCAATCATTGGTTAGATGAGCAAGTATCCATTTTTTACCAAATGGTTACTATGGAAAACAGTTTTAAATGTAAAATAAAAGTCCTTGGCCCACCAAAAGTCATGTTGTCCCACTGACAGTGCTGAGGTTTTAAACACATACGTGGGGATTCAATTCCTCGCGCTGTTCTCTAGAACAACGCGGGCCGTGCACTATTATGGCTACCTGCGCATTATTACTGTCACTATGGTAATAGCTGTGCCTCATTAACATTATTACAGTAATTTCAACACTGACTTTTGGTGAGCCGTTAGCAAAAATCTACAATAAATTTAGTGGTAATAATGAATCTGCCCCATGTTTGAACATCATGGCTTCGCATTTTTTATGATACCGCAACATCGCAGATTTCCCTTGGCAACCCTATGAGTGGGGGTGAAGGGAAATCAGTGATGTTGCAGTAACGTGGAGTGTCTTAGTGCCCATTCCGGAGGCACTCAGTGCACAATCAAATATGTCCCATAGGGCTCATGTAGAGTTGGATGCAATTTCCATCTAAAATGCTGATGGAAACTGCATCCAGAGAGAATGCACCTTACAGGGGGGGTATGATAAGCTGGATGCATCTAAGATGGCCATCATCACTATCAGTTCATAACTTACACTAGCACGTTTTTACCATATGCTGGCAAGCGCATACACGTCTGAATCTCAGTCTAAATTAGACGCATTTGCTCCAACCCGTCCTTCACTCCCGATCATTCCCTGTTCCACAAGCGGCCTTAAGTGCATGATGCGTTTTACTCCTCCTAAGGCTGAGAAAGCAACTAACGCTTTGTGGACATGCGCAAAGAATATTATACGCTGGAAATGCAGTTTGCGTCCAACCCTACATGAGCCCTATAGTGTGAGAAAGCTTTGGATGGTGGGTGTTTGAAACCTCAGTGATGTCAATAGGGCAGAGTGGCTGGATGACAGCTGCACATGCTCTCCTGCAGTTCTAATGGTTTCCTATTAAAAAAGGAAAAATACGTACAGAGTGAAAAGAGGAGCTGTAAGATACTGGTTAGAGAGCATCTAAGGAACAACATAAAGCTGCACTTCCAGCTAGGAAAAATATTTTAGTAACGTTACCCCTAGCCGAAGTCTGTCATTTTCCCAGGTCTCCTCCCTTTCTCTCACAGTCCTGGTGAGCACTAATCACAAGCCGCAATCAAGAATTTGTGGCATGTGATTGGCCCTCCAGCTCACACACACACACACACATACCCTCCATTGCCATTTAAAAATGGTTAGTTTCATAGATCTGCTGGTTCTGTGACAATGGGGCCTATTTATCAAGCCCTAAACCATGTGGAAACTGCTTTTCCCTCACCACAGCTTACCTGCTCCCTCCTCCGGTCACTATTGCAATGTATTTTTGCGATACTGAATGGAGTTTTAAGGTAAGTAGTCATTACCCCGGGACAGCCTCCCATCTGTCTCAGGATGATTTTTTGATAAATGGTTACATCACAATAATGACAGATGATAATTAACGGGGTAAAACCCTGTTAATAAAAAAATAGGCCCTAATGTTTAAAATCAAGTTAATTAAGGTGAGAGTTCTACATTTTTAGACAAATTTAATTGTGATGCTTGTATATTATCTTCTACAAATCTTTCCTAAATACATTGTTTGCTTTCTTTCTATTTTTCTTCAGTGTCTTCAAGCTAGATATTTATATTATGAGACCGATATTTTATAATTATTATTATTATTATTATTATTGTATTGACATTCACCCTAAAGAAAGGCAATATTGTATTCAGGATAACACAAATAAATCTGCCTGGTGATATTAATGGAAAGCTGGGAGGTGCATAAGGAAACTCCAAAGAAAAATAAATAAAAAGTTGTAGCTGGGCATATACAACCATATAATTGAGATCATTTGAATGCTGCAACCTATTTATTGTTGAAACACTTTCAGACAACTTAGAACACCGATTAAATAATGGTTCAATAATACATGACTTGTACGGCATTACAGAAGAAGTTCAAAGAGAAAATAAACCATATAGGTTGGGTAAGAAGGGGGGTGTTTGAAATAAAATAGATTCCTCTTAATAACACACAGCCTTACAAGCTATACTTTGTAGCTATACTGTGGCCTCTGCACTTAGTCCGCAATTCTCTGCAAAGATAACAGTCAGTGAGCTTTGGCTTATGGTAAATCTCTAGACATTTCATTAATGAAAAATCTCATCAACCAATCATTGCCCTACTCAATCACTTACTCTCTTCATATCTTTATTGTGTCATTTTACTGTACTTTTCAGACTGGTGATGAAAACATCTTTACCATAAAAAATAAAAATAAACATGGATCTGTCACAGAAATTATTTTGTATAACAAAAAAGAGTAATGTTTCAGTTTCACAAACCAACTAAAGTTTTCAATAACCTGCTGACCAACATCTCCCTTCACCACAACATAAATTACAATAGTTAATAATGAGTTGGTATAAATAATCTGTAACACAAGCACTGTATATAAAGCACTGTGATCCAAAATGTTTACTGGTAAGTGGCTAAAACATATCTGGTGACTGCTATACTACATTAGAAATGGTGGATTAATACTCCTATCTGATAGGTAGTGATGTCAAAATATCCAAACTAAACAAATTCACTCTGAGCAGACTACAGTGTGGTGAGGCATTGGTCTCACCTACCCACCATCTGACCTCAGCTAACTTACCTTGAGATAGTCGTTCTCTGAGCGTAACTCCTCCATCTCCCTGAGCAAGTCCTCCTCCTGTACTTGGTTTGGGGGTGCATGACTTTTACTTGGGGTCCCACCAGCTTCCCGGGGGTCATCATTCCTGGATGTTGCTTGCAGCTTCTCTGATCCTGCAATCAGGGCGACTCTCCCTGGTACTGATGCAACCACCTGCTCGCTGGAGCCGGACTCGTTGTCACTGCTGTGAGCGGGTAGGGGGCGGTGTTCATCCGACAGGGGCTCGGACGGGCAGTCGGACAGGTCGGAGCTGCTATCTGTGTGGCTGACCCGAACCAAGGTGCTACAAACCCCCGGCGCCTGGGCTTCTAATCTCTGCAACCTCCTGCGGCTGGTACCTCCTGCTGTCAGAGGAGAGGAGGGGGAGGGCAGCGGCTGTGGTTCTCTCCTGCTGCCCCCTCTGCAGTTCGGGTCCACAGGTTCATGCGACGGCCTAGATGCCCTCTTGTTACTCAGTGAAGCTTTGGCGCTGGAAGTTTTTGCTGGGCTTGGTTTGTCTTTGACGGGAACACTGCGCCTGGATAAGCGGCTCTGGGCGACAAGAAGCCCGGTGGATTGGTGCCTGATTCTGCTGCTGGGGGACTTGGGGGGCAGCACAGAGGGTTTAGCAGGTGGCGTCCTGGGGTGGGAGTCTTTCAGGAAAGGTCTAGCAGGGGAAGGTGCTCGGTTCAGCCTCTTCTTCTCAGCATGAGGATGGCTTTGCAGCCTGGGCTCAGTATTTAAAGTCTCCATCTGATGCAGCAGCGGGGACAGGACCCCCCTCCAGCCCAGAGGCTATCCAGGCTGTGCCACAACAGCGGCGCTACAGCATCCGAGCAGAATCCCAGCGCACCTTCTCATCACTTTTCTTCCTGCAGCTCACAGCCACTTACAATCATTACAATGCATGCACCGGGTCTCAACGCTGCTGATCCTTCCAGCCCCCAATCCGCTAATGACCAACCTAGGTTTGCTCCCAGCAGCTGCCCGCACTGGCAATATCGCCACTAAATCGATCTATTTTTATTGCTCTTCAGTGTTTTCCTTCATGCACATTTATCTTGGTGTCTTCCTACCGTAGTGTCTTCTCACCACATCTGACTCACGTACCAATGTCCACCACACTCGACATACTCAGTATCCATCTTCTCTCACTTCTCATCCGGCCGCACCGGCTTCTCCCTGACTGCTCTTCTGCTTCTCCACCTCCTCGCCCTACTGTTTCTGCAAATCTGCAAACGCTGCTGTCTATCATGTAGCCTGACGTTTGCCAGCTTGCCGCACATGCGCCCCTGTGTGTTTGTTTCTGTGACTACACCACTGTTATGTGTCTGCATGCGTAGCACATATGCCATCTGCATATATTGTCACCATTTGTGTATATAGTTAAAATCTATACGAATGCGAGTTTAGATGCTGTATCACTTTAAAGAAGACAATTAAATGTATTATAAAATTTGTGAGATATGATTGTGCATATAATTAGAAATAAAGAATTGTCAAATTACTACATCATATGTGAATGAAATAGTAACTTCTCAGTTTTTAATCACATCGCAGGGGGTAAATAAAACAAACTTGAGCTAATCAGTTTTTAATTACTTGTTTACATGATGCTTCATACATTTATAAAAATAAATGGGAGCGCATCTCTTTAAGGGCACATCTGTGAGCCCAACACCCACCCTTGCTGAGTAGGTCGAACTGCGGAGAGGTCTTCCTGTTTTATCCTAAAATGTTTTTAGCTGTTGCCGCTTAGATGACAGTTGGAAGCGAATTAGGACAGTATAGACCTCTGGGTGCTCAGATATCCTCCCATGATCCAAAACAGATTAGTAGGATAATTGGCACCTACTGCATGTGTAGTAACTGGTCACATGTGGCCCAAGGCTGATATATTAAAATATGGGGCACAGGGCCAATCTATGGGGAGACATTGCTGGGACAAACAATGGGGTACAGGGCTGGTATATACATAAAAATTCAAAGGGTGTCTCATAGGCAAACCGAGGAGGGGTTTGCTAGTGCCTGAAAACCCCCCTCCAAGCCTGGGGCACTGTATTATTGAGGTGGCTGGACCCTGCCCCGGCGCTTCACACGTCTCTGCTTGAAAAGGGAGAGCTGTGTGCACCTAACAGTGGTCCACGCAGCATTGCCCATGTATATTATGGGGATAGGAAGAGTTGGAGAGCAGCCAAGCATTGTCTAAAATTATAGCCACGCCCCCATGCATGCTGGCCACGCCTACTGACGGCATGGTGAGGAAACCCCCCTCCTAAAATCCTGCGTTTGCCCCTGTGTCTAGAATTAGTATATTTAATGTAAGCATGGGGTTGTTATAATGTGTAAGCTCATGGCTACGTATGGGTTAATGCACTCACTAGTGTAAATTATATTGATATTAGAAGTCACAGAGGCGTTCTGGGACCATACAAAAGCACAATGCTGTAGGCTGAGTGATTAAATACATCATCATCATTATAATCAGCTATTTATATAGCGCCACTAATTTCACAGCGCTGTACAGAGAACTCACTGACATCAGTCCCTGCCCCATTGGAGCTTACAGTCTAAATTCCTTAACATACACACACACAGATCGAGAAAGACTAAGGGCAATTTAATAGCAACCAATTAACATACAAGTATGTTTTCGGAGTGTGGGAGGAAACCGGAGCCCCCGGAGGAAACCTACGCAAACACGGGGAGAACATACAAACTCCACACCGATAAGGCCATGGTCGGGAATCAAACTCTTAACCCCAGTAAATGTCACAAACATCATAGGCAACTTGTGCTGTATGTAATAAATTACAGTAGGGGTGCATTATTACTTCTAATTGAGTACTGATGTCATCACTTCAGTGTTCAGTAACAGAACTTGTGTAACATAAGCAATGACTTCCCAAACTTACTGTTTATGCATATATTATTTACAAGAGTTTATAACTGTATTAACATCACCTGTGTATTGTGTGCGAATAGTAGTAGTGACTAGGGATGTGCTCCGGCGACTTTTGGTGTCTCGTGTTTTGTGTTTTGGATTCGGATTTTCGCGATGTTTTGGGTTCGGATTTGTTTCGCAAAACACCTGCCGAAAGGTTTTGATTCGGATTTAAGGTTTTGGATTCGGATTTTTTTTTTAAAAAAGCATAAAAAGTTCAAAAATCAAGTTTTTGGGCTTATTTTCACTCCTACGCTATTATTAACCTCAATAACATTAAATAACAAGCATTTCCACTAATTTAGAGTGTATTCTGAACACCTCACAATATAGTTATTAGTCCAAAACGTTGCAACGAGGTATCTTTATGGACTGCGTAGTGGAGTGGTCCCCACAATATAATAAGAAAACCATCAACTGGTCTTAATCGCACCAAAAAATGTACCTGGACTGCGTAGAGGAGTGGGTCACCACAATATAATTTAAAAACCCTGAACTTGTATGATTCGCACCAATAAATGTATCTGGACTGCGTAGAGGAGTGGGTCACCACAATATAATTTAAAAACCCTGAACTTGTATGATTCGCACCAATAAATGTATCTGGACTGCGTAGAGGAGTGGGTCACCACAATATAATAAGAAAACCATCAACTGGTCTTATCGCACCAAAAAATGTATCTGGACTGCGTAGAGGAGTGGGTCACCACAATATAATTTAAAAACCCTGAACTTGTATGATTCGCACCAATAAATGTATCTGGACTGCGTAGAGGAGTGGGTCACCACAATATAATTTAAAAACCCTGAACTTGTATGATTCGCACCAATAAATGTATCTGGACTGCGTAGAGGAGTGGTCACCACAATATAATTAATTAAAAACCCTCCACGGCTCTGAATTTCCAAAAAAAAAATTCTGGACTGTGTAGTGGGGTGGCCCCGGTACTAAATTTGATAGCTGGGCCACAATACCTCCTCCAAGTTCCAAGTGTAGTGTTTATAACATATTAACACTACACTAATTCTAGCACGTCAAACCCTCTTGTTTTAAATAATGACAGGGCATTTAACTTTTGATTAAATTTTTTGAATTTGTTGACATTTTCTTTTACTTTTTGAACATGGCAAACGACTGTTGAATGGTCACATAATGCCAAAAAAATAGTTGCAAGATGGAATTGTCCTTGGGCCCTCCCACCCACCCTTATGTTGTTGAAATAGGACATGCACACTTTAACAAACCAATCATTTCAGCGACAGGGCCTACCAAACAACTGTGGCTGAAAGGATTGGTTTGTTTGGGCCCCCACACCAAAATAACAATTCATCTCTCCCTGTACAAACTAAACTGGCTCTACTGAGGAAAGATGTCGTCCTCATCCTCAACCTCTGATTCCTCTCCCCCTACAGTGTGTACTTCCTCCTCCTCACACATTATCAATTCGTCCCCGCTGGACTCCACAACCACAGGTCCCTCTGTAGTATCTGGAGGGCAGTGCTGTACTTCATTGAGGAATTGATTATTCATTTTTATAAACATCATTTTTTCAACGTTGTGAGGAAGCAACCTCCTTCGCCGCTCACTGACCAGGTTCCCCGCTGCACTAAAAACTCTTTCTGAGTACACACTGGAGGGGGGACAACTCAGGTAAAATAGAGCCAGTTTGCACAGGGGCTTCCAAACTGCCTTTTTTTCCTGCCAGTAACAATATGGACTGTCTGACATGTCTATTTGGATGGTGTCAGCAAAATAATCCTCCACCATTTTTTCAATTGTGACAGCATCCAATGCAGCGACAGTAGACATGTCTGCAATGGTTGGCAGGTCCTTCAGTCCGGACCAGATGTTATCAGCATCCCCGCCAGCCTGAATGGCCTTTTGCTGCTCCTCCATCCTCTGCAGCATATAGAGGGTGGAGTTCCAGCGCGTCACAACCTCTTGTTTGAGGTGATGGCAGGGCAGGTTCATGCTTTTTTGATGTGCCTCTAGTCTGCGGTAGGCACTGGCTGAATGCCGAAAGTGTCCAGCAATTTTGCGCGCCACCGCAAGCATCTCCTGCACACCCCTGTCACCCTTGAGGTAATGCTGCACCACCAAATTAATGGTGTGGGCAAAACATGGGACGTGCTGGAAATTGCTCATATTTAATGCCCACATAATGTTACTGGCATTGTCTGACACCACAAATCCCCATGAGAGTCTAAGTGGGGTAAGCCACTGGGAGATAATTTCCCTCAGTTTCTCTAATATGTTGTCAGCGTTGTGCCTCTTATTAAAGCCTGTAATACACAATGTTGCCTGCCTTTGCACGAGCAGCCATTTTGTAGATGCTGCTACTGATGCAGCTGTTGCTGTTGCTGCGGAAGGCGATGCATCTACCCAGTGGGCTGTCACAGTCATATAGTCCTTCGTTTGCCCAGAACCACTTGTCCACATGTCCGTGGTTAAGTGGACAGTGGGTACAACCGCATTTTTCAGAGCACTGAGGACCACGGGATTTAGGTGTCCCTGTACCGATGACGGTCCTAGCCCCAGTTCCTGATCGTACTTCTCTGTACATTTTTGGTATCGCCTGCCTAGTGAAGTGGAATCTCGACGGGATTTGGTACCGGGGACACAATACCTGCATCAACCCTCTAAATCCCACTCCACTGATGGCGGACACCGGGCGCACGTCTAACACCAACATTGCAGTTACAGCCGCAGTTATACGCTTTGCAATAGGGTGACTACTATTGTATTTTGTGGTCATGGCAAACGACTGTTGGACGGTCAATTGTTTTGTGAAAGACTTAGCGGTCTTACGACTTCCCCTCTGGGAAGATGACCGACTAACAGCAGCAACAGCAGCAGTTGCAGTAGTAGGCGTACCGCTGCAGGATTCCTCGGATGAATCCCGTATTGGAGAGGACTCAGTCTGGCTGCTGACTTGGGCTGCAGGACTCAATCTGATGGAGATCGTGGAGGAAGTTGACGAGGAGGGTGTTGCTGGTGTGTATCCAACTGGACCACGGGATTTAGGTGTCCCTGTACCGATGACGGTCCTAGCCCCAGTTCCTGAACTATGAAGGTTATTCAGGTGACGTATAAGGGAGGATGTCCCTAGGTGGGCAAGATACTTACCCCTGCTTATTTGAGCTTTACATAAGCTACATATGGCCATACATTGGTTGTCCGGATTTGGATAAAAATAACTCCAGACCGAAGAGGTGCATTTTTTGGTCTTCTGACCAGGCATGACGATGGGCTTTTTCATCCCATGGACATCAGCTGTTTCCCCCCCTGGTGCCTCATTTACAATAACCACATCACCATCCTCATCATCAAGTTCCTCCACAGCGCCAGCTACATCATCAATAGCCTCCTCCCGAGCCACCTCTTCCCGTACAGTGATGGGAAGGTCAGGCTTGACAACCACCAACACCCTTGGACTCGCCTTGGGGATTTGTGATAATTTCTCTTTAGAAGGCAGAGTTGTTTGCTGTTTTGTTGCTGACAGCATAACTCTCTTCAATTTTTTGTAGGGGGGGAGGAGGAGGAGGGCTAAGATCCTTGGGTGAAGATGGACCACTAGTCATGAACACGGGCCAGGGCCTAAGCCATTCCTTGCCACTACGTGTCGTAAATGACATATTGCCAACTTTACGTTTCTCCTCAGATGATTTTAAGTTTCTCTTTTTGCTTTTTTTTGAGAACTTGGGCTTTTTGGATTTTACATGCCCTGTACTAGGAGATTGGGCATCGGGCTTGGAAGACGACGTTGATGGCATTTTATCGTCTATGTCATGACTAGTGGCAGCAGCTTCAGCATTAGGAGGAAGTGGGTCTTGATCTTTCCCTATTTTATCCTCCAAATTTTTGGTCTCCATTATATGTAGCACAAGATACTGCAGAATGTGTGAACTTGGTAATATTGCAGTACCAATGGGCTTATACTGCAGGATTGGTTTTGCAAATTTTGTTGTAATTTAATTTTTTTAAAAAAAATATTTTTATTTACTTTTTTTTATTTTTTAAACACTTGGAAATATTGGGGAAATAACTATGCCCTTAGAAGCACAGAGCACGGGACACAGGACCACTGGACTGAACAGGACACAGCACACAGGACCCAGCAGCACCACTGAACTCAAAATTGACAGAGCACAGGACACAGCACCACTTGACTGATACTGCAGAATGTGTGAACTTTGTAATATTGCAGCAGTACCACTGAACTTTTACTGCTGAATGTGTGAACTTGGTAATATTGCAGTACCAATGGGCTTATACTGCAGGATTGGTTTGGCAAATTTTGTTGTAATTAAAAAAAAAATTAATTAGTTTTTTGTATTTTTTTTTTATTAACTTTTTTTTACATTTTTTAAACACTTGGGAATATTGGGGAAATAACTATGCCCTTAGAAGCACAGAGCACGGGACACAGGACCACTGGACTGAACAGGACACAGCACACAGGACCCAGCAGCACCACTGAACTCAAAATTGACAGAGCACAGCACACAGCACCACTGGACTGATACTGCAGAACACAGCACAGCACAGCACAGAACTAAACAGCACAGCACAAGATCTACCAGAACAGAGGACCACCTAACACACCCTCCCTCTACCCTGATCAATGCCCGAGTGAAGATGGCGGCGACCAGCGGAGAATTTATAGGATCCGAGTATCGCGAGATCCGACAGCGGGATTATGACTCAGAGCCTCGGTTTCAAGTTTTCATTTGGCGCCAATACCCGGATTTGTCTCGGATCCGACTCGGATCGGAAAGGTTCGGGTGGGCTCGGATTCACAAAATCCGAGTGCGCTCATCTCTAGTAGTGACAAAGGGTGTGTTTCACAGCTCTGCTTGGGTAATAGATCACAAATAGTTTCAACACTTAGGGGTCTATGCATCAAGCTAATGTCCACTTAAAAGATGCGGAAACGGCTATTTCTGCATCTTTTAGGTATGTTTGCTATGTATTGAGGCCTATCGTAGGAGATTTCACAGAAATCACCTCTACTTAGGCTAATACCATGCAGCATCGCCGTCCTCATAGATTATTATGGGGACTGCGTTGTTCTGCAATGCATCAAGCTTTGCTAAACTTCACATCTCATGATGGCGCCACCTGTCATTTCCTATGGGATTCTGCTGAAGCCTCTGCGGCTTTGCAGATTCCGATACATAGTTAGCACTTCTACCTGTCACCGGCAGCGCTAAGCTGCCGGTGTGACAGGATGGACTGCTTATGCCACCCTGTCGTTGCTGAGAACCGTCTGGGCTCACTTTGCTACCATTCTCTTTTGTTATCTCAAATGCGCCCTCTCACCGCAGTAGAAGGGGCTTACAAATGTTGCCACCACTAGACTCCTTTACCCGGCATCCAGAACTGGGTTGCTTTTGGATAACTGACGCTGTGAGTATATCCCTTTACTGGTGTACCTGGGCTGGTACTCCTGACCTCTTCCCATGGATCAGGGTTGCTGTGGATGGATCCCCTCTGGCCTATCACACTGGCCAGAGCTGCTGGGTAGCGGGCAGAGTGGTGGTACTGGATGCTGGGTCCAAACCTCAGAAACAGCCAGGAACGGATTAGATTTTAGGTCTAGTCTGTAGGTCACAGGATTTTCAGCATGGAAGACATTTTCAAGCAGGTTTTTGAAGCAAATGATGTTTATTTGCAGTCACACTGATTGAAGGTACCAGTGATCAGGTCATATGGAACCAGAAGAACAATTTTCAATACAAATCAGTGCTTTTTATACAGATTTGGACACAGCCTCAAAGGGTAAGCCAGCCCCCTTGAGGTCTGAGCTATTTTTAGAATCAGGATGCAATTTGTTTACGCAAACATGGATTTACATGCAATGCAAAGCTAACAATATTTACACTTATCTGTGATATACTAAAATTTGCTGTGATTTCCTCCATCTTGTGCTGTGTACAATGTTCAGACAGGTTCTAACACTCTGGACAAAAGGCCACACAGTAATAACCCCCTGCTGGGCCTTCTGCCAGAGCAGGCATTTGACACTTCATCTCAAAAGACCTATTTAGCATTTCCTGCTATCAGACTTCCTCTCCACATATGCCTAATTGAAGATTTCATCTAGCAACATTAAAACAAATTAATTTTCTCCCCTGTTCTCAGAAATAAAGATATTTCCTTTCCCAAAATACACACAATATAAAAAATAAGTACATTTGCAGCTATATATATAAGCGCCCTGCGCTATTTGTTTTAACTAAATTTATACCATACGTTACTTATAAGTGATCCAGTCGCAGCCGGTAAACAGGAAAATGAGATCGCAGGAGAGGGGTCACTGCGTCGGGGCTCCCAGAGTAGCCCCGGCATGATGCATCTTAGCAGTACCTAAATATGCATCACTGCGATGTGTAGCGATACATATTTAGTTGCACCCCATCAAATTGATGCATAGACCCCTTTGACAAGGCTGAATGAAGTGGCAGCAGTAGTTGGCCATAAGCTGGAGTGCATAATGTTTTTATAAGAAGAGTGAATTTTCTGGTAATACAGCTATTAGACAAAAGTCTAAGTTTTTGTATCTATAGCCCACAAAAGGAGACTTGTCCACAGTAGATAGCAAAATAGCCTGTAAGTATGGGGCCTTATGTTTACTACAGAAATTGTAGGAGTGCAGTCTGCTTCCGTAATCTGTTTGTCAAAAAGTATCTACAAATTTAATATTTTATTGTAACAATGTGATTTACTAGTGCATACCTCTCTACGAGGTATGTCTATTAAATAACGAGACTGATTAAATAACTCACCTTTATTTATTGGTATAACAAATTCAATGTTTGTCCCCATCAATATACTCCCCATTTGCACTAATACATCGCTGTAGTCTTGTTTTCCACTGGTCAAAGGCATGAGGCAAATCAATTTCTGTAACTTGTTTCAACATATCTGCCGTTTTCTTCTTTACAACATCAGCTGACTCAAAATGTGTCCCTTTGAGCACTGATTTAACTTTTGGGAAAAGATAAAAATCGCAAGGTGCTAAATCGGGCGAATATGGAGGATGTTCAAGTGCTCAATGTGTTTGTCGGTCAAAAACTGCTTCACAGAAAGTGCTGTGTGAGCAGGCGCATTGTCCTGGTGAAGAAAGAAACCATTTTTCCACAGTTGCAGCCATTTCTTTCTGGCTCTTTCTCTCAGCTTTTGCAAAACTTCCTTATAATAATGCTGATTAATTGTTGTGCCTTCTGGTACCAATTCTTCCAAAATTACATCCTTGATATCGAAAAAAACAATGAGCATTGCTTCAAATTTTGACTTGCTTTGACAAGCTTTTTTTATTCTTGGTGAGGACTGTGTTTTCCAGTGCATTGACTGTCGTTTGGTTTCAGGATCGTACTGGAAGATCCAGGTCTCATCACAAGTGATTACTTTATGAAACAGCTTTGGATCTATGTCATGTTGCTGCAGGATGTCAACACAACATTCCTTGCGACGTTCTTTTTGCTCTGGTGTGAGAACACTTGGGACCATCTTTGCACAAACTTTCGTCATGTTAAGATCCTCACACAAAATTTTTCCATACGGTGTCTTTGTCAATGTTCACGGATTCAGCTGTCATTCGAACAGCGGTCTTTTCGAACAATATGACTGATATTTTCTACATTTTATTCGGTTCTGGAAGCGCAAGGTCATCCAGGGTGTTCATCATCTTCGCATTCTCATGTCCCTCGCTAAATCTTTTGTGCCACTCAAACACCTGCGCACGAGACAGGCAGCCATTCCCATAGGCCGTAGTAAGCATTTGAAAACATTCTGTTGGTGTTTTGTGCAATTTTACTAAAAATTTCAAATTGACACGTTGTTCAACTTTTAAACGTACAGAAAACACAACCAAACTAAATGGCGACTCACAATCAACTGAACGTCGTAGAGTGTTGCAGCTTGTCATGCAGGTTCACGGTTACTATGTATGTAGTTATAACCGGTTCTGACTGCTTTGTTTACTAGGTGGAATCACAGTCTGGTTATTTAATAGACATACCTCGTATCTTGGAGGGACTGCACCGGTGATCAGACACAGAAAGGAATGTGTCCAGATATTGCTTTTTAAAATATTGTGAGTTATGCTAATACACATACATTGCCCCCAGCTTGTCAGATCTATGTTCCCCTCCTAAATGCTCAATTAGGTTAAGGTAATTTTATTTGTTTTTAAAAGACGTATCAGGGCATTGGCCTATAAAATGATAACAAAAAGCACCCATATTTAAATTTAGCTCAAGACAATTCTACCCTGTTCCAATGTCTGTGGTCATTAATACACTAGTAATGCTTTAGGCAGTTTCAGGAGATGCAGAACAAAATGTATTAATCAATTTCCTATTGCAATCATTTAATCTAGGGCTGCTGCTTGGATTATATAAAACATGACCCATATAGAGAATACATGCTGCAGGCATATTACCTGCAAAGCCACATTTAAGACACATTTTAATCAACATCGCAAGTAAAGGCAAAACGGCTGGATGGATGTCCTGTAAGAAATAATTTGGAAGTGCAGTGTTTCCTTAAAAATGCAGTTTTTATTGTGTCTTTATTTTTTTAATTGTGGCATTAAAAAGCAGCCACTTTATGATCTTATGACACATATCAAAATAAATATACATTATTGTAAATCCAATTTCCAGATCAACCTTTTGTAATACATTTACTAGAAAAAAAAAAATGCTCACGTTTTATATTATTGTAGACTCTCAGCTCTGATGTATCTTTCATCCAATTACTCCCATGATTAAATTATGTGTAAATGGAAGATGAAATACAACTAGTGTATTACCATTTATTAGAAATATAAAACTATAGACTTGTTATTTTGTTGAAGGACAACTGTATGATAATAGTGAGTGAGGCATTTAGCCAGAACGATTATAAAAACATGGAATGGGGTGATAGAGGTTGGATGTTTAATGTCCATAGGTATATGGACCAATTAGAAGTTAGGGTAGGGGTCTGTAGAAATTCTTTATATATCCCTGCCCGTAGAAGCTGTTTTCTGCTGTTCCAGCAGCAAGTTTCCTCCCCCCCCCTCCCGGCATGGTGACGGTATTTGTGGTGTTCATGGACCTTGATAGTTATCAGAGTTTGGTTTTAGGGTAGGAGAGCTTGGCAGTCAGTGGTTAGCATATGGTGCGGGTTTCATCTGGTCACTGGTCACTGCCCTGTTACGGCTCACACCCCAGGTATCAGCTCCTAGAACCACTTCAGAGGTCTTCACCTATAGGAACCGCTTTTCCCGTAGAGCTAGATGCGCTCACAGGTACTCTGATGCCCCCAGGTCTTGTACTCTAGTAGTAGGAACTAATACCGTGAGAATGTAGCGCTGGTGAATACGCAGAGGTGGAGTGATGATTCCAGCTGAGGTTTTGAGAGTGTCAGCCAGTGCCGTAACTAGACATTTTAGTGCCCTGGGCGAGACAGGGCACCGGCGCCCCCATCTAAGTGGGAGTGTCAATAGTCGAGTGGGCGTGGTCAACCTACTGTGGGGGCGTGGCTAGCGCTTTACAAGTTCTAAACTGCACGGAAACCCCTCCCTCCCCATTCTTCACGGTCTGGCTTTGTAAGGATCTTTATGTAATAAGCCTCCATAGAATCAAAGTACTTTAAATGCAGCTATCACATGCTAGCTGTATAAAAAATGAATTGTTTTTTAAATAAAACTCACTGAAACAAATTAAAACATAATTGTAACGGTACCATCTGTATCACACTGCCCCTTCATCCCACTGTGCCCTCCATCACAGTTTCTCCTTTATCACACCGTGCCATGGAGCCATCTTTATCACATTGTGCCCCCTTATCACCATCACCCGAAATTATTATATATATATATATATATATATATATATACACACACACACACACACACACACATACAATATAAAGAGCCTCCTAGTGTCCGCCATACAATACAGAGAGCATTCCTGTGGCCTCCATAATATACAGAGAGCATTCCTGTGACCACCATACTATATGGAGAGCATTCCTATGACCTCCATACTATACAGAGAGCATTCATATGACCACCATACTATACAGAGAGCATTCCTGTAACCCCATACTATACAGAGAGCATTCCTATGACTGCCATACTATACGGAGAGCATTCCTGTGACCTCCATACCATACAGAGAGCATGCCTATGACCACCATACTATATAGAGAGCATTCCTATGACCACCATACTATACAGAGAGCATTCCTATGACCACCATACTATACAGAGAGCATTCCTGTGACCACCATACTATACAGAGAGCATTCCTGTGACCTCCATACCATACAGAGAGCATTCCTGTGACCTCCATACTATACAGAGAGCATTCATGTGACTGCCATACTATACAGAGAGCATTCCTATGACCACCATACTATACAGAGAGCATTCCTGTGACCTCCATACTATACAGAGAGCATTTCTGTGACCTCCATACTATACAGAGAGAATTCCTGTGACCGCCATACTATACAGACAGCATTCCTGTGACCTCCATACCATACAGAGAGCATTCCTATGACCTCCATACTATACAGAGAGCATTCCTGTGACCTCCATACCATACAGAGAGCATTCCTATGACCTCCATACCATACAGAGAGCATTCCTATGACCACCATACTATACAGACAGCATTCCTGTGACCTCCATACCATACAGAGAGCATTCCTGTGACCGCCATACTATACAGAGAGCATTCCTGTGATGGAGAGGGTGCAGAGGTTACAGCTGTATTTCGGGGGTCCAGGAGTCAGAATTGACAGGTGTCAGGGATCAGAAGGAAGGGAAACATATCTGGATAGAAACAGAGGGAACTGATATGCAGGGCAAGGAAAGGTCAATGATGGGGGCTCTGTACTGTACCGAGAGTTGTGAGGGGCACTGGAGTCATAGTTATCAGGAGCAGAGGTGAGAGTGTTGGTGGAACGCAGGGCTGTCAGGAGGAGCTGGGGATGCTGGGAGGAGCAGTCCTGGAAGCAGAGAGCTGCTAACACACAGCATGTGATATAACAGACCAGTGCTTAGGGAGAGAACAACTAATGGAGCTGACAGATCCCCCTCCCCCTCACTTACTTAAGGTCTGTTCTCAGCTCCCCGCAGTGTTGGCTCTTCTGCACTGACAGCATGGTGACATCATCAGTGATGCTGCAGTGACAGGAGCCGGCGTTTTTTTTCATAGTCCTTTCATGGACCAGCCACCACACTAGCCCCTCCCCCCTCTCGCCGCGAGTTGGGGGAGGGGCCACAATTTTTTTTTTAGATTTTTTTTTTTTTTTAGATTTTTTTTTTTTACTATGTAACACAGAGGGGAAGGTAGCGGGCGGCTGCTGCGCCCCCTCGGGCTTGCGCCCGGGGCGACGGCACTGCCCGCACCACCCTAGTTACGGCTCTGGTGTCAGCAAAACGATAATGCCAAGGTCCAGGCCGGGGTCAAACAGGTCACAGGCAATACAGCAGCATCAGAATCCAGGCAATAGGTCAAGGGTCACAAGCAATCAATCGAAGTCAGTATCCAGGCAATAGGTTGGCCACAATAATCAGGATCCAAAAGATAATCAGAGAGCAAGGTCACAGCAGGATAGTATGCAGAGTAGCAGGGACTATAACCGGCAGGGAGGGCTTGTCCCTTCCTGCCTTATATACAGATGTGGCCCAATAGAAAAAGTCCTGAGCAACAGAGGGAGTGAACCGCCCAGCTGGGCAATAACTAATTTACTTTGCGTGCGTGCCTGGCTGCCCTAGATGCCGGGACGCGGCGCTGCAACGAGAGCGTCCCGACCGTTGCCTTGGCAACGGCCGGGACAAAGCGGAAGTGACATCCCGGTTGTCATGATGACGCCGGGGACGCGGGGGCGCAGGTAGGAGCGAGTAGCGGCGGTGCCTGAAGCCGCCGTGGCCCATGATATACCCTCCCCTCGATGTCATCAAATAGTTGGTCCACCTGTGAGGAGGATGCCTTGGCTCGTATCTGGTGTTAGCATCATAGCTGGTTCTGAAGGGGTGGGTAGTCTATCCGCTTGGACAGATTGTGGCACCAGCCAATAGATAAGGTTTATCCTGGGTTGGTGGTATTATGGTTTACCTTGCCACCTTTATTGGTTATGCCCTTCCAGCTGACTGCCCTGCTCTCATCCACCACTTTTTTTATTAATAATTTAGTTAAACATTTCATAAAACAATTATATTATTCCAAACTGTTTATTTGTGTCGTGTCTTTATTGGTTTAGATAAGGTTTATTGATATTAGAATGTTCTAACCGAAGAAACTTGTTGCTATGTATTTTACATACTACACTATATTATTGCATTGTGTCACAAGCCAAAACGGCGACTCTCCGTGTTCCCTCCATCTGCATCTTGGCCGACACTGTGACAACCGGGACCTTACTTTTCCTCTGTCTCGGCTGTTACCAGGGCAAAGGTCGGGATGCTCGTTGTGACAGCGCAGCCCCCAGGCATGTTGGGCAGCAGAGCGTGTGTGCAAATTACGGTACAAAACGGTACCGCAGCATTGCGTATTTCCCTTTGCAACCCTATGGGGCGCGCATGGAAATCCACAATGTTGCGGTAACGTGTTGTCAGTGTGTATCCGCGATGTTTATACGTATTTGCATATGCAGTTTAGTAGTAGCACCTCTCCATGAGATCTATTAAAAATACAGATTTATTTCTCATAAGAAAGACCCATAGCTGAACCTACAGTATCTGGTTCCCCTTCTTTGCATAAGATCCATTATCTCGCCAGGAGATTTCCCCTAGACAGGGTTGTTTTAAAAATCAGAACTCCACTCCCCATGCCTCCACCATTAGAGGCTGATTCTGAACTAACCAAGGCAGAAGCCAGCTGTGTGCGCTAGAAAAACTACATTAATACCCCATTCATACTGCACCAAAATCCCGGGTTTTTGCCGGAGCGAGCTCAAACGACCTGGGTCTTGGTGCAGTATGAATGGTACAAGTCAAAAATCCCGGGTCTAAAAACCCGGGTCTTCAACCCGCGATTTATCGAGGGGTAATTCCCGGGTTGCCTGCACTATGAATGGCGCAACCCGGGGTTTTCAACCCGGGTTGCACAGAAAACAAGCTGATTGGCTGTCTGCCTGTCTCTGGAGGATGATGTCATCGGTGGGAGCCCGTGGAAGATTCAAGAAGGAGTTTAGGAGAAATGGTGAGTTTAGGTTTCAATGACATCACCATTTTTCAGCCAATGAAAACTGCTCTGGTAATGACTCCCACAAATTGCCAGGGCACAGACTTGTGCAGTATGAATGGGGTCAACCCGGGAAATTCCCGGGTCCGAGGTGCAGTATGAATGGTGTTTCTGAGCTGGGACGCTCCGAGCCCCGGCAAAAACCCGGCTTGAAAAACCCGGGATATTGCCGGGGCGGCAGTATGAAAGCGGTATAAGATGTAAATTATAAGGCCTATGTTGCACCTCATGCATCCTGCATGGATTGTTTCCCCCCCAAAGGAGCATGGTCAGTTACAACCACAAAATGCACCCCTTGAAGTTAGTATCAGAGGGCCCTAATTGCCAATTTCACTGCAAAGCCATTTCCTCTGCACTGTGCAATATTTCACTTCCCGAAGGACATAGCTTCTGGCTTAGACAGAAGACCAGGTGCTTTATCCACTCAAACTCCTAACTCAGAACTGTCCAAGGCAGCGATCTGCAGGACAAATTGCCAGCCAAAAACAGGGGACCAAAGTACAGGGCCTCACAGGACCTCAAATGACTCCTGACAGTCGGACATTATTATATATACATTATTAGGGGCTGAATTTTTCAATAAATCCATTAAAGGGGCTAGTTAAGTTAGACAATTTGGTATAAACTCTTATACTAGCCTGCTAAACTAAGAAGTGGCTGTTCCTCTTTCTTTCTTTGTTGGACAGACAAATTTCAGTGCATGGACTTTAATCAGTACTAGAAGCGTAAACTGATGTGAGTGTGTTCTCTGTACAGCGCTGCAGAATAAGTGGTGCTATATAAATAGCTGATGATGATGATATGGATGATGAACCCGGTTAGCACAATCCATTGAAGTACCCAGTCAAGCTAAGTGACAACAGTGTGAAAAACGTAAGTGAGTTACAGTAAAGATGAAGACCAGGAGGAGAGGAAGTGAACTACAGTATACTCATTAAAGAGCAGGTGAATGTCAGCTCTTGTGACAAGTTGATTTATATGAAGTCCATAGGGGGACTGTTTCGCTTAAGTCGGGACGGTTGGGAGGTATGTTTATCCGAGTACCAGAAGAAGGTATAACTTGTCTGTAATACATACAAACACAGGAACAATGAAAGAAGGATGACACACAAAGGAGAAAACACAGTGTCACAGGTAATACATTAGCTTCCATTGCCTAGCAACTATTTTTCCTTCGTACGTTAATCAGTTATATGTAACTATGAAATAATGCCTGCTGTAAATCAGTAATGTGTTACAGCAATACCATCCGCTTCATATGTATATCATATATATGTCTATATTTTAAAGCATGTCTATGTCCCTTCTTAGTCTTTATCCCTCCAGCTTCATATTATGTCTCATCATTTTACTAAAACAGTCCACAAATGAGAGGCGCTCCAAATGTGAAACAAATTACAATGTCAAAGGATCTTTGCTAATAAGTATGAGAATGCATGTTATGTCAGAATATCAGTATCTATGACTATTTGCTAACACTGAGCCTCCTGCAGACCTTAATAACTTACATATTACCTGCGTATAACATCTAAAGTTCCAAGAGAGAGAGAGCATACTAAGTACAGTAATATGGTGTAAAGCAGAGGCGGAACTTGAGAGCTGTGGGCCCCGGTGCAGGAAAGCAGGGAGGAGGGAACCTGGGGCCCACAGCTCTCTAGCTCCCCCTGCAGGAGGCCCCATTATCTCCATGGCCCCCGGTGCACCACACCTGCTGCACCAAACGTAGTTCCGCCAATGGTGAAAACATCAATCTTTTATTGGCCAGTGGTGAACTTTGGATGCTTAAGTGAAAATGAGATTATATAACAAATACACTGATTTTTCAGCTACTAAAATATTTTACTAATTTGATTACATTTCCCGAATTTTATAAGAATATAGCCTGAAATGTCTAGATGAAATAGCAGAGACCATTTACCACAATAAATGGCAGTTTACCAGCCATACATTCATTAGTACCTTTCTGTACTTTTAGATCTTACTTACATATTGTTTTGAATATGTAGGTTTAGGCTGTCCTCCTGTACCCATCCAATTGCTGTTCAATTACTACTTCCAGTAGTGGCAAATCAAGGTAAGAAAGAGCCTTTGATGTATAAATGCTGTATGGTCGATAATCGTCATCATCACCTTTATGATCTCGGCAAAGTTCTATGCCTATAGAACAATATAAAAACATACATGTACAAAATAAAAGCCCTGACGAGGTGATTCTTTCAAGTACTAAGTCCAAAGTTTTGTTCTTGAATCCTAACATATTGAAATAAACTTTTTGTAATACCATCTTGTCCAACTTCACATTCCATTATCTAAGCCTACTCAGCAACATATTGGTATTGGTAAGCTATAGGTTGAGTTGTAGTTTACTAAACTTACAGAGTCACATGTTATCTATCACTGCAGATAAGAGGTGAGGGGCACTTAATGAACACCCACAAAGTATTGGTTTTGTACCAGTACAGAAACGCTACATATGGATGATCTGCCCAGCGCAATTTAAAGAGACCATTTTATTACCCTTTTAAAATTACATTAAAGTACATTTTCATTTTTCTCCTAAAATACTGCTCAGTTTATCCTTATTAATGGGCTATTAATGAAAGTGAGTGGGCATCATAGTTGCATTTATGTTTGAAGCTATTTATTACATTATTCAGGATGCACATAGAAATGATCTCCACTGAAATGCAACGTGGAGGTGCGACATAGGTCACATTTAACGTATATGTTGATGCCCAAAGACTTCCGACTGGTGCAAAAATCAAGTCTCTTTGCATGGTGGAAATGGACAGACACACCTCTGTACAGCTAGGAATGACCATAAAAGTGTGCCCACTCTACCCCTTTAGTTACCATGGAAAAAATAAAATAATAATAAAAAAAAGATAGGCTTCACCATGCTTAGCATGGGGATGCAAATGGCAGCAAAACTCAGAAAATGTTATATTAGTAATATTGCTGGATGTATCCCTTTGATGTATAGGGTAAAGCCCGATCACTGGCGAAAATGGCATTTGATAAGTAGGCCCCTCAGTGCCTTAAATTAAAAAAAGAAAAGCATAAAGTAATAGTAATAGCTTCACCTTGAGCCTCAATCCACAAATGACTTGTGCTGGAATCCTTCTCTGGTGCTCTGATGACTAGATCATCCAATGGTGATCTCCATGGTCTCCTTTGTGGCATTAGATGAGACCACAACTTTCAATTCATGTCTCCTCTTTCCACTGTCTCTCCTCATTCCAACCCTATCACACCACTGGAAGCTGCACTAAAACCCCATCACAAATAGCTGTTTTAATAATGGTGGCTGATAATGTTTCTGCCTTACAGTACACACACACTTTATCCACCAACAAATTGTTATTCTGCTACCTTATGTATGATGTTTTCCCCACACCTCTTAGATTGAAAACTTAATTGGGCTGGGCAGGCAATTGGTTAATTTCATGAACACCTGAATGCACGTGCTGTGTAATGCACTTTATAAATAAAGAGTACCGGCATCTTTTCTGTTCCACCAGCTCTTCAAAATTGGGTACAGTCATACCAAGTAAATTCTCACAAAAAACGAATCTAGCCTCATTATGAATACCATAAGCTTGTTAGTCGCTTCGCACAATTAGCAGTGTGCTGCTATGGAGTCAAATAAGGGAAATTCTTGATAACTTTGACACTTTTCTTTAGCTTCAAACATAGCATCCACAACGTCAATCAAGCACTCTTTAACGATCTCAGTATCAGAGAACAGTTTCTTCTGTTTCCCTAAAATCCAAGCCATTCTCATAAATGTATCAGTAGCTGTATCCTGCGGAGACAAAGAACCAACAATCAAATTTTTAGACACTTTATACGTTACATTCAATGAAGCATTTTTAGTGCATTGTGAGGATACCAGCGCAATGCTACTTCGACATGGGCTAAATACATCACTTGGGCAAATAGTGGATGATATATGCACCCTTTTTGTAATATATATATATATACACTATATGGAAAAAAAGCATTTGGCCAGACCTGTTAATTATTGAATTGAGGTGTTTCAATCAGACTCATTGCCAGAGGTGTATAAAACCAAGCACCTAGTCATGCAGTCTCCATTTGCAAAAATTTGTGATACAAAATTGGTCGTTCTGAAGAGCTCAGTGACTTCAAGTGTAGTACTGTGATAGGATGCCACCTTTGCAATAAGACGGTTTGTGCAATTTCATGCCTGCTGGATATTCCACGGTCAACTGTAAGTGATATTATTAGAAAGTGGAAATGTTTAGGAACAACAGCCACGAAACAGAAGTCCACGTAAAATCAAAGAGCGGGATCAATGACTGATAAGGCGCATGGTGTGTAAAATTCGCCAATGCTCTGCTGATTCCATCGCTGAAGAGTTCCGAATTTCCACTGGCATTAATGTAAGCACAAAAACTATGTGTCGGGTGCTTAATGGAATGGGTTTCCATGGCCGAGCAGCTGCATGCAAGCCTTACATCCCCAAGCCCAATGCCAAGCGTCAGATGGAGTGTTGTAAAGCACACATCAACATGACATTTTACATTATTACTTCTTTTATTGCATATTAAATACATTGGCGTTGGGTGGGCTACATTTCAGAGAATGAAACCATAGTTTTCTAGCATCTCCTCTTTAAAATATAGGTTCTGTGGATCTACTTATCTTTTCTTTTCCAACCATGGTTTAATAGTCACTGCCTGATATTGCTCTTCAAGTTGCTATTGCCCTTCAAGTACACAAGACTCTGCAGAGCAATATGCATTATAAATGCCACCAGAGCCTTGTTGTCTAATTGCTTGTATGTAACACACATATGTGCTCTAGAAAGAGAAAACAAGACTTTAGTTGCATTTAAAATACATATTTGCGGTGTAAACAGAAACAAGACTCTTGCAACATTTAAAAACACATTGCTCTGCACAGACACAATACTCTGCAGAGAAATATGCATTTTTAATGCTGCAAGAGCCTTGCTGCCTGTTTCCACCACGTATCCACATTTCACAGAGGCAGTGAGAGCCTCCTATCTGAGAGTCCCTGCTGTGGCTGGTGATGTGAATAACCACACAATTCTTCACACTTGGTAAGTACAGCTTTTTTCCCTTGTGCACCTACCTCTGCATGAGGATGAGCCAGGAGAGAGGTGCTGGAGCCGACATCTGGCGCAGTGGTCCTGGTGCAGGCTGAGTATCACTGGAATAATCTTTCTGGATCCTTTTTTAATTTTTAATATGTAAATATCATTGAACTTAATAAACTACTTTGTAAATAAAACATACTATCTATCCAAAACAGTTGGTTGGGTATACTCTCAAGTATATTATGTCTAATAGGCATCTCTACAAAGTCTGACGGTCCTTTCTTCTTGGTTATTGTGTTATAAAACATGATAATATGTCAGCCCCCGTTAGTGTGTCATTAGCCCAAAGTCACCAGGTTAGAGCTGAACTGCTTAAAAGTACATTCAAGATATGCAGAAAGTACCTCTCAATTCATATCAGTGCTATGTTTTATGCATCATTAGCACAAAACCATGTTGTGTCTTGTGATGTAGATATCTAATAAAGCATCTAGTAACAAGTTAAGGGTTGTAAGGAAAATAAACAAAAAGTGGGTATTATATTAAATTATATGACAGAACATTGTGAGTCACTTTCAATATAACCCTGACTCATGTTCTGTGCCTCAAGTACAATCCCAGACCCATATCTTTCTAAATTATTCATTATACATAACATTAAGTTTGAATTTTTAAAATTATTATGTTTCATTTTTATAGAGGACATAAAGATAGTCTTCTATCTTCCAAAGTATTTATACTCAATGAAGAAATAGGCTTCTACACGCATTACTGTTATGCAGCTATTTTTCAAGGCACTCTGTGGTTTGTCTCACAGCCCAGGCTGGAAACCAGGAATGTGTGACACTGTAGAGGGGGAAGTGGTGTGAGGGCAAATCAGAAGCAGGGGTAGGCTGGACTGTTCCCATAGTGGGCTACTTTGGGCTGGATCACTGGGCCACCTGTAATATTTTACATTAAAATAAGTTGCTGAGTTGAGTCTTGTCCCCAGGCTAAAATTTACCAGCCCTCCCCTGATCAGAAGCCAAGGACGTTGCGGCTTCTAATTAGTACCCCCGCTCCTTCCCTCCGCAGTCATTTTAAAGTGGTGAACTAGAATGTCCACTATTTTAGGTGGTAACGCACTTTAATTACTGAATGGTATTATATCATTGGACCTCATTTACAACGTGCAAAGCAGCCAAGGTACAGTGTAAAAACCTCTTTGCTGCTGCCCTGCGTCTCAATCTATGCCACTGTGTGTAGATATCAACCAAAGTGAGTGGGCTTGCAGAGCAAGATGGTCAGACAGGGTCAGGGCCGGACTGGCCATCTGGCACTTCTGGCAAATGCCAGAAGGGCCGATGGTCAGATGGGCCGGTTACTAGCTGGCCGGCCCCATCGCTCAGCACACAGACTGTCATGCCAGAATTCAGCATGACAGTCTGTGTGCTGAGCAGTGGGGTCGGCACTACACTTACTTCCTGGTGTGGCCGCGCCTCCCCTCCTCCCCTCTCTTCTATGAATGGCTCTGGAGATGTCACATGGGACGAGCACCATGTGTTAGGAGATACTACACAGCACGCCGCGGAGGGCACAAGGTAAGAGGGAGGGGGGTTAGTTTGTGTGACAGGGGATCTATATGTGTGACAGGGGATCTCTATAAGTGACAGGGGATCTATATGTGTGACAGGGGATCTATATGTGTGACAGGGGAGCTATATGTGTGACAGGGGATCTATATGTGTGACAGGGGAGCTATATGTGTGACAGGGGATCTATATGTGTGACAGGGGATCTATATGTGTGACAGGGAAGCTATATGTGTGACAGGGGAGCTATATGTGTGACAGGGAAGCTATATGTGTGACAGGGGATCTCTATAAGTGACAGGGGATCTATATGTGTGACAGGGGAGCTATTTGTGTGACAGGGGAGCTATATGTGTGACAGGGGAGCTATATGTGTGACAGGGGATCTATATGTGTGACAGGGGATCTATATGAGTGACAGGGGAGCTATTTGTGTGACAGTGGAGCTATTTGTGTGACAGGGGAGCTATATGAGTGACGGGAGCTATTTGTGTGACAGTGGAGCTATTTGTGTGACAGTGGAGCTATTTGTGTGACAGGGGAACTATATAAGTGACAGGGGATCTATATAAGTGACAGGGGATCTATATGAGTGACAGGGAATCTATATGTGTGACAGGGGTTCTATATGTGTGACAGGGAATCTATATAAGTGACAGGGGAGCTATTTGTGTGACAGGGGAGCTATTTGTGTGACAGTGGAGCTATTTGTGTGACAGGGGAGCTATTTGTGTGACAGAGGAGCTATTTGTGTGACAGGGTATGATTATAGTGGAACAAAAAATAACACAGAATTTACTGACAGGCGCCAATAAAAATGGGATCGACAAAGTTAAAAAATATATAAATCAAGCTCTGAATGACAATAAATACAAATAACCAAAAAAATAACCCCCAAAAAATATATCCAAAGAATGACCTTTATGATTATAGTGTGTATGTGTGTAACAGTATAAGTATAGTATGTGTGTGTGTGACAGGGTATGATTATAGTGTGTATGTGTGTAACAATATAACTATAGTATGTGTGTGTGGGCCGGCGTATGACCATAATGTGTGTGTGTGTGAGGGCCGGTGTATGACAATAATGTGTGTATGGGTAGCTCTTAATATAATATGGGAGGTAGGCTGTTAATCTAATAGGGAATTGCAGGTGGGGCCTAATTATTGGGTGCTATTCAATTTGTGGGGTGATGGTGGGGCAATTTAATAGTGGGGCCTATCAATTTCAGATGGGGTGATTGCATTTTTAATTTAATGCTGGGGTGCTTTGGAGAGAGGGAAATAGTTTTATTTATTAAATAGGAATACTATTTAATGTCAGGGCTAGTTGGAGGGAAATAGATGTATTTATCAAATGTGAATACTAGTACTTTAATGTTGTGGCTGCAGTGAGGCCTAATTTTAAAACATGGATGCTATATTGATTTAACACCAGGGCTAAATTTCAACTGCTCATTTTTTTCTCCAAATAGGGCATCCAGCATTCCAGGATCCAGACAAGCAGCAACTGATCTAAAGACACCAGCAGCCACAAGTGGTGACCATGACAAGACAGGTAGGAGAGACCAGGACAGTCTGCCAACTGTTCTGAATTTGGTGGGTGACTGTCCCACTTAGTCAGGATTTGGTCTGACTACAAGAACAGTTGGGAGATATGTCCTGCTTCACACTGTACTGCTTGTTAAGGCAGAACTGCATGCACCTAACAGTAGTGCACACAGTATTGCCTTTGTATTTGTCAAAAATTTGTCTAATAGCCAAATTACATCATAGGAGCCCCCCTGACTTAAGTGCCCGGGCCCCCCGAGCCTTAATCCAGTTGGTCAGCAGGAGGATCTGTGCTTTGTCCCGGACAGGGCACAGCCTGCAGAGCAAGCCGAGGAGCTCTAAATCTCACGAGATTTATTAATCTCATGAGACTAAGAGCTTCCCTGCTCACTCTACAGGAATGTCAGCAGCATCAGAAGCATAGATAAGTACAGTGGGCTGGGGGTGTCATAATGTATCTGGGGGGGTGGCGTAATGTGGATGGGGAGGGTCTGATAAATGTAATGTTTTATTATAATGTATGTATCAACGCACCATTTTGACCATGCCCCCAACATAATGTAGCTATGCCCTGCGGCACACATTTTTTTTTCCTGCTAATCAACAGAGGTGGGCCTGTGTGCTTTAAATGCCAGGGCTGATTTTTAGTCCCAGTCCGGCCCAGGACAGGGTAAGGAATTGTTTGGTTTACAGTAACTGTCATCCTATTAGGTTGGGATCAGACTGTAACTGAAGACTTTCTAGGAGCGTCAGCTCTTGAAGAAAACCTCAGTGGTGTCAGAACTTTGAAAAGTTAGTGTGAGATATCATTTTGGGGAATTCTAGCCATTTTTTAGAGAGACAATGTGGTTTTCTTTTGATTAACCCTTTCACATGCACGTGTCACACATGCCCAGATGTGTGAGGTTGTCACATTCAGAGTTTTGTGGAGCAGTACAAAGAAGAGATTTGCAGATCCAGATGATTGATATGAGGAGTGGAGAGGGTGCACATATAGGGGCACAGCCAGGTCCACACCAGCTATTAACTGGCGGATATCAGGTTTTGCAAAATAAAACATAATTTTTATACCAGACATATAAGAGTGTGTTTACTCCATAATCATCAAGGAATACCTCTGCCCTATTGGCCAGTGCAAAGTTCTTATTCTCTACATAGGCCACACTGTCTCAGCCGTCTTGTGCTTTGTAAATTACCGTAAATTACCTCCTATGCATCTTTGTACCAAAACTCCTTGTTCTCACACTGTGCCCACTGTACTTGCCTTCCCAAAACAGTTATGTTATATTTAATGCACATAAGTGGTGGTGGGGGTATAATTATGCACATTAAGTAATCAAAGTAACTGAGCTGTATTACTTTCTTTGAACATAGAAGCCAGTTGAACGTAATATATAAATATATATATATAATAGTGATATTAGCTATATGCAATTGCACACTTTTAAAACCTCATTATTCTGTCAACTTGCCGGAGTGACCTTATTTATCTAATGTGTGGCTGGGAGCCAGGATGACTTGAAATAAAGGCAGAGTCTGCTTACATGAGCTTGCAAACTTGACCCCGGGGTTCCCAGCAGCTGTTGCATTGTCAGTCACCCTTATGTGTTTGATGCAGCCAAGAACAGGATTACTCACAGGGCTTTAGTAGGAGAACAAATGTTGTCTCCTGCAGTAATACAATTTCAACTTTGCTACAATTCCCATAGAGCACATTACAGTCATGGGACATTCCAGTTTCTGTTTATCAGAGAATTGCTTTTATGTCCACTGCAGCACATGCAGTAACATTTTATTGTATATACAGGAGGATAGATCTTTGTCATTGTGTATTAGGGGAAAGTACACAGTTTCCTTCTTCAGTCACACACTAGTAAAATATTATAATGGAGACAAAAATATTTCAGGATATTTGTTTATACTATACATGGGAAAATGTGTACTTATTATTGATGATGATAATAAATGACAGGAGAGTGCCTTCCATTAGGATTTGGATACTGGAGGGGGAGGGGCACTTTTGGATGACCCCCTTAATTAGTTACAACTTTCTTTTTTGTTTTCCCCTAAAATACTCTTAGTTGGAGCCACATTTATGTCTTAAATGGGAGCAAAGTGATACCGTTGCTGTTTTTTAATGTATTACAGTTCAGGCATACTGCTGCGGCCAGACCGCATTCATCATAGAATGGGTCTATCAGCCCAGCTAAAGGATCAAATAGGTGACAACTTGAGGTGCGGTCCCATATATCAGGCATGATATCACAGAAAGAGGAGGAATGACTTTTGTGCTGAACCTCTGTTTTTTTGTGATAATAAATCATTCTTAGGATGTTCCATCACTACACCTATTCCTCTTGCTAAAAAGCATATAGTGAACAGAACTAGTTGATCAGCTTTAAATTGTGACTGAACAAAATTATTTTGATATCCAGAAGTTGCATACTGCACACTGCCATTTTCTGTGAACACCCATATACCTCGACCTGACATTAATATATAAACAAACTGAAGCAAACTTGTTTTTAAATCCAATTCTTTTTACACATTTGATATTCATATAGAAAAAAAGAACATTTCCATTATTATACAGAATTTTTGCTCTTAGTATAAAAAATTACCCACTTTACGAGAGATCATTATGGCTGCATTTTATCTACAGCAGCAGATATGTTGGAACTGAGGTAAGTTAGTGTTGGATCTAATCAGTCAGTTCACCTGTAAGCGTCAGTTTACCAGTTTATGAGCTCATCAGCCGGAGAGAATAAACACTGCAAGTTCTGTGTGTGCAATTAGCTCTGATTTATTGGTTACAAGTTCATATCTATATAGCACTCTGGTTACACAAAATCACGTATTTCAGAAAATTATGCCCCAAAAAGTTTTAAACACTCATGCTTCCTTTACACAGATCTTGCTACATTCTCACATTTTCACACAGGAATTCCTCCCCAGGAGGGGTTGGTTTGTCTCCTGTCTGCCATATCCAAGGTGATGGGCATAGTTTCTTGCAAACAACGAGATAATAATGAATAACTCCTACAAACTAGCTGTATCTAGGCTGTCTTTGAGCTGTAAGAGAATAAAATGTCTATAAGGCAACAAGATGGCGTCAGCTTAGCAAGATCACATTTCTCATTAGTAAAGAGTACTTGTCCCTTTCACAGGTGCATAAATACCTTAATCATACTTACCCACTTTTGAAGGCAGCTGTCCGGGAGGACGTCCGTCGAAGGGGCGTGACCACGCGTGGTGCACCGTTAGGCTCTGCCTCTGTCAATCTTATGTCATTTTGGCCAATCGCAGCAGGGAGCGGGGCCACAATGCAACATTTAGCCCCGCCCCCACCCATCTTCAACAATGGAGACAGCTGGATCCGAGATTTTTGCCTGCTCTCTCGGGAGTCCGGGAGAACTCACAAAAATTTGTGAGTCTCCCGGACATTTCGGGAGAGTAGGCAACTATGACCTTAATCATTAAATTGTTATCACATTAAGCATTATATTTCTGCTGGCTTAGAGCTCATGCATGCAAGAATTTGTTTGGTATGTTCAACAAACCTGTGAATTGTCTGTAACTTAAAGTAATCCACCAAGAATAAGAACAAAAACCTCAATGTGATCAAATGGGATAATAAAGAGGCATTCACTGTACTTTGTACTGCATTATTTTTGAAGCATAATGGATCCAAAATCCAATATATTCAGGTTCACAAATGCATACATTTTTTATACAAATGTTGCTTGAATAGCTATGTTTACTCAGGGCCACACAGAAGTATACTTATCTGGGGTACGGCATTGCTCCCCTGATCTGGTGAGTATACTGAGGGCTTCAGAAGTCTAGCAATGCACTCCTCTTCAGGGGCGAACGCAGGATTTGCAGAGGGGGGTTTCCACACCACGTCGACAGTGGGCATGACCAGCATGCATGGGGGTGTGGCTATAATTTTAGACAGTGCTTGGCTGCTCTCCAACTCTTCCTATCCCCATAATATACATGGGCAATGCTGCGTGCACTACTGTTAGGTGCATTCAGCTCTCTCTTTTCGAGCAGAGCCGTGTGAAACGGGGGCAGGGTCCAGCCACCTCAATTATACAGTGCCCCAGGCTTGGAGGGGGGTTTCCAGGCACTAAGAACCCCCCCCCCCCTCGGTTTGCCTATGTCTCTTATTATATAACATGTTGTGCATATAAAAAAAAACCTTACTGGGAAGCAAGTATCAAAATTCGCAAACTGCAGTAGAATTTGCATCTTTCTGTAACTCTTACAGAGTCCAAACCTGAATTGCTCTGCCTGTTTCCTGTCAGCGAGTGTACAGGCTCTGTAGCAGGCAGTAAGTTGTCAAAACTACACCAGTTGCTACCAAAATATATTGCTCGGGTATTTGTATGTGTACACCTCTATAGCTAATACCACTGATGATGTGAACAGAGAAAAATTGATTTTGTGTTATATATACTGAATAAAAAATAAATAAATAAAAAAAATAAAAAATAAAAAAAAGCCTTCAAAAGAGCGATTGCCAGAATCACACGTTGGATTTATTCTCTAAATCAACATTTTGTTCTATTTAATTATCAAATGTAAGCAGGTTGCAATCACACAGTTGAGGCTAAACTGTACACTGGCTTACATCATAAATAGCTATTGTGATGTCACTCAGCTTGGATATAAAAGTATAAGCTATCTGTGAGCATTCTGTATATATTCACTATTTCTCTGTGACTGATAGATTTGACATTGCATGCAATAAGGTTAGTTGATACAAAAAAAGACATGGGATATGCTCTGTTTTAATTGTAAAGATAAGACCCATCTGTACAATTGAAAAGCCTTATAAATATAATGTACTTTAATAGATTATGAAAAGCCTTACAAAGCTAATATACTTTATTAGACTGTGAAAATGGGACTAATTAGGTTTTGTGTAACGTGTATAAAAAGGTAAGTTGTGCAATGCTACTGTGCAGTTCAAACATCTATGTACTAAATGCAGTATGCACAAAGGTGTAGTATGCTCTGGGCTACTGATAGCTACAGCTCAAGCCATGAGCCACAAGGGCCTATCTATTATTTAGCAGCAATAGCACCATTTTGTTAATACTGCTGGTTGCTGATAATAACCTGTTGATAGAGAGAGATAAAAAAACATCAGTTTTGCACAGAGAATTTTTTTTTCCCTTTCACAGATATCCTCCCCATGTCAATCTAGGAAGAAAAAGTATCAGAGGGCCATATGCAACTTATATAAGGTGATAGACATGTGTCAATGTAATCTGTTGATGCTGACTGATTGGTTTCTTTTTGTTGCATGCACTGTAGTTGACCTGGCTCTTCAATGGACAATATTTATTTTGTGAATTTTTGGTTAATCGGGACTGATCCACAAGTAATTAGCCAACTACGATGATCTAAAATTCGGCATCATTTTTTAATTGGCCTACTTGCCCATGTCTTCCATATCAGTCATACACCTGAATGTCCTTCCACATTCTGGTGAAAAAAACACATTTATGTGGATGCCTTATGATGATGTAGCACTGTATGTATTAGAGTGGGGGCTAGATTAAGTGACATTACACAATTAGTTTGATGTTATCATCTCTCTAGCATTCAATTTTCTGTCGATATGATAAATATCTATAATTTTTGGTAAAAAGCAAAATCACCAGCAAATCACTCATTTCCATTTAATTGCAATATACTTTCTACCATAAAGAGAAAACATTATTTAACTCCCAAACAGTCATTGTTAGGAACAAAAGTTAACTAAATTAAAAGTTTGCTGTATATAGGCAGGATGCAGCTTTGAATAAACTTAACCTTACACTCACTGTCTTATATCATAAATAGCTCTTGTGATGTCACTCACCTTGGGCATAAGAGTTGGTGCTAGCAGAGAGCAGTCAGTTATCAGTTATTTGTGCAATATAGATTCACTGTTTCTCTGTGACTACTAGATTTGACGTTGCATACAATAAAGTAAGTTGATACAAAAAAGATACGGGTTGGGTACGGCTGCACGATGATGAAAAAATGACAGCAATATTGACTGACTTACATTAAAAACATTCAGGTAATTAATTCATTCAGGTCGCACTGACGTCAGACACTACTGCCGGAGAGCTGTTCATTCGGAAGGAGATCCTGTCAGCCTTCTGCTGCCATCGGCTATCTGCAGAGTCGTTTTTCAGGTAAGTCTGTAAGTATTTGGATGAAAACTTCACAGAGGGGTGTCTTTTGGTGTGGGATGCCTAATGAAGTGGTTGGGGTCCTGGTTGGACTCCTGTTGATGGAGAACTTTTGACACAGGGAGCCTTTTCGGGGCCTTCCACTAGTTGCTAATTATTTTTAAAATGTTGACGGTTACATCCAACTTATTGATAACTTAATAACTTGAAGATTTAAACTCGGGCAACGCTGGGTACTTCAGCTATTTATATTACATATGAAACCTTCCTAAATACAATTAGCATGGCAATTCTTTCCCTTTTTGCTGTGTAAGTAGTCTTATTCCATTTGTGGCTCTTCAACTGTTGGGAAACCTTTAAAACTAGTGAAGAGCCACTTCTATTCTCAGTTAGTGCAGTGCCTCCACCGTGGTCTGAGTGCAGTAGGCTCTTCGTTGGGTAGTGTTCTTGACCAGCAACACAAGAGGGAGACCAAGGAACCTTCCGCCCCCTACTAACAAAACCACAGGCACACTCAGAAAGAGATTGTACGTGAATGTGAGGAGTTTGAAAAGGATTCTGTAGTGGAAGGGGAGCCAGTGCAGAGTGAGGCAGAGAGGGGAGGCAGAAGAGGAGCGGTGGAAAAGAAAGTCTCGCAGCCACGTTGAGTATAGACCTTAGGGGGGCGAGGTGGGAGAGGGGAAGGCTAGTGAGAAGAAGGTTACAGTAGTCAATACGGGAGATGATGAGAGCATGGATGATGGTTTTGGTGGCATCCTGGGAAAGGAAGGGCCGGATGTGTGGGATATTACAGAGTTGAAAGCGACGAGATTGGGCAAGAGATTGAATGTGGGAGGTAAAAGAGAGGGAGGAGTCGAAGGTTGATGACCAGGCAGCAGAGTTATGGAACAGATGAGATGATGGTGTTGTTGACAGTGATAGAGAGATTGAGATGAGATGAAGATCTAGAAGGAGGGAAGATGATGAGTTCAGTTTTGGCAATGTTGATTTTGAGAAAAAGTGAAGACATCCAAGAGGATATGGCATAAAGGTAGTCAGATACATGAGAAAGAAGGGAGGGGGAGAGATCAGGAGAGGAGATGTAGAGTTGAATGTTGTCAGCATAGAGATGGTATTGGAGACCGAAGGAGGTGATGAGATCACCCAGGGAGGTAGTGTACAGCAAGAAGATTAGAGGGCCAAGAACCGAGCCCTGAGGAACTCCTACAGGAAGGGCGGCAGGGGGGAGGATGAACCAGAAATGGATACAGATAAGGATCGGTTGGCGAGGTAAGAGGAGAACCAAGCAAGGACAGAGCCAGAGAGACCAAGAGAGAGGAAGGTTTGCAACAAAACAGGGTGGTTGACAGTGTCGAAAGCCGCTGAGAGGTCCAGGAGGATGAGCAAGGATTTGGCTGAGAGAAGGTCGTTCGTAACTTTAGCCAGGGCAGTTTCAATATAGTGGAGAGGGCGGAAGACAGATTAGAGAGGCTCAAGGAGGGAATTGTCCGAAAGGTGTCTAGTGAGGCGGTTGCAGACAACCCTCTTCAGTAGTTTTGAGGCAAAGGAGAGAAGTAAGATAGGGCAGTACTTAGCAAGAGAAGAGGGGTCAACATTGGGTTGTTTGAGGATGGGAGAGATAAGGGCATGTTTGAAGGAAGAGGGGACCTTGCCAGTGGAGAGTGACAGATTGAAGAGGTGTGCAAAGTAGGAGCAGGCATTAAGGGAGAGGGAGCAAAGGAGGTAAGAGGGGATGGGATCTAGGTTGCAGGTAGAAGGGGGAGAGGAAAGGATGAGGGAGTGGATTTCTTCGCCCAAGGTAGGGTGGAAGGAGCACATATGTAACAGATGAAATATAGTCAATGTACAAGTATACAATGCAATACCTTAACCTTGCTTGCCCTAGCCAAGAGGTACAGGGGCAAAAGCAGGATTTGAGGAGGGGTGTTTCCACGGCACACCACCAGTGGGTGTGACCAGCATGCATGACAGATTGGAGAGGGTCAAGGTGGGAATTGTCCGAAAGGTGTCTAGTGAGGCGGTTGCAGACTACCCTCTCAAGTAGTTTTGAGGCAAAGAGGAGAAGTGAGATAGGGCGATACTTAGCAAGAGAAGAGGGGTCAAGATTGGGTTGTTTGAGGATGGGAGAGATAAGGGCATGTTTGAAGGAAGAGGGGACAATGCCAGTGGAGAGTGACAGAGGTGTGCAAAGTAGGAGCGGGCAGTAAGGGAGAGGGAGTGAAGGAGCCCCCTGTGCCATCACACACACACACTACATTGCCACAAGTTCCCCCGTGCCATCACACACATTACACTGCCACAAGCCCCCAGTGCCATCACACACATTACACTGCCACAAGCCCCCAGTGCCATTACACACATTACACTGCCACAAGCCCCATGTGCCATCACACACATTACACTGTCACAAGCCCCCTAGTCAACACACAGACACACATTAATATCACCCCCCCCTTCTGCTGCCCTCACACACAACACTGACAGCAGCACCCCTCACTTACCTTTAAGTGCTCTTCTGCTGCATTGCTGCTCAGACAGGACGTGAAGTGAGCACTTCCTGTTTGAGGCCAATCAGCAACAGGCAGCCTCACGATTGGCTGCCTGTTGCTGCTACTGACCACCAATAACTTGATCGTCGCTGAATAAAGTCGCTGGTGTCAGTTTCCCTTTGCTTTGTTAAACATAAATCTCTGTTAATGGTGACACTCTGTAGTATCCCTCACTTCTCCAATAAGCACAATCTCTTGTGTCTTTATCCCGGCAGAATATGACTTGAAGAAGTTAGGCATGTGCACACTTTCCTCCTTGTCTCGTCCTATTACACAGGCCCAGCCCTGCAGTGATCTCTCCTCTGTACTTCACTGTAGTGAATGGCACTTGTCTGAGGTAAATGTTGTTGTTTAGTGCAGATCTATACAATATATCTCAGTCTCTGATCCCTAACTATCTTTCTTTATCACTACCCGATAGTTTATCATAGTCCTGCAAAGGGGTGTACAAATTATCTTCTGGCCTTCCCACCAAGTCCCTATCTACCTAATAACAAGAGTCACACTACACAGTCCCATAAAATAATAAACAGGGGTTACTTATCCATTTAGATTCTGTTTTCTCCTCAAACCTCTCACAGGACGGGGTTGACAAGTCTGACTCCCTCCTGTCAGAGCTGATACTCTTCTGTCCCTCCCGGCTGTTTCCTCCTGGGCTGATTTTCTTCAGAGACTCACAGGGCTTCTTCTGCTGACAACATGACAGGGCTCTTCCCTGGCCGCTGACAGGGACCAACTTCCACACTGCAACTGCCATTCCTCTCACCTAACTGTCACTTTTCCATCGCTCCCTTGGTCTCTGTGATGTCACTGTGAGCAGAGGTTTATCAAACCGTGACATTAGTGCAAATGTGTGGGCCATCATATCCGCCGGCACTACACATACAACTTTTATCCTTATCATCCTTGCTGTGCACTTAAAAAGATTATTGAGAATCCAGATAATACAAGAAGTGCTCATATAACTATTTATAAGCAGGTACTCAGGTTATGCTAGCCCTGTCTATATGATTATAAACTCACAGGAGCTATGTGATTAAGTACCAGCAGTAATCCAAGTATAGCAATAGTGTCCATATAATTATTTACCAGAATGTGCCCAAATTATACCAACAATATCTATATGATTATCCCAGCAGTGCCCAAATTATACCAGGAGTGTCTATAGGAATGTATATCGGTAGGTATATATTATACGGCAGTGACCATATATGATTATGTAACGGTAGGTGCCAATATTGTCCCAGTAGTTCCCAACACACCAAATCCTAATACAACTAGTTAAACTTATTGTGATGTGACATTGTGTCTGAGATGAGTGAGGCTGAGCACGAGAGGTCAGAGGAGCACGTCCTGAGCCTCAACTGGAGGCATTGTGTATAGTGTATGTATTTGCCCATAAGAGCTTTGAATCTAAAAGAGGGGGTAGAGAGACATTAGGAGCAAAGAGACATTAAGATTAGTGACCGGGCGTGTGGCAGAGGAGGTGAAGATTAAACGGTCAAAGTTGTAGAAAAGTTGCAAATCACAAGAAATTCATTGATTTACACTTAACTTGAATATATTTTGCACTAGCAAAAGAAAATATTCTTTGGCTTCAGTCATTGTTGGGAACACAAGGTCACTAAATTAAAGTTTTGCTGCATGTAGTTGTATTTTTAGCAGCTTTAACACACACTTGCAATAGTGTTAGAGATCAATAGAGGACACTCCATTGACCCTGATGAAATTGCAACCAAAACAAGTAAATGAAGCAGACAGATTTCAAATAACGGTGACGTAGTATTACCTCTCACAATTGCAAGTTTAAATGCTACTGGGTATCATTGTCATCATCATGGTCATTTTCCCATACCAGCTGACATGGATTAACTAGTATTAAAAAACATTTGTAAATGCATATATTTTAACGCACTGGTCAAGGGGGTGTATGAAAGAAACTTAGATTCAAGGAGGCTCAATGGTTAATTTGGCTGTTTTGCATAGCTATCTAATGCCAATGAATCAGAATCCACTGGCCAGGGGCGGGCTGGGCCGGGGGGCAGGGGGCATCAGGTTGACCACTGTTAGGGCCGGCTCCCTGATGCAATTTCTCCTGATTTTTACCGGCGGACGCATCTCATGAAACGGGATGCGGCCACGTCATCGCACAGGCGGCCACATCACATGACACGCGATGCAGCCGCGTCATCAATGACACGGCCGCATCCCGTATCATGTGATGCGGTCGCCTGTGCACCCCCCCCCGGACTGAAATCTGCCAGCCCGCGCCTGCCACTGACTGTGACTACAGTTCATGTAATGATTCATTCAGTGAAGCAGCACTATTGATGATGTATTCTACATACATCACTGATTGCCCCATACAATCTGTGAAAGTAGGCCATACTTGTCAACTTATCAAGTTTCCCCTTCGAGAGATCCTGGAGAGGAGGTCACGTGACAAGTAGGGAGGAGCTGCATTACATGATCGCTTAATCATAGCCCCGCCCCTGCCATTCAATGTCGCTATTTGTGGCATTTGTGTGTTGAGGCATGGCTTAATGACACAAATTATGTAGTGCGCCTGCTTCTCTGGGAGTCCAGGGTGAGTCCCCGAAATTCGGGAGCCTTCTGTACATTCCGGGAGAGTAGGCATGTAGGAATTAGGCACCAGCTCTAGTTTGCATCCAGGATAAAGTGACCCCTTTTCTTATTAATATTCTCTTATTATGTTGTAAAACAACAGCAAAAACACTAATATTCTAAGTTAAGCTTGTTTTTATATCTGGAAAAGCTAAAGATGGCTTAGCAACTTACACATTACAAAGTACATAAAAATTGGACTACAATTAAAAAAATAACACTTATTTCAGGAGTTTGTATGTAGTTATAATTTTATTACTATCATCATAAATTGAAAGTACAGAAATTGATAGCTCTAATCAGTTCCATTTAATATTGTGACTTTTACCATTGTACAAGATTTATCATTATGACTAAATCTAATTTTATTTATTAAGGTATAGAAGAGACAAGCCAGTGCTCAGCTAAACCTGCAGTTTCCAAGGTACCCGCTGCATTGCATTATGAGTATCCTATGGATACATCACATGCTCTAAAGAAAGTCCATACAAAAAAGATACATGATGTGGTCTTATAGTTTTATGTCTATAAAAACGAGGATGCCCAAACAAAGTCAGTTTGGTACAAAATGAAAACACAGTTGTCAGCGCTTAACCTTACTATTGCAAATCTGTGTATTATCATCATCATAATTATCATCAACATTTATTGATATAGCGCCAGCCAATTCCATAGCGCTTTACAATTGGGAACAAACATTAATAAGACAATACTGGGTAATACATAAAGACAGAGAGGTAAGAGAGCCCAAAATATGAGAATTGTATCGCTGTCCCAATATTTATGGACTTAACTGTATATGTATATATATATATATATATATATATATATATATATATATATATATATGTGTATATAAACAGGTACCCATATTATGCCAGCCATGCCCATATGATTATAAAATCTCAGTACATATTTGATTAAGTAGGAGGTTATCAGAAGATGTCCAAATTAAACCAACGAGTATCCCAGCAGTGCCCAGATTATACCGAGAGTGACCATATGAATATATATCAGTAGGTATAGTTTATACAGCAGTGACCATATGGTACCAATAGGTGCCAATATTTTAGCAGCAGTCTCCATGGTGCCAAAACTTGAAAATATGTTTAACTGTTAATTTTATAAAAAAAATAAATGAAAAAATAAATTGTATTTTTACTGACACATTATTATGATATATAATATTATGTCTAAAACTGGTACCAGTGGTGCTCATATGGTTCTGTGACCTAAGGTGCCCTGTGCACCCTTTCAAATGTTTTTCCACAACAACAAGAATTAAACTCATTGTGCTGTGATATTGACTAGTGTCTGAGATATGTGAGGCTGAGAAGAGAGATCAGAAGAGAATTTGTTGAGCCCTAACTGGAGGAGGTCAGTCCCTTTATATCAGAGGCAATGCGTACAGTGCATTTAATGCCCAGTTGTACTGTAGGCTTACTCAGGAAGATATTGTCAGAACTTGGGGTTAGGTTTACTAAAGGGCAGTTTGATGAAACTAAGTGGTTTGGTGGGTTTTTCGGCGGTTTTAAAACCACCAGGTCTACTAAAGTCCAAACTGCAAGTAAACTAAGGATGAGCGGGCTCGGATTTTCTAAATCCGAACACCCCCGAACAGTGCGGATCCGAGCACTGTTCGGGTATTCCCGCCGCTCGCAAAACTCAAAACGAGGCATTTTGTCATAATCCCGCCGTCGGATCTCGCAAGATTCGGATTCTTTATATTCCCCGCTTGCCGCCGCCATCTTCACTCGGGCATTGATCAGGGAAGAGGGAGGGTGTGTCCTCTGTCCTGCTCATTCCTGTGGTTCTGTCCTGTGCTCTGTCCTGCTCAGTCCAGTGGTGGTGTCCTGTGCTCTGTCCTGCTCAGTCCAGTGGTGCTGTCCTGTACTCTGTCCTGCTCAGTCCAGTGGTGGTGTCCTGTGCTTTGTCCTGCTCAGTCCAGTGGTGCTGTCCTGTGCTCTGTCCTGCTCAGTCCAGTGGTGGTGCTGCCATTATTCCAGTGGTGCTGTCCTGTGTCCAGTACAGTGGTACTGCTATAGAAGTTCACTGATCCTGCAGTATAAATCCATTGGTACTGCAATATAATAACTACGTTCACTGATCCTGCAGTATAAGTCCATTGGTACTGCAATATAATAACTACGTTCACTGATCCTGCAGTATAAGTCCATTGGTACTGCAATATAATAACTACGTTCACTGATCCTGCAATATAAGTCCATTGGTACTACTGTATAACTCCAGTCCAGTGGTATTCTCCTGTGCCGCATATGATTTTTAAAGGCTTTGCTGAGTGTGTGTGGTTTAAGGGTACGCTCTCTTGTACTGCATATAATGGAGAACAAAAATTTGGAGGATAAAGTAGGGAAAGATCAAGAACCACTTCCTCCTAATGCTGAAGCTGCTGCCACTAGTCATGACATACACGATGAAATGCCATCAACGACGTCTGCCAAGGCCGATGCCCAATTATAGTAGAGGGCATGTAAAATCCAAAGGTCACTTAAATTATAAAAAAAAAAGAAATTAAAATCATCTGAGGAGAAACGTATACTTGCCAATATGCCATTTACGACACGGAGTGGCAAGGAACGGCTTAGGCCCTGGCCCGTGTTCATGACTAGTGGTTCAGCTTCACCCAAGGATCTAAGCCCTCCTCCTCCCCCCCCCTCTAAAAAATTGAAGAGAGTTAAGCTGTCATCAACAACACAGCAAACAACTCTGCCTTCTAAAGAGATGGCATCACAAATCCCCAAGGCGAGTCCAAGGGTGTTGGTGGTTGCAAAGCCTGACCTTCCCATCACTGTACAGGAAGAGGTGGCTCCTTCCACCATTTGCAGCACGCCCTCTGCATATGCTGGAAGGATCACCCACAGTGCAGTTACAGATTTGGATAATGAAGGTGTCAATGTTGTACAACGGGAGGAGGATATTGATGTAGCTGGCGCTGAGGAGGAACTTGACGAGGAGGATGCTGATGTGGTTATCTTAAATGAGGCACCAGGGGGGGAAACAGTTGTTGTCCATGGGACGAAAAAGCCCATAGTCATGCCTGGGCAGAAGACCAAAAAATCCACCTCTTCGGTCTGGAATTATTTCTATCCCAATCCGGACAACAATTGTATTGCCATATGTAGCTTATGTAAAGCTGCAATAAGCAGGGGTAAGGATCTTGGCCACCTAGGGACATCCTCCCTTTTACGTCACCTGAAGACCCTTCATAATTCAGTGTTTAGTTCAGGAATTGTGGCTAGGACCGTCAGCAGTCCAGGGACACCTAAGTCCCTTGGTCCCGTTGTATCCACACCAGCAACACCCTCCTCGTCAATTTACTCCTCAATCTGGATCGGAGATAGTCCTGCAGGCCATATCACCGGCATGACTGAGTCCTCTTCAATCCGGGATTCTTCCGGAGGATCCTGTAGCGCTATGCCTACTACTGCTGCTGCTGCTGTTGCTGCTGGGAGTCGGTCATCTTCCCAGAGGGGAAGTCGTAAGACCGCTATGTCTTTCACAAAGCAATTGACAGTACAACAGTCGTTTGCCATGAGCACGAAGTATGACAGCAGTCATCCTATTGCAAAGCGGATAACTGCGGGCTTGACATCAGTGGAGTGGGATTTAGACGGTTGATGGAGGTATTGTGTCCCCGGTACCAAATCCCGTCTAGATTCCACTTCACTAGGCAGGCGATACCCGGGATGTACAGAGAAGTACGAAAAAGTTTCCTCAGTGCTCTGAAAAATGCGGTTGTACCCACTGTCCACTTAACCACGGACATGTGGACAAGTGGTTCAAGGCAAACTAAGGACTATATGACTGTGACAGCCCCCTGGGTAGATGCATCGCCTTCCGCAGCAACAGCAGCAGCAGCATCAGTAGCAGCATCTCCGAAACGCCTGCTCGTTCCAAGGCAGGCAACGTTGCGTATCACCGGTTTCAGTAAGAGGCACAACGCTGACAACCTTTAGAGAATCTGAGGGAAATAATCTCGCAGTGGCTTACCCCACTTACACTCTCCTGGGGATTTGTGGTGTCGGACAACGCCAGTAACACTGTGCGGGCATTACATATGGGTAACTTCCAGCACGTGCCATGTTTTGCCCACACAATAAATTTGGTGGTGCAGCATTATCTGAAAAGTGACAGGGGTGTGCAGGATATGCTTGCGGTGGCCCGCAAAATTGCTGGACACTTTCGGCATTCAGCCAGTGCCTACCGAAGACTGGAGCAGCATAAAAAACGCCTGAACCTGCCCTGCCATCACCTCAAACAAGAGGTTGTGACGCGCTGGAACTCCACCCTCTATATGCTGCAGAGGATGGAGGAGCAGCGAAAGGCCATTAAAGCCTACACAGCCACCTACGACATAGGCAAAGGAGTGGGGATGTGCCCGAGTAGAGCGCAGTGGAGACTGATTTCCGTGTTGTGCAAGGTTCTCCAGCCGTTTGAACTTGCCACACGAGAAGTCAGTTCCGACACTGCAAGCTTGAGTCAGGTGATTCCCCTGATCAGGCTGTTGCAGAAGCAGCTGGAGAAAGTGAGGGAGGAGCTGGTAAACCATTGCGATTCCACAAAGCATGTAGCTCTTGTGGATGAAGCCCTTCGTACGCTTTGCCAGGATCCGAGGGTGGTCACTCTTTTAAAGTCAGAGGAATACATTCTGGCCACCGTGCTGGATCCTCGGTTTAAAGCGTATGTTGTGTCTCTGTTTCCGGCGGACACAAGTCTACAGCGGTGCAAAGACCTGCTGATCAGGAGATTGTCATCTGAAGAGGACCGTGACATGGCAACAGCTCCTCCTTCATTTTCTTCCACACCTGTGGCTGCGAGGAAACAGCTGAGATTTCATAAACGACCCGCTGGCGGGGATGCTGATAACATCTGGTCCGGACTGAAGGACCTGCCAACCATTGCAGACATGTCTACTGTCGCTGCATTGGATGCTGTCACAATTGAAAAAATGGTGGAGTATTATTTTGCTGACACCATCCAAATAGACATGTCAGACAGTCCATATTGTTACTGGCAGGAAAAAAAGGCAGTTTGGAAGCCCCTGTACAAACTGGCTCTATTTTACCTGAGTTGTCCCCCCTCCAGTGTGTACTCCGAAAGAGTTTTTAGTGCAGCGGGGAACCTGGTCAGTGAGCGGCGAAGGAGGTTGCTTCCACAAAATGTTGAGAAGATGATGTTCATAAAAATGAATTATCAATTCTTCAATCAAGACCAGCAATGGCCTCCAGAGACTACAGAGAGACCTGTGATTGTGGAGTCCAGCGGGGACGAATTGATAATGTGTGAGGATGAGGAAGTACACACTGAAGGGGGCGAGGAATCAGAGGATGAGGATGAGGATGACATCTTGCCTCAGTAGAGCCAGTTTACTTTGTACAGGGAGAGATGAATAGCTTTTTTTGTGTGGAGGCCCAAAAAAACCAATAATTTCAGCCACAGTAGTTTGGTAGGCCCTGTCGCTGAAATGATTGGTTTGTTAAAGTGTGCATGTCCTTTTTCCGCAACATATGGGTGGGTGGGAGGGCCCAAGGACAATTCCATCTTGCACCTCTTTTTTTTCTTTGCCAGCTCGTTTTGTGGGGGTCCAAACGAATCAATCATTTCAGCCACAGTTTTGTAGGCCCTGTCGCTGAAATGATTGGTTTGTTAAAGTGCGCATGTCCTATTTCACCAACATGAAACAAGGGTGGGTGGGAGGGCCCAAGGACAATTCCATCTTGCACCTCTTTTTTTGGCATTATGTGCTCTTTGGGGCCTAGTTTTTGGAACTGCCATCCTGTCTGCCACTGCAGTGCCACTCCTAGATGGGCCACGTGTTTGTGCCGCCCACTTGTGTCGCTTAGCTTAGTCATCCAGCTACCTCGGTGCAACCTTTTGGCCTAAAAACAATATTGTGAGGTGTGAGGTGTTCAGAATAGACTGGAAATGAGTGAAAATGAATGTTATTGAGGTTAATAATAGCGTAGGCGTGAAAACAAACAAAAAAACTGAATTTTAACAGTGTTTATGCTTTTAAAAAAAAAAATCAGTACCCAAAACCCAAAACCTTGAGGGGGGTGTTTTGGCAAAACCCATTAGAACCCAAAACCTTAAGGTAATCAGAACCCAAAACCCGAAAAGTGGCCGGTGCACATCCCTAAAGTAAACCACCTGAAAATCACTGTTTTACAAAGCACCACATTACAAATTGCCATCCCGAATTTTAACATGATAAAAATACAAACCATCAAATTTACTAAGCAGAAGTTTGATTAACTGCCAGTAGAATAGCAAAAACAAAAGTGGTCATTGTGAGAGGCGAGATTGCTCAATCAGCATGCTAATTGACCTAATTATTCATTCATAACATAAAAGGATCCACTATTGACTTGCGAATTACTGTGGCAATCATTATTTATTGATTATGGGCACAAAATTAATTTATAATTAACTTATGGGAGCAATTGTTATTTTTCATCATATTAAGTGAGAAATATTATTATATTATTATATTATGGGACAATATTAATATATATATAATTATATTAAGTGGAAATAATATTTGATTGCTAATTATTTATGATGGGGCAACACTTATTATATGGCACTTGAGATATACTTGATGCATATAATATATAAACGGGGACACCATAATGAAAGAATAAGTGTTGTCTCCCTCATAAATAATTATTGCCCCCATAATATAATAATACAATAATATTGCCCCCTTAATGTAATGAAAAACAAAAATTGCTCCTATAAGATATTTATAAATTAATGTTGTGACCATAATCAATAAATAATGATTTCCACTGTAATTCGTAAGTCAATAGTGGCTCAGCTTATGTTATGAATGGCAAGATATCTCAAACAGCATGTGTGAGCTAACTAGCTACTATCAAAAGCAGGTATAATAAAAGCTGTTTTTTATTATTTGCGGTTTTGTGGCAGTTGTGTGGAAGTTCTGATCAGCTGTCAGCAAGATTATGAGGAAAAGTAATGGAAGGGTTTATACTGGAAGTCGCACAGTCTTTATCTAGACCCAGCTCCTTAGTTAATCTAAGTCTGGCCTCCTTGCTCCAGGCTGTGGCCAGACAGACGGACCTGAGTCATACCAACAGGAGGGCCTGTGGGTGTGGGAAAGGATAGCCCAGTAACAGCCCCCTTATGACAACTGCAAATTACTGTTAGGTCCCTTATGTAAG